>NW_008794125.1:5358809-5420333 GCF_000699145.1 Aptenodytes forsteri | reverse complement strand
CCCCCCCCCGATATGTAACGTGTAATGCTAATGGGAGTTTTGTGCACTTCAAGAAAAGCATAAAAATTAATTCCCATATGCTGCATTTGCCACAGGGAATTTGTTACATTCAGTGATGTTAAATTAGGCCATTGTGTACACACTTCAGAAACAGAGTCAGGCCATAAAAACTCCTACATGTTATTACTTGAGCATTCATTCCTCAGATTGTCTCTCTGCTGATATTAAAGTCTGAATGTTGTTCATCAGAGAGTGACTGATAATAAAGAAGTGATTGACAAACTTATTGCTTGACTTTAAAAATAAGTTCTCCCAATTCAAAAGATTTTTCTCAAGTCCAGAGAGACGTGGCTTGTTCTTTGTAGCAGAAGGCTGTAATTGGAAAAAATATACACAGAGGGAAAAATAGGCTTGGTTTGTATTTAAACTGTGTAAATAACTAGATACATGGTTCTTACTTGAAAGTATCTAGCGGGGCAGTATGAGCTAGGCGTGGGACTGGGGGGACTCCACAGCTCCTTGTTCTTTTCCTTACTTCACCACCAGTCTGGCAAGTTTGAGCAAACGGGGTCCACCCCGTGGCACTCTCTTCAGAGCTGCTGTTATGGTGGAGTCAAATATGTATAATGGCATCATAGGATGTCCCTTACTTGTCATCCAGGCAATCCCCTGGGGCCCATAACCCCACGTGCCTTAATAAGCCTTACAGCCAATGGCAGGGACATGATTACACATCCATTTAAACCCACCATGAATCCGAACTGTTGACAAAAGCAATGATCCCACTCTTCCCTCCCAGTCCTCTGCTTGTTCCCAGCCCCTTCTTTACAGCCAGCAGATGGGCGGCTGGATGAGCTCCCTTGTCCCATTCAGGCTGATGCTGAGTGAACGCTAGTGATGGCAGGAAGGGCTAAGCATGAGGACATGATGGGACCACCCTTTAACAGCAGCAGCACAGGTTCACGCCAGATTAATGTGACTCTTTAACCGTGCCTCTGCGGGCACTTCATACTATCATCAAGATGATCTTGCAGCTAGCTGCCACTGAAAGGGGCATGTTTGCAGCCTCAAGGCCTCTCCTGGTCACGCTTTTCCTTCTTTGAGTGAGGACTAGACCCTGCCGGCAGAAAACTATTCCCTAATTCTAGCACGTGTATTCTGCTGCCTGTTTAGCTCTCTAAGCCAGTTTATTGCAAGGTCAGACAAGCAACAGTGCTGTCATCAAAGAAGCAGCAGGAGCAGACAAGCAACTGCATGAGCTGTAATGTCAGCCATGCCTTGTTTGTAGGAGCAGTCCCATAGCTCCAACTGCAGAGGTGTAAATAATTCTTCAGTGCCAAGGGCCTAATTGAAGACTGCTTTTTGATTCATTGGGCTCTAAATTAAGGTCAGACTTGCTCATTTTTTACTTTCAATGAACTTTTTGCCTTAGGTACCAAAAAACAAACACACCAGATTTCAAGCATACCGACTAAACTTCAGCAGCTCCTTCTCTTGAGCACCAGCCTCTGTTGCAACAAGGTAAGTGAGATTCAGATAGAAGATGAAGAGTCCTGCTTGGCACAATCTGCAGCCTGAAAGTGAAGCATGTGCATAGGTGTTTGCAAAAGGACAGGCAGGCAAAGTCTTCAAGTCTCCTGACCTTGGGATATTTTACTGGAATTTGCCTCTTAATAATTGTAGACACTTGAAAGCAAAACCAGAGGAAAACAAAAACTCATTATTAGGAGTTGCGCTATGGGATGATGCCAGCTGGTTTCATGAGCTTGGCTCTAAGTTTTCATTCAAAATAACTGAACAAATAATCTTTCTCCAGTCTCTTCCCCACCTCCCATTTTCTTTTAATCCTGGGCCAAGCCAAAATCCCCTGTGAGCCTTGTGCTGCTAACCTTCAACTTCTGTCAGTATGGTTTACCATCAGTCTGAAATCCTCAATCATGAACTTACACACCGTTACCTGAAGCAGCTGCTTTTTTGCTAGTTGACCTTTTAAACTATCAAAGATCATTTTTTAGTCAGGGTCATCTTTCCTCTGCTTCCCCTTCCCTTATCCCTTTTTCTTCCTCACCCAATTAAGCTCACATGTGAGCTTAAAAGCATGTTATACATATTTCTTTGGCTTACCCTTTTGGACTCACCTGTCTTTAAATAAACAGTAAATGTTTTGTTATTTAAGATAAACCATTGCCTTTCTATATCTATTTGTCTACTTACCCAACTGCATTTTATTTCATTTTGGATTCTAATTCACATCTTGGTACCTGGTTGCTTAGCAAGAACTGAATCCATCTTTCTTCCTGTTTGCTCAGGATTCTGAAGGAGTGTTGCCAATGGCTTTTGAACAGTGTCTAGCCACATACATACACAAGATTACAAAGGACCTTATGTTTCCTCAGAGGGCATGAATATAAAAGCTATTTCTAGGAAAGTCGGAGGCTATAACAATGTAATGTTGTTTAGTACTCCAAAATCGTAGCTACATCTCAGCAGCATACTTCAGATTTTATTCATTTGAAGAAGAGTCAGGCTAGTGCAATGGTACAAAGTAGCTTTTTATCACTACAGGTTGGGGTGTGAACTGTATTTCTGACAATTTGACTACCAGTGACTTTACCCCAGAAAAGATTTTATTTTTGGCTTGAAAATCAGTAGAGATGAGTACTTTCCTTCAACATAGGTTAAATAAAAAAATCAGATATTTTGAAAGAAGTAGAGCCTGTTTCCTGTCTTATTCAGAAAGGGACAACAGTAGTCAGTGTTTTTCTTGAACCCTTGCCCACTTCTGACTTGTCTTTAGAGGGTTACTCACAGTAATAAAAAATCCACTATCTTGGAATTCAGGTACACAATTGAGATATTTCCAGATAGTTCAATGACATTCAAAGTAAGTGGAAAAATATGCATATTGATTTCTTGCTTTGGCAGCATTAAGATTTATTTACTCTTGATGTTGCAGTGACCTCTAGCTTGTCTTGGTCAATACATACCTCTAGGGTTGATAAACCTTAATATTCACCTCCATGAGAGTCAATATCCACTTTATAATATAAAAGCTATCCCATGGGACAAACATTAATATTGTCGAATAGCTTCAGTCACTCACCTTTTTCTTCTTTTAATGTGAAAAAGGACCAAGCCTGAATAGTTGGCAAAATTGAGGGGAAGGAAAAAAAAAAAGGCAATGAATCTTGACAAACTAAAGAATGTGCAAAATGTGCCATTGACCTTTATCTAAAAGGACTCTGGATGAAATAATCAACTAGATTTGTGTATTAGAGAAGAGTCAGGCTGGTTTTTACAGGATAACCTCGAATTTGTCCTTGTGGAAGATCACCTGCAACTAAAAACTCGAGGTACAACTTGTCTATTTTTAACTGACTGTCTTCTTGTGATGCTCTCCCCAAAAGACACCAATAGCTGGAATGGGATGTTGATTTCTGGTACTAGTGTTAACTTCCAGCCAATCATGTAGCTCTCAAAAACTGATTCTGGCTATCGTGAATTATTACCACCAGTGCATGCTAGGGAGCGTCCTACAGAGACAACCACAGTCCAGAATAAAATCTAGGAAGTTTGTCATTACATTTCTCTTTTAACCATTCAGGTTGGCTGCTTTATCACTGAGGGTACCTTAGGCCCTCCAGGCTGTGCTCATTACTGTAAACTTAATTGAGGGGCAAAATAAGTTTCCTCGTAACACAGAAGAAGAGTGTGGCACCAGTTTTGAACGACTGCTATTGCCATTAAAATTTCAGGGTTTTTTCAACGTTTACTATAGAAACATTTGGGGATTTGGCAGTCCCTTCTTATACTTCATCTATTCAGGTAGCAACTACTGTGGGATGATTGGGGTTTTTTTGCAGCAACTGCTATCTGTCTCGATGTGCAATGAACTGGCACTAGGCCAGGTTTGCACGGACGTGTGTATCTTTTAAGTTGAAAAGAGCTGTCAGTGCAACTAAACTTTCTGACGAGCAACTCCTGTCTTCTGAATCTTCTGGTGGGAAAAAGTCCCCTGCAACTGCAACAGCTGCTTCAGCCCAGAAAGGACCTACTGCAGAAACATGGATAAGGGGAAAATATGTTCTGGTGCCCAACAGACTTTCAGTTGCCAGAAGAGCTCTGAAGATACTAAGAGAAGACTTATATTAGGATGGATCTAACATATATTGGGAACTGGACCAGTGCCCAAGACTGGGCTAAGTGTCATGAAAAGCTACTGTCATGGTTTAACCTCAGCCGGCAACTGAGCACCACACAGCCTCTCGCTCACTCTCCCCCTGCCCCAGTGGGATGGGGGAGAGAATTGGAAGAGTAGAAGTGAGAAAACTCATGGGTTGAGATAAGAACAGTTTAATAATTGAAAAAAAATAATAACAATAATAATAATAGAATAGACAAAGCAAGTGATGCACAATGCAATTGCTCACCACCCGCCGACCGATGCCCAGCCAGTCCCCGAGCAGCGGCCCCCCCGGCCAGCTTTCCCCAGTTTATGCACTGAGCATGACGTCACATGGCATGGAATGTCCCTTTGGCCAGTTTGGGTCAGCTGTCCTGGCTGTGCCCCCTCCCAGCTTCTTGTGCACCTGCAGCCTTCTCAGTCGGTAGAGGATGGGAAGCTGAAAAGTCCTTGACTAGTGTAAGCACCGCTTAGCAACAACTAAAACATCGGTGCGTTATCAACATTATTCTCATCCTAAATCCAAACACAGCACTGTACCAGCTACTAGGAAGGAAATTAACTCTATCTCAGCCGAAACCAGGACAGCTATGTATATCCTCCCACACATCTCCCTGTGTAAATGTAAACTGCTGTCTTCATGTTTGATAGTGCAGCATTTTTATTAAAACATATGTTGTAGAACCATTTCCAGTTCTGCTCCACCACTGAAAATCTTAGATGAAATCTTAGGTACAACGCACTACATAGTTTTATCAAATACTCTTGCAAATTTTTGGGGGTGATTCCAGATCTATTTTTTCTGTACATGTTAAATCAGATAATTTATTTCCCAGACAAATTAAAGTACTAATGAAGTTTTCAGAAGAGTCTATTTTAGTTGCAATCTTACTTTTCATTTACATTAATAATATAGTGCAAGACACTCTTCAGTTCATCTTTATGCTGATTATGGCATTTTGTATTCGATGGGTACCTCTTGGTCAGCAATAATGAAGACATAACAACAGAAGTTAAATGAAATTCAGCAAGTATTTTTAGGTACACATGCTTTACTTGTAATTAAAGCTACATTAATCTCTTTTAGAGGGGGTATTACCTGAAATATTGCTAACACCTCACCTAAGTTATAATAGCTATAAATCAGAGAGTGAAATAAATCTCATTTTAAAACTACTTGATTCTATATAAAGTGGTTCACTAAACTTTAACACTTATATTGATTCTTCAGAGCAACAAGAAAAATAATCAAATCTGAAATGCAGTTTAATAATAAGTCCCACTGCACATGGCTGAAGCAAAGTCTTGCTCTTTAAAATTGCCAAGCCAATGCATAAGATTGCTCTATTGCCAAAAGCTGGGGTTTTGCCCCATGCCATGATCCCTGACTGAAAGCTCTTCCAAAATTATTCTTGTGATTAAGAACCCTCTTTTAATCTCCAATCTAAAATTACTGATAGCCAGTTCAGTTTCATTTATTCTCGTACCACCATTATTTGGTGCAAATTCTTCTTTCCTGGAATAGACTCTGAACTGTGTTTGTAGTGTTGTTATTTCCCGCATTGCCTTCATTTCATTACCCTATACCACATAAGTTTTCCTAGTCTCCCTTAGAAAGAGGAGCTATTCATCCTCTCTTTTTTGTAGCAACACCTTGTGTGTCTGCTCTAGTTTCTGTCTTTTATTTGAGGGCATGGATGACCAGAGTCACAGGGAGCATGCCTGCTGAGATGGCAACTGTACCTTGGGCACTAGCGCTAAACTCATTCTCTAGACGTACTAGAAATACCTAGCCTGACGCATCCAGGGGTCTCACTGCTGTCTCACAGCTGCCTTGTACTAGCAGCTCCATGCTAGATTCTCCTCCTTGCATCAGGTTTTATCACCAGGCTTCAAAAAGTACAGGTTGATTTTTGTCCCTGTGTCACTGATCAGACTCAGAGACAGGGGCACACTCACCGGTATCTGAACTCCTAATATAAACTTGCCATCTATCCTATTTCCCTCCTAAGAAAGCACGCTGTTGGTATTGTCTGCACATGCCCGCTATAGAGTGTTGCTGATGTTGCTGCTACTTTTCAGTTGACAAATAGGAGCTTTTAGCTGTTTCAATTGTATGCCATTGGGCTAGGTTTTTTACATAAATAAATGTTACAGAAATGAAAGAATCGTCTCATAAAGTTAAAAAAATAATTATAAATTATAACAAAGTCTGAGAAGCATTATTATTCCTGCTTTTCCATGGAGAAATCAGCATATGTGTGCCTCTGAATATAGATTTTAATTTTGTGTTACTTTGGAAATCACCAGGTTATAACATATCGCAACTAAGAATTTTCCGTGAAGATGGGCTTGTCTCTTAAATATCCAGTACCACAAGAAGAGGTGATATCTGGTGATTTGGGTTCTTTTTTGAGGCATAGGAAACTGAAGTTCAAGGTTTTATACTAAAACAGAGTGGGAACATTTGTAAATCACGACAATTTTCATGGGATAAGATGCCATTTCTTGCCCAGATCCAGATCCACTTACATATTCTTTTTTTTTGGCACAAGAATACAGGAGTCTGAAGAAACACTTGTACTGTTATTTTTTGTGAAGTGTATTTCTGAGCACAAGCTGTGACATTAATCTAATATATGTCTCTCTGCATTAACTGATCAGCAAATTCTTCTTGAAGCATTGCTTTCCCAAATCTGAGTACTGGAGGTTAGAATGTACCTAAAACGTCTGCTTATAATTTGTTTCTGCTCTTATGCTTGGGTGAGTAGAAGTCTAAATATTTACACTATTTGCTACGTAAGTGATATTGTGCTTGGAATCATTCCTAAGTTCTGCAGCCTAGCTTTGTTCTAGAAAGTTATGATACTCAAAAAAGTCTATAGTCGTACATTAACAAAAACCCCAACAAACAACAGTATAGATTTCAGTTGTTGAATGCTGGTAGTAGTGGCCAAAACCTAAGAAAAAACATAATTAAGAGAAATTGTTTTCCCAGAGCATTTTACCAAAGAGCTTGGATGAGCTCAGAGGTCCGGCAGACCAAAAATCTGCTGCCTGCGTAACTGGTTCCCTTACAGATCTGCTGCAGTCTGCTTTTTCTTTTCTCCCAAAGCAATCTTTAAGGATCCAATAAATCCAAACACTACTGAAAACAGCCTCAGACCTCATATTGAAGTCAGAACTGTTCCAAGGAGAAGCAGGTAAACAGGGGAAGACAAAGGCTGCATAAAACCTTTACACCCCCATACAGCATCTCTGTCAGAAAGTAAAAACCAGGAATCTGGACCAAAACCCCACCAAAACAAAACAAAACAAAGCACATGTTTTTACTCACCATTATCATTTACACTAGATAATTAACAAGATAAATATTAATCAAGAGCCTTTAGAGAATTCACCCACATCTTTCCATAGTGTTTCACTTAGAAAGAAAAACTTTCAAGACAGATGCTTTCCGCCACGGATTGTTGGTGCCCAGTGCTTTGGAGCACAGGCACTACAGAAGGGCTGTCCTTCTCCAGCTTCCCAGGCATGCTAGTATGGGGCACGACTCCTCCAGTAGTTGTTACCATAGTAGGCAAATGCCATGGGGATATGAAGTTGACGATAATTATCCTCTCACCCAACCTTACAGACTCATTTAGACTTTTTCTAAATCCCCAAGTGTGTATACCCGCTGAAATATTTCAGATGGAAAACAGATTATAGACACACTTTGAATATACGATCATGCTCTGGGAAGAGGCTGAGAAGTGCCTCTGTGGTAAAAGAATCTCACCAGGAGCAACTATCAATCCCTCCTCATTAGAAGAAAATTAGGAGGAGGAAGAGTGGTAAGTGACGTGAGGAGGATGGATGGGCCGATGTAAGGAAATATTTTTCTTTATAGTTGCTTAGAAAACTGGAACCCAATTTTGTTTTACTTCATTGATGTTAAAAGGAACCCCCAGAGGAATCTGAGAATAGAATTCCTTGTTCCCAAGTTGCAAAAAGTGGCTCCATCTAATAAATATGTTGGCACAAAACCATAGCAAGAAGAAGAAGAAAATCCAATTAAAAAATAATCAGGAATTATTTGTTATTTAAAGTGTTCATAAAACCGGCCTGTTGAGCCATAGCTGAAGGCGTCCACCTGTAACAAGGTTTAATACGGTACTGACCTCTGCTCTGCAGGGCTGAGAGAACAGTGCAATAAAGGGGTACAGATTCTACAACATGCATTGCAAATAAAGGAGAAAGGTTACAGCTTTTCCTTCAGTAAAGCAGTTCTGGAAGTTATAGCATCCCGCCCCAGCAACAGCACTTGCAAAAGCCTAAGAGTTGCTCTGTGCAGTCACTTCATGGCTAAAGACTCCAGTCAGGTGTTAACGGGATGTACTCCTTCCCTGCTGAAAGGGCACGGCACAGCAGAGAGTTGGGAGATCTCATTTTTACAGCAAATTCCAGGGTCTCAGTAATTCAGGGAAAGAAATACAGTAGTCTGTAAGGCAGGGCACTATAGTAAGCTCTGCAGCACAACCGATAGGCAGGGCAAGAATCTTTTTTTTAAGGAAACAGCCAGAAATCTGCTTTTATACTACGGATCCAAATCTTTGATACCAGAAGGTACAAAGGTGACTTCAAGACACTAAATCATTTTTGATTTGTCTCCTGCAGGCATAATACAGACCAGATTTAAATGCCTACATTTTCTTTAGAGGATTTTCTGGTGGTAAGAACAAGCAAAAAAGCTCCCAAACATGCTTAGGAACAAATCTGAAAGAAAAAGAGGCTTTATTTAGAGTCATGCCCAGTACAGCATGCTCAGTTCATGCTGGCATCATCTCTGCTGCTGAATTATAAACCTCTCAGAAACCAAGGCTATAATTACAGCTGGGTGACACTTGCACTTTCCATGGCCAAACATTTCACAGGACATAATTTCTGCACGAGATTTCATGGCACATTGTAAAGCTTTGAACTTCTTCCATCAGCTTGGAATTTTGTGATGTTCTTTTGCCAAGACTTAAATGTATAATTATTGGTAAGTAATGATAAAAATTAATTACTTTCATTTTTAACAGTAGAATCAGTAAGATAGTTCACTCTATATTCTTGGTACTGAAACAAAGGATAGAGAAAAGTGGCCAGCAGTGTTATCTGCAATGTTTTGTTAGAGTGAGTGATAGGTGCTGGTTTAGAGGAGAGGGCATTTCATATCTTCTTTTGCTTTCAATCACATCTTTTCATTAGTGATGACAACCTCAAAACCACCTGGAGATGGTGCAGATGAGCATTTATAAGCTTGGATGGTTATCTGGAACTTATCTGAACAACTTTTATCAGCAAAGTTGGATGGGAATTTCACAAGAACAGTTTTTCTGGTTCTTCCTTTTCCTGATTAGGTACTGCAAGAGCTTGTCTGCTGCTGCATTCAAGACCTAGCCTGCTGTCTTGCTCCAGACAGAATGTGAACCAAATCAGATTATTTCATCTGGTTTCCCAAGTGTCTTAGCGGATGCAAAATTAGCGCTGTGACAAGATGACAATAAATAAAGATATTCTTAATCTCTAGGCAAAAGTCAGAAAGATAGAAAAGCCCACAAACTATATTCAATTGTTTCTATCTCCCCCACCCCCTCCCTTCTTCCCCATTTATACCACAAAATTAAGAAAAGGCAAATTCAGATCAGGTACCGGAAACAGCTGCTAAGATTTAGCACAACTGGATTGAAAAATAGAGGAAAATGAAAGTCTGGTTATTTGGGTCAGTCAAAATTGGACAAAGCAAATCACTGGAAAACACAATATGGAGGACAATTTTGAACTGTCTGGAGGGCAAATAAGATGACCTAATGCAAGCATCCATTTCCAGCATGTTGAATTCCCCTGCACAGTCAACAGCTTTTACCAGCACTGACGTGGACAACTGAAAAATCAGATGCCCAGTTAACACTGGTTTCCTTTCCTGTGGCTCTGCCTACCAAAAGCATCTCTGTCCACTCACAGGTGCTACCAGCTGGCACAGGTTTCTCTGAGAAAGGAAGGGGCTGAAGGACTGCAGGTCCCTCCCAGGAAGCAGGCTCCTGCCACTGCCACCCCTGTTGGCAGAAGCCAAGTGGTTGCTATGACCCACCTAGTCCCACTTGTAAAGTCAACAAAAACTGGGTTGTGCCCTCCGACAAACAATGGCAATAAAATTATTTTCTTAAATACTTTTAACAGGTTTGGGTCACCTCATATATTTAGAAATTAAACACCTTGCAGTACTTTCCTTCTCTCTCTCTTTTTTTTTTTTTTTTTTTTAGTTTTGTTGTCGGTTGGGTTTTTTTGAGGAAACACATCAATTAACAGATATTGCCAAAGGCAGAATTTTTGCTCAACAGCTGCTCTTTCGCTACAAAGCAAGCAGCAGAATACATTACAGACAGAAAAAGCATCCCTCACTATATGCTGCAGTTAGATAACGGAGACCAAAAAGAAGTTCCAAGAGTGATCAGCCCCTGATACTCATTTCGTAAAAGTTCTTTTCCTTTTACATTGATTTTTCTACACTGAAATGTGAAATGTAGTTCAAAATATCCCATGTGGCATGTCAACTTCATTTACCCACTGCATTTCTAATATGTTTTCTCCATACTCTTCTATCCCATCACAGCAATTGCTGTATGCCACAGCATGCTATCATGTTTTATGCAGAATTTCACAGTGAATTCAATGGTGACTAATGCCTAAAAAGAGCTGCCACAACATGGCCCTACCTTTTATTATAAAAGCATATACCCAGGGTTTTAGATCTAGTTCTTAAAGAGGAACACTTCTCTAACTCCTGTCATTCATTTACAAGTGTGGGAGGGGGTCCACAATAAAATCTCAGTTCCAAGTACCCATCAAACATTCACATCCAGATCTGAATTTAGATCTAGGATTTATAACAGCTTCTTACTTTTAAACTGTTCAGAATCAATATGCTGTATTCAGTCATATATCCACAAGTGCAGAATTTGTACATACGGTGGAGCAACGGTTTGCCTAGCAGTCCTCAAAAGCTCACTTAGTAAAGTTCATAATATGAAACAATGTCAGTCTCTCTAGTATCTTGGATGACAAATTTTACTTTAGTGTGAAAAGTTATATTACTCCCCTATGTACAAGCAGAAGCTGACAATCTGTTGCTCATCAGTTAGCTGCTAGTTATATCTACATTCAACTAAAAACTGAAAAATCATAATTAAACGCCATTGACACTACCCATCCAATAAGACGTTACAAACAATATGAACCCAGTTCATAAAAATATTAAAGCTATTAAGAGAACAAACATTTTCACAATTTGTTAATCACATCCACCAAGATTTGCAGCAGAGTTTTGCAATGCAATAAATATTCAGGAGTTGGGAACTGGCCATATTACCGGCTTTGCAAACACTCTGTACTTTAGAAAAGTTTTTTAGAATGGGATGGAGGTGGCAGTGTTTTTTCTTCGTTGACTGCAGAGGGAGTACAAACAATTAGCTCAGCTGGGGATGAATCATCCTTAATGCTTCCAAACAGGAATTTGCCAAATTATATACAACATTGATTCTGTTTCCTACTGCAAGAAAATACAGTTTTAATTATACAATTATTTTTCATTCTTATTACACAAAATTGTTGCTTCAGACAAAGAATGTCAACTACTATTGTGATATTCCCTAATTTTTGCCTCTTATCTCCTATTAGCAAAGACCCCTTAACAAAAGGGAAAGTGACTATCTTGACTTTTAATTTACATGCAGCAGGATTTAAATAACAGGTAAAAGATTAGTGCTAGATGAATTTAAACAGTCTCAACAGGTTCATAGCAGTCAATCTCTCCTCAGGGTTATGTCAACACTGGGTATATACCTTTCTATATTGAATTCTACTCTAAGGGTCAGGTGTGGTTTCTGCCTTGTGGTCTTTCTCTCTTTCCCTTTGCTTTGACAAAACAGAAACAAAGTTAATACTACATTATTTTCTCCATTTCTGTTTTGGATGTGTGGGGGGAGGGAGGAGCAAAACTTATGGGCTACTCATACATTTTTATCGCTTTCAGATTTGAGAAGCTCTGCATAGTAAATAACAGCTCTCAAAATAGTTCACTTTGTTGGCAGGTAAATTGCATTATTTGAACAACATCTTTCAGTGATGAACCTGCAAGGTCAGGAAAGGGCTGGTACTCTGGACATCAGAGAGGGAAAGTGGTGACCATTATGAGTAACCATTTGTAGTAAGAAAGAAAGGAGGCACTGTCTGTATTCCAAAAAAGTGGAAGTAGATTACAGGTTAGAGAGCTGCCACTGGCATCTGAAGATGCAGCAAAAGGAAGACATCAAGAAGGGGCAATTGTGAAAGAATGAGTTAGAGTATTATTCTAGGAAAGAGAAATAATCTTGTCAAAGAGGTGGAAGATTGAAAAACAAAGAACTGAACAAGAATGTAGGCAGCATGAAGATGGGATCCACTTCTAATTTGTGCTGTACTCTGCCTGCTGCTTTGTATTCAACAAAAAGTGAATTTACTGAAATTTTCACATGCAGTTGGATCAGAAACAAGGAATTACTATGTCAAACATATTCACCCATTCTTAAACTGCTTTTTAGACTGGTTCAAAACAACTTTCTAATGTCAAAAGCCACATGGTACATATTACTGGCATACACAATATAGATGAAAACAAACATATGCAGATGACATACATCATGCCTTAACTTAACTGCATTTGTACCTGCTGTCTACCCATGTGAAATCAATGCCTGAACTCCCACAGAGTTTGATGGGAGCACGATCAGATCTGCTATCTGTCACATCAGTAATTGCTACATGCATTAAAAATTAACAATCTAATTTGAAGGAGTGGCTTGTGGTCTGAAGCTTTATTGGGTTAAAAGCAACACTTCCAGCTAGAAACACGGTTTATCTGTTGCTAAATCCACTGCTTCCCATTACTGCTAAAATGAGATCTCTCTCTCCCATCTGCAATATATCATCTACAAAGTCCCTGATCCAATGATATACTCTTAGAATTGAAAGTTTAGACTGATATTTTGCTTGAGATAATACAAAGCTTTCTATTCCCATCAGTAGAAATTCGTGCCCTGTCAACACAAAATTGACTGTTAATGTACTGAAATGATTTAGTTGGGAGAAAAGACAACTAATGCAATTATCCCTGAATGGTTTAGATATTAATGTCTCTAGAGCATACTAAGTGCCCAAAAAGCCAATTGTAGCTTCTTAGAAATAAACCTTTAATCCTCTGCACCCCTCTATAAGAAAGAAAATCCACCTGGGAGCTTACAAAGAGGGAAGAAGCCAAATTTTTATCCAAATTAATAGAGAAGAGATCAGTTTATACAGACCATTATCTTCTCCTTGCTTCTGAAACTTAGCAATGTATTCAGAGGTAACAAAACGCACTGATCTTTTCTCTTTAAGACATTTTACACTTTTTTGATCATGCCACTCACAAGTCTAGCTTACTAGTCTCTAATTAATATTCCAAAACTAAAATCAATATAATCATGACCTAAAAGTTTTTTTAATCTCTTTGTCTTGAGTGTTTTTACATCCCTATATTAAAAATAGAATCTTGGGATCAGATCAGAAGGTAGAGTGAAAAAGGAGACAAATTAAGTTCCTTATTTATGTTGCTATAACATACTCTTAATCCTATATTTTACATACCTGTATGCACATATACATGCTTGTACATGCACTTATGTGGTATTGGTAGCTATGCACAGATACTTCAGATACAAGCTTCCAGAGTAACCACTCTACTTCTTAATTTGCAGTTGGCAAAATAAGGTGGAACCAGGCTATGCGCAGGTGGTTTGATTGAATCAGCTGCTAAAACTCACAGCCAGTTCCCAAACTGTCTACTTAACACTGCCTCCAACAAGCCCTGCTGTCCCACAGTGCCATACCATCTGTGCTTGCTTAGTGTGCAGCTTTTCCTCCTCCTCTTTCACATGTTTAGATTGTACCCCAAAGCCTATATTTCCTGGCCCTCCTCCCAGGGTAGCTTCTTCTTACTGTGTCAGCACACAAGGACAGGATAAAGGTATGTCGTCCTCGTACCCAAAATATAATTTCTATAATGAATGCATTTCTTCAGGCAAATCCCCACCCTTAGCTGCTCTATTTTAGGATTACTGTTTTAAGTTGCAGTATATTAAACTGTCATTTAAAAAAAAAAACCTACAAAGATGAAACAGCTGAAATTGATGAGCAGTAATAATAGAGCTGATCACCATGAAAATTAAAAAAAGTCAGTGGTAACACTGGGATGTACAGAGTACACCCTCGCAATTTTGCATGCTCAGTTCCCAGTGCTGTTCATGAGGGGAGACGACTCCCAGGATATGATGAGCTCTTGAATCAAAGGAGCTGAAGAGGCAAGGATTTCATCTGCTTTACAGAGTCTGTACCATAAACTACTGTGAGTGTTGACTATGGAGTTTTTATCACCCCAGCAACATAGGCTTAACTTCTCACTACCTGACATGCCAGGAAGGATGTTATAGCTTTGTTTCCCAAAGGAGAGACACATACATTCATATAGTCTTTATGCCTCTGTCTTTAAGAATTTTGGACGCGTTGCTTGATTTCAACCAAATTTGATAGAGAACTTAATGTTTCATGGACGCAGAAATCTGAGAAGAGAATGGAGGCCCAGCAGAGAGAACAGCTGTAGAATATGTCCACACTTCATTAGACTACAGAAAAATCTGCATATGCAGGTTCAGGCAGAGCTCGCCCCAAACCACAATTCAGCCCCGAAGCAGAATTCCATAGGAAACAGGTTTCAGCGCACAGTGCGGCTAGAGGTTGTGGACCACTGGAAAAGAAGTGGCTCCAAAGCTCAAGTCTGGCCTCTGGATTTCCCAGAGTACCCAATTTAGGAAAAAGGACAGATTCATAGGATACAAAAGGATGGAAGTTCAAATTCCATTGTATTTTTCCAGTGTCATTTTTCTTTGTATGCAATGACTGTGTGCCCTCTAGAAAAAAGGTTTGAGTTGACCATAGATAGTAAGAAAATAGCACCTCTGAATTAATCTTGGGTTCTTCTCTCCCTTATATTTTCTCACTTTTCCAGCAGCAACAGTATTACCTTAATAACTAAATGCCATATAATAACTCATAACTCAATAGCAGCAGAAACTTCATAATTATATAGAACGTACACTGAGGAAATGCAGACTTCTCAATAAGGCTAAACAAAATATCAAAACAGATAAAGGTTATTCTGTACATGCAGAAAGCCACTGCAATATCTATATAATGATTCACATTCCTGTGTAATTTCAGATATTAAATTCAGGTAAGCAGAGTTCTGAAATAGTCAAGTGAATGCTTGTGAACAGGTTTCATTACACAAGAATGAAATATAAGGAGAAAGCCAGATGCTTAGAAGACATCTGAATATCCTAAAAAACTTGTGAGTAAATTTGTCCATGAATTAAACTTTACTAGGTTTTGGGAGTGGTAACTTGCAAGAGATCACTTATTGACCAAACTCTGCTTCTGTAAAATCAATAGTGGACACTCATTACAGTCAATGCAAACAGACTGGGATAAATCCTGAATATTTCTCAGTTTCTTTGTACGTGGCTTATTACTTAGCTGATTAAAAATAAAAATGCTACTGTATAATAATTTGTTCTAGAAAAATACTGAGACTTTTGGTGGCAGTATAAACAAAAAAAAATAGCTTTGTTGTCAAGACAGTTGACTTAGTCTTGAAAAATAAGGGTTCAGTCCAGTTCACGTGAAGGGGCAGAGAAAGCAGCCTGTTACATCTCTACCTGCGAGACAGGGATAATGTTTGTATTCTCCTGTTTTCTGTCTTGTCTATTTAGACTGTAAACTTCCAAGATAAGACTTGTTTCTTTCTGATGGTAGAATGAACCACATAAAGATTATACTGTTAGAATAAATATCCTTTAAATGCTTTAAGTTGAAGATGCATTTAAAAAGTGTAGCTGTACTAAATCTAATTCCTTAGGTTTCTAAAATTGTGGTGGACACCTTGTGAGAACAGCTTTATCTAGGAGATAAGTCATTTCTACTTTTGGTCTTGAGTAAAATCTAAATGTGCCAGGTTTATAATCTCTACAGGATCCCATGTGTTATTTATAACCTCTGGAGAAGATCAAGTAGCACTGAAAAGTTAGAACACTTTTCACAAACTCAATTTCCACACTGTCAAATCTCATAACCTACCCAAACCCTCTTCAAATCCTTTCTGTCTACATTTTTCTTGTTAGAGGAGCTAGAATTTATTGACAGTCCAATGACTTTGATTTGGGCAAACTTAAATAAAGGTGGTAGGAGGTTAAAAGGGAGTATCATGTCCCAAAGCCAAAAAAAAAAAAAAGACGTTAACCGAAGTTTTAATCACGCAGTCTTAAAAAGTAAAACGGGTGCTCCAGTTGAGTCAGTGCCAGACAGTAATGCCAAATGGACAAAAAGTGAAATGTTAAGATTGAGTATAATGTAACAGAGGAAGTCACAGATCTGAAATTTACCTTCAGTATAAATGTAAATGAAAGCAGAGAAAAATAAGCCATGTACAGCCAAAAACTCACTGTACCTTACAGCAGGATATCCTGACTTGGCAGGATATCAAAAATACAAGTAACGTTCGTTCTGTGCACTGCCTTAACATAATCCATGCTATGGTTAACTTTATCTTACTTAGATAGCTACTAAGAGAATGCATTAAAGTCTGATGGCATTTCCATGTAACTTCACGCATGCTTGACTTGAACAATATAGTAGTTAAGTTACTCTTCTGTAATGCTATTTGTGGTATTTTGGGCCAAAAGATCATTCTTCTGAACTGCTCAGCTGAACCCACAAAGGCAGTGGTTCTGTCTGAGACTTTTGCTACATTAAGAAGGACAGCAGCTATCCCTACTTGAGGAGGTCAGTTTGCTTTGTTTCCGAGTTCCATTAAAAGTCAGGTCTATGAAGAATGAGGTATTGAAAGCAGATTTTAAATCTAATTGAGCATAAAAGGTTTGCCAATTTTCAAGACTGAGCTGAATCATATGAAATTCAACACCCACTAAATATTATTTCTCTCGACAGGCTGCAGGAGAGAGTTTTAATGATTTTACTTCTTAGACTGAGCCAGCAGATACCCAGAAAAGATCAGTATAATTGCTATTTCTAATTTAACTGATTTTAAATTATTTCAAGTATTAAAGTGTCTTTCACGTTGCCAACCAGAGGATACAAGGCACAGGGAAGTTAAAAAACAAGATCCCCTTTGTGAACATGAGTCCTGATTCTCTGCTACTTTGCTCCTGGTTCTGGGATACTGGAGGGGGAGAAAAGTGCTTTAAAATCTTTTTCCCAGTGTGTCAGGCTTCTATAAGGAAAACAAAACAAAGTGGAGAAAAGAAAATATTTGTGCAGCTCAGAGTATCACCTCTCATCGATTTATGGAAAAAACCAACAGAAGCCCCTTGGAAATCACAGGATTTCCATTCCATACAAATACTTCATCTCAGTGACTGTGTCGCTTCTGACTTGCAAGGTGCCTGCCGACATCTTGCCATTCACCTGGCAGGCCATAGGATGCTGTTGCTGCAGATCTCGGTTCTCAGAGATGCACAGTTCCTGTCAGCTTCACTGAGGCCAGTTACAAAATATTAGTCACCCAAAGACAAGAATCTGGAGATTTTCAGATTCATCGCTGCTATCTAATGGTTGGCAAAAGGGAAGTTGGTAAGAATTGTGCAAGTTTCTGTCCATGGGTATTAAGGCTTTAAAAATGCCTAGTTCCATGGCAGCCAGCTTTGTGGCTTGCTGAGGATGGCCCCAAGGCAGCACAGGATGCACTAGGTCCTTGTCAATAATCCGAGTCTTTTCTGGGAGCCTAGAGCCAAACAGAGGCTGAATTCCCTTGAAACATGACTTGAAGACCACCAGAAAATTGTGCTAGTCATACCATTTGTATGAGGGTAGGTTTCAATTAACTGGGAAGTCTAAGATTCAAGATTTTCTCATTTTTGAGTCACTTCTGCTTGTAACTTAATGCATCAGCTTGATAATATTAATATTTAATAAGCAACATGCTTATTATTCTAGGCAGAGTGAAAATGGTCAGTATTCTAAATTTCTTATGCCTATTGTACGCCGGAAATATATTAGAACTCATCTTTTCGCTTATGGCTTAAGAATTGTATACTCTTCTCAGCACTCGGTATTTCACTTAGCAAAGGACAGCACTTTATAACTATTAAATGCACTGCCTTAGGGATGTGGTAACCCATTGACTTGACAAGTCTTTTAAAAAATGCTATAGTCAAACAGCAAGGCAGGATACACGGGATTTATCTGATAAGCTGAAAAGTCCCTAATGACCCCAAACACTTCAGGCAACACTAAGTATAAAAGTCATTTTGATGAACCTGCAAATCACATATAAATCAGGAGAGAATTTTTGTGTCCAAATATTTTTAAAGGCATATATTTCCATTGTGTCTTCTTTTTCGCCCTCTACAATTCCCTTGACATGAAAATATAAGAAATCATTGTGTTAACTGATCTGAATTAAACATTTTTTCACTTTGGCTCCCTACCTCCTTTTTTATGGCTTCAATGGGAAAATGGCAGCCTTCACTCATTTTCCCTTCCCATGCCTTACAATGTGACACATTTTTGTGCGATAACTTAAATTTACAAAGGGATAGACAAAAATGATGCTCTCCCACATGACCATGTCAATGCTATGCTTGTACCGAGGATAACTTTAGCTATATGCTACATGCAGAAGTGACAGGAGTAAGCGACATACTCTGTTCAGGGTGCTGGTGCCTGCCAGTCTGCTATTCCAACAATATTCTGTAATTAATGTTGAGTGAGCAATAAAGACAGACCCAAGAGAAAGGCAAATCTGCTTGTTTTCTTTTCATTATGGATGACTATGCAAGAGGAAACCAGGACTATTCTGACAGTGCAGCTAAGATCTGGGAACTGTACATCTGTTTTGATCATTTGGATCCCAGCATTCATAAAGATGAGCAGTTTATTACGCTCAGTGCCATTTGTCAATACATCTTTCCCTATTTGTCCCTGCTGAGATTATGGCTGCTACAAGTTAACAGCTGGCACTAGCATTGACAGCCCAGGGCCAATTTATGGAACTCAGCTGGTAAAATACTGACCACTTCTGACACAAAAGAATGTCACTCTCCAAGCCATCCAGCTCACTGCCCTTCTGTTGCCTCCTTTCCTCCGTTTGGCAAGAGCTACCACGGCGTATGCTGTTTGCCAGAGCTCTGAACTCCAGCAAACCAGCAATGCTCCCACCCCTCCCACGAGCTTAGAGGCTTTTTGCCACTCACCCCCCTAGTTTTCCTTCTGGCAGATGGTCTGCTGCATCTCAGCCGAATTTTGTGCCCTGACTACACCACACTAGCACTGAAACTCCCCACTTAAAATGCATGCATAGGTACAGAAGACAGTTTGATTGTTGCAGGGTGCTGGGAATAAACATTCTTCCCCCCCCTCCCCCCCTTAAGAACTGCATATAAGTTCTAGACTTTTCCTGCTAAAGGAACCTGTTTTACAATTGCAAAAGGAAGATTATGCTTAAGAATACATTTTTTTTCTTAGCCTAGCAAGCTTAAAAATATTGGCAGGCTTCCTCTTTTCTTCCCCCACCATCCCCATGGGTGGAATCTCACTGGGTACAACAGAGACTTTGTATTATGGATGAAAAGGTCCTCCTCCCTGTATCCATGGCCAAACTGACAGACCTAGGGACATCTCATGCTCCAATTTGACTGACTGTGGGGTGCTGCTGCATAGACTTACTGCCATACGTGTTACAATTAGCACCACTGACTGGGGCATGCAACTGAGTTGTCATCAAGAGAACGACTTGCTATATAGAGCTTTACAGGTCTGTGTAGTGTTGGGATTTTACAGTGGCATATATCTGATAAACCCACAGTTGTGTCTACACTGGTCCTTCCACCCTTCCTGTGTAAAAATTGCAACAGGCAGTCACCTGCTATGCTCCACCTTCCACGTTCTTGTTTTGTACATCAGCATCTTGTATTTTTAGATCTCTAACACATCATTTGTTGACACACAAAAGCAAACAAGATACACCAAATGCCCCTGGCTGGCACAGTTTATAATACTTTGTCCCCCGCATTCCAACTGGAGCTGTGTGTATACACTAATCTGATCTCAGGATTAGTCAAAGTCTACGATTGCCCAGATTATCTCAGAGCTCTTTTATTAGCTGAAATCTTGGTCTAAGTGAAGTAAACCAGAACAGTTCCAATTAAGAGTATTAAAAAATACTTGTGGACCCCATGCCTAGCATGGTGTTATTTCATCTGTCTTTGGGATGGAGTGCTACTTGTTCTTAAAATATCACTGCCAAGACAAAGAAAGGACAAAATTAAGTACAAAAATGGCTTCAGTTTAAAATGACCTGTGTTGTGTACTACAGTCAACAGTTTCTCCTTAAAAGAAGGAACAGACCTAACCAGCTAATACTTGAGAATAAGGAATCTCCAGCTATCACTAAGCATCTGAAATCAAACAGAAAAGTGTTAAAATACCTATATAGCTATAACCAACATATGCTGCTTTCGCTGCTTGTTGAGCATGTCCATCATGTACCATACACACATGAATTCACAAGTCAAGCTCTTAGGCCATTTTCTCCAGTGCCTTCTCCTTGGTGCACTATATACCTTCAAGTAGACAAGGCACAAATATACATAACTACCCCCATCATAAAAATGTTTTATACTTGCACTTCACCGCAGTAGGTAAGAAAACTTTCTGTAAGGCAATGGAAAATCACATTGTTTCCATGTAGCATGTTTCTGTTAGTCATCTTACTCATGGGGAAGAAAAGTGCTCTTACAAGGCTGGTGGGACCCGAATGCCCCGTTTGTTCCTGGAGGATCGCATTTCTGTAAAGACTTTTCAATAGAATCATGCTTGTGACAGCTTTGCATTGCAGCTTTTGGGAAGGTTTCACAAGCTTGACTGTTCAATAAATAATCCTTTGGAGCCACAACAGTGTTCAGAAAAGCTTTACAAGTTGGCAACTGGTATGCAGTGCAGCCATTCTGAATAGATTTTAGAAGCTGCAGATCTTGCCTGGGCAGATAAGAAAGTGTCATTTTACTGGGAAACAGTGTAAATTATAGAGGTAAGATGTAAATTTCCCTAAAACACTACTTTTTAATGTGCTTAAATCTATCAAATGCTTCAAAGTGGTGGGATGTGCAAGTAAGGCCTTCTGTGCAAGAGAACACAGATTATGTTTACAAACACAATCTACAAATAATATGTTATGCAGAATTGCATTGCAGGCAGCCTGTGGGCACATCGTTTACATGGATTGTTTCGCTTCTGTTGCTACCTGAACACCGTATCACCAAGAAGGAAGGATTTACTTTGCTCCAGTGTGGTACACAACAAACAAGGAGATCTCACTACCCTCCCAGAGAAGAAAATCAAGAGCTGAAGTTAGGCTAATTTGCCCCACTGATAGTTTGTATTTTCACCTGAAGTCTCTGCAGAAGCTGAAAGGATTCTGGAGACAGCTCGAGAGACAGCACAGAGGTAGGAGCAGTCTGGGCTGTGCTGTGACACAAACAATCCGTAACAACGCAGTTTTACTCCTATGGCAGATAATGCACCTCCACAGGGTGCAGCAAGACATGCAGGCACTGCACTTTGTTACACTGCTCAAGGTATACAACCTGCGCTAGCAGCGGTTGCATTGGATAGCCACTGAGAGCCATCTCAAAGAAAAAAATAGCAATACCAGACTAATAATCATCAATCCAGACTCAAAGTTTCAAATCATGTCCAACAAGCATCTTTAACTCACAGTTTAGGTCTCCAACTAAGTATACCTAAAGCTTATTTTACATAGATGCTGTTGCTGCAGCTAGAATCTACGAAACTTCTGAGAAGTTAAGCCTGTTTAAGCCTTAAAATAGACTTCCAAAACTGAGCAATCCAACCACAAAGCAAATGTGTATGCAAATTTCAGGTGAAATATGACAGCGTTGCTTTCCAGGCTTCACAGAAAGATCAGTCCATCAGTGGTAATTAGCTTAGGTTAATTCCACTAGCACTTAGATTGTAAGAAAAAGCAAATCACTAATTGAAAGATGAAACTGGATAAAGGCATCAGCAATCCAGTGTTTCGGAATGCCTTCTAAAGATGAGAAGTAATGTGTTAATCTCTACGAAAACAAAATATACCTTCATTAGTGTTCATTT
The DNA here is from genome assembly GCF_000699145.1 of Aptenodytes forsteri. Taxonomy (NCBI): domain Eukaryota; kingdom Metazoa; phylum Chordata; class Aves; order Sphenisciformes; family Spheniscidae; genus Aptenodytes; species Aptenodytes forsteri. The sequence goes on along the minus strand of NW_008794125.1, from coordinate 5,397,862 downwards.
CAGTAGTCACTGCGTGACACTACTGTTGCATATGAATGACTGAACACAGCAGGACCAGATTCTGCCCCTGTAAACAAATTCTAATCTCAAGCCCAACAGCCTGGAAGTTGGCTATTTTACACCTTTCACTATTTATTACTGTACAGGTGATAAAGAGTAAACATGTCTGACATTTTTTATTCCAATATTTTAAAAAGTACTAAAGAAAAATTTCAAAACTCTACTCTCCTCACCATTGCTGCTCATCTGTCCCCTTCATTTGGCTTATAAACTGCCAGCATAAGGTTTGGCAATGCAAATTTTTAGTGGCATGCAGCTGCACCACACGTTGCTACAGAAACAAACAGGTAGAGTGCTTTTCACAGCAGCATTTCTGAAATTATTGCGATAAAAATATAGCAACACAAGGATTCAGGCCCAGAACCCAAATAGCCTGTTCCCTCATTATGATTATTATTCACATGAGCAGTCCTACAGACAGTGAGGAAATTTCCCCAGTAGTCAGCACTGTGGGTGTGATCAGGTGCCCTTGGAAGGCAAAGATCTCACCGCCCTACGTGGAATTAGTGGGCATTGAGCAAAGGGCCACCAAACACAGCCCTCACCATTTTCTAGTGCAAGTGTTAAACAATCCACTTCACTTCTGCCTTCTCTAGTAAATACTTAGCAGGTATGTACATGTGAAACATGACATTGTACATACAATTTTGCTGTTGGGAAGAGAGAACAAACCATTTGTGACAGATGGTAGTTGCGCTGCTTAATGCAATACTGAAAGACACTTAGTTAACACACACTTAAGATACAGTGACGGAAACAGCATATGGACCTAAATAGAACAGAAGAGGCATTAAGCTTAAAACTTTGAAGCTTTTCCTTTGAAATGGTCTTGTTTTACCAGAGACGTTTACTAGAGGCAAAAACATTGTTTGCAGTGAGCCTAGAAAGAGATTCGGTAATTTAGAAAAAGAAAAACCCAAACACTCTAACACATACTTTCAAGACGAAAGTGTACAGCCAGCCTTCAGATTTTTCATGCTGCTCTATACTCCTGATACATCTCCTGAGCTATTTTTTAAGTGTATGTACATCTTAAGGTCTAAGATCTAACATGAATAATAACTGAAATGATACATAATTAAACATTTTGCACATCAATGTGCGATATTGATGGTTTAAATATTTCATGACTAGTATGTTCAGTTAGGTTTAAGCCAAGCTACTGAGTTATTTCTCTCTCATCTCCACTACCCTGCATCTGAGAGCATTGATATAGCTTTCACCACAAGTTAAAAAGAAGATTTCAAATCTACTTCCTGGAAGAGTGGTTAAATAATTAGTCATGCTAAAAAAAAAGGAACATTCGGACAATAAAGGATAAGGAAAAGGCACCTCTTTCTACTAGCATGTAATCCACAGCATCCTCTCTTGTGCTCAGTTTTCAATAATATGAATGCTGGTGATGGAGCTCTTCATTTTCAGGACTAGTAGCCCAAGGTACCAGCCCCCAGAGCCCCTGGACCCGTATCCCATATGTCATAAAACATGGTGCCTTCTGTAATGCCAGCATTTATTTGAACCCATTTACTGCACTTGGGTTAGTCGTGTCAAGTTCAAGGCCTCCAGGTTGAATAAATCAGTGGTTCAGAGTGTTCCCTCTGTATTGCTCTGCTGGCTGATACTAACTTACTAGATAGAGAATTGCTCCTTAGGCTCAGTGAATGAGATCTTTATTTTTAGTGTTGAGGACAAGAGGGTCCGTCCTTGCTGATGACTCATGTCTGGAGGTTGTTACATTTGCAACCTGTCAGAGGATATACTACACACGAAGAGTAGGGAAAAAAGTCCAGTGACAGCAAAACTCCTCTTCTTTAGGTTGCTCAACTTTTTTAGTCCTACTCAATGAAACTTTTGCAAGCATTTCCTTCTGGCTCTTTTTCTTCTCACACTGCATTTTCCATTACCTTTAAACTTGCGGTGTATTTTGAGGTATCACTCTGAAATGCCTTTTGAACTATCATGTTTATTATACTTCGGTGTATCCAAAGGACTTCTCTTTAGTTCACAGATGGAAACATTTCCTTTTCTTTTTTCTTTTCCCAGTTTCCTCCTAAAAAAGTGCCAGCCCCAAAAACATATGCAAGAGCTTCTCTAATTATCCTTTAAAGTACAGTAAGACGTACAATATAGATACATCTATTACCTGTGCTACAGTATAGAAGATGCTGAAGGCCAAACCACAATATCACTTGCACCTGTACAACCCTCTTCAGAAGCATTAGCATAAAGCAGACAGTTGTGAAGATAAAGTTATACCCTGAGAGAGCTAATAAAACAACGAAAACCATGAAGAATACTAACATCACAGTTCCGCAAATGTTTATATTCAAGACTGGTATTCATACTCAAACTACTAATCCCAGGATTTTTGAAGATGTTTGGAGGAGGGAGGTACCTAATTCCTTTTGACAATGGGATTGAGGAACCTAGTCGACAGCTTTACTTAACATGTCACCTGAAACACCCACAGGTACAGTCCAATAAACAAGGAAAACCACATCACACAGCCATTCTCAGCACTAGTTAGGGAGATATGTATATTCCAAAGGGATTAACTGGTCTGTGATCTGTTGCCAAAGCCGGTATCATACACACTGCATACTGTGCTGAGTACGCTGTCAATTGGTGACCATAAATATCTGTTGTAATAAGGGAGATACAGTCAGTTATACAGCTGGGATAGCAATAGAAGGGCACATTCACTGAAAAAAATCAATTTTAATTAGGAAGACAATTATATTTTCTCCCAAAGGTTGCCAAGGTCTCAAGATTTATCTTTAAGGTGATGGAGGAGTAATCTTTTGCCATTCTATATCTACTGGGCAGCACTGAACTGTGGAAATATTTCAGGTCCAAGGGAAGACCGTAAGGTCCCTCGAGGTCTTACAACCCAAGGCAATAAAAATCACTGGCACGTCATTAGCCTGTCCCCTGCAACAGCAGCTTATGATTATATCCTTTGATTTCTCCAAGCAAAAGTTTGTTCAGCTTTGTAGCAGTGATTGCGCCTGCACTGCTGCCTTCATTCCTATTTATAGCTGAGCTTTGTGCAAGAAGATAACCCTAGGTTAGCTACCATGTCCCCTTAAAATACTCTCAAATGGAAATCAGCTGCCTAGCCACTGTGAGTTACTTTGGGACTTTTATTAAGGAAATTTGTTCTAGTAGCTGAGAAAAGAAGCTATCCAGACATTTCTGGAGCAGTAACCAGTTGCTGCCAAGCCTTTCCATTTTAATGAGGAAAAGTCGGCAGTAGAATTGGACAGCAGGTACTTGCTGAACATTTCTAGGTGTCGATGTTTGCCTTTCCTCTACTGCCGCCTCCTGCTTTCTCTGCTGTAAGTTTCATCTCTCTGCTCCTCCATGATCTCTCACTTTGCTTCTTGGACAAAATGTCAACAGCTGCTATAGCTTTGTGCTTCTTCAGATCATTCCCTCAACACTTACCTTTGTCAGGGTCACCCACTAAAGTTGCTTTGTCAGCTTAATAAGGTAGGCTGCAAATAGCAGCCAGTCTCATTTTTCCTTCTCCTTGACTACTTGCAAGTAAAATACCCTGTATGTAACTAACAAAGCTGTACCAAATAAGTTCAGGATCATCTGGTGCATTCTCATCCTTAACCCTTCGTCTGCTATAGTCTTTACACTGTAAGTTTGCCAGGACAGATCTGTCTCTTTTTTTCTGTGTGTGTCTGTATAGTACCCTGCATCCCTGGTGCAAGACACTTTTGTATTGCGGTGCCCACTCTGTCCAATAAGGGAACGAATACAAATTCCAGGCAAACTACTGAAAAATCATAATTGGCCAGAGATTCATCAGTCTGCTTTGATGAATAACACCATTTGTAATAAAAAAGATGAGCACTGGATCTTCTGAAGCACTACTGGAAGAAGATCTGTCAAACTGTTGCCAACATTCACATCTTCCTCTTCTCTGTACAATGGATTTCTATTACAGACTTCAAACATATTCTGCTCTGAAAACACCCCATTGATGTCAAGATGTCTTCAGCATATAAAACAAGTGCAGGGTACATAAGAGAAAGGCACAGCATGGCTCTGGAGTTTTGCGTATTCTTGCAGCAGTGTTCTACTTTTTGAGATGTTGGAATTGCCAACGAGTGGCCCAAACCTGCAGGACCTTCCAGGGTGATCAGTCTGCAATTTTTACATGTCTTATTTTCTCTCTGAGATATATCCTATTATACATTACCATGGTGATACTGCTGTGGTTTTGTTTCAAATTGTAGTCAAATCAAAGAAGAATGTTTCTGAAACAATAAAATATTCCTGGGGCTTTTTAACACCACAGCAATTTTAAGCTGTAACACGCATACTATTCTATATACTTATCTCCCAAGACCGTGAACACTTTCTCGTCTAGCTGTCACAAATTTGATCCTGAAATGTGCAAACTATTAGCATTTCAGGAATGCTGAAAACTTCCACTGACACAACCATAGTGGCTGAGCACCCCAAAATCTGTGATCTGTGTTTATCCAATTTAAAGGTCCAACCTCGAACAGCATTACTGTGCTTTTTGTGAGGCCTTTGACTAGTTTCAAACCTAACTGTCTTACAATAAGTATAATGCAGCCATTAGCATAAATGCAGAACATACTAATATTGATCAAATATACACAAGGAATTAATATCAGTGTGAATTTTAATGAGCTACAAAATAAAGCTCAGGACTAAGACTGAAAACACCTGAGTTTTGTTTCTGTCTGTCTTGGTGATCTCAGAGAGGCCAAAGTGGTGTGAAAGCCATGGAAGTAAATCCATGGAGGGAACGCAGACTTCAGAGGGACATTTAGAGATTAATTTCAGTTGTAAATAAGAAACATGCTTATTCTTCTCTGTAAAACACTAGAACAAACCTTTTTAAAATAGTTTTATCATTATAAATGCTGGAGAGCTTTCTGATTAAATGTGATTGCATTCAGGGATATTTTTATTATGCGATTTCAACAAACAAACTTGAGAGTAAAATTCAATTTAAGTTCAGGGAGCAATGAGAGAGGGTAAATTTAATGGGAACATATTGTTCCAGGCATGCTCTATGCCAGCCTGCAGACCTTGAGCAAAGCCAGCCATCTGAGAGCAGCAGGGGAGAGAATGAGAGAGACAGAGGGAGGTAAGGAATGAGAAGGAGGGGGAGGAGAGCACAGAGAAAGAGACAGATAAGAGAGGAAAGTTCCTGTCAGACTTTTCTGTGATGAGAGAGAGGAGTTGAGCACTGTGGGAGAAAGAGATATGAGGGAGACTCTGAGCTGACTGTGTATAAAATAAAAAAACCCAATACAAACAGCACAAGTCCAAGACGCTATCCAACTTTCATAAAGTCAATGGAAAGACTCCTCTAATTTCTCTGGTGATATTGCCTCAAGCCATCAGTAAATAAAAAACAGTCTCTGTCCTTTCTTCTCCTGGGCTTGACAATAGGAAGGGGCTGTTGAACACAGAATGGCTCAGTCTGATCCTTGCTAATCAAAGTAATCAGATAACAGTGAGAGGGTTTCCCCCGGAATTAAACAGAGGTTGCTTTTAACCACATGGGTGCTCCGCATGCCATGCTGGCACACCCCAATTGAGAGTAGTGGAAGGGGAGGCAGCAGGATAGGACTGAGCATACCTAACCAATAACGCCTTCTAGAGCAGGTTGTAAGATTTCAAGGCCTTCAAACAGAACAATGTTTAAACAACAGCTTTAACAGATATTTTTCAGCAAGTTTTAGTGAAAAGAAGAAAATAAAAATTCCCCTAAGCCCTCTTAGGGGAGACACCAGCTTGTAAAAAGAGCCTCAGCACACCAGCTAACAATCTTGTTGCTGTTTTTTTGTCCTTCCTCCCTCCAGCTTCTGTCTTCTGCTCATTTTGTTTACTGGACCAGATTGTAAGATCTGTGAGGACTTTTTACAAGGGCATGTAGGGCTACGACAAGGGGTAATGGCTTTAAACTGAAAGAGGGTAAATTTAGATTAGATACAAGGAAGAAATTCTTCACTGTGAGGGTGGTGAGGCACTGGAACAGGTTGCCCAGAGAAGTTGTGGATGCCCATCCCTGGAAAACATTCCAGGTCAGGTTGGACGGGGCTTTGAGCAACCTGGTCTAGTGGAAGGTGTCCCTGACCATGGCAGGGGGGTTGGAAGTTAGATGACCTTAAGGTCCCTTCCAACCCAAACCATTCCATCATTCTATGATTCTATGATATCCATGTTCAGTTATATGATGGTTCAGTGTTGGGGTTATAAATTCTGGGAGTGATTACAATTTTATATACATATATTTTTAAAGCTTTTCAGTAACAGATCTTAGAGGGGGTTGGAACTAGATGATCTTTAAGGGCCCTTCCAACCCAAACCATTCTATGATTCTGTGATCTCTGGAACAAAAACTGTGGCACTGCATTTGAAAATACGCTATACGTGTGTTTGGTTTAACAACACTGCTAATGAGAACATCGAGTAGAAAGGCTTCACCCTAATGATTCGTGAAACTTAGCTGAAATTGCTGGGACGCAGGATGTTCTGTCTGATATGCAGACAAAGGATGGGAATGAATTTTGCCAGGTACATACCAGCTGAGCACTCTTCCTGTAAATATCAGTTGGTATAGCAATATATAAATTGAATTCCTAAGCATGAGAAAGGGCTCTGTGCTTAATGGAGCTAGTTTGTGTCTATACAATGAGTGTAGGCCTAGCTTGTAAGAGAATTTGGAGGCAGGATCTCTTCACATCAAATCTTAGCTCTCACAACATCTCTGTATGTGAACTTGGGCAGATAATTTACATCTAAGATATGCCGCTTCTACTCATACCATTGTTTATTATTCCGACTGTCCAAATCGAACACTTATCAAGGTTATAGAGCCCTCTCTTTCTCAAAAATTGTTTTGCTAAAAGGCTTGTACTAAAGTCTAACTTCTCCGCAGGATGGTGAAGGTCAACCAACTTTTGTAACAAAGGTAGCAGATCTATAAATAATATAACCCTTTAAACTTATGTTTATTTAACTGGCAGGGAATTTCAGGCAGCTTTAGATTCTTTTGCAAATCCCTCCTTTAAGTGAGGGAACTTTCAGTGCAGAACTGGTTTTCTATTAACATGTTCTCAGTTGCTACGTGGTTATCCTGTGATGTACAATGATTTATGAACACAGATAGGATTAACTCTGACCTTGTGAAAACCAGCAAGTTCCCTGTTCCTTTTCTCCTCACCTGAATAACTTGCTGAACCCCTTAAACAAATTAAAGAAATAAGTAAGAGTGACTGGAAACACCACTGGACTATTTAAGTAAGCTGCAGAGAACTACACTGGATAATTTATTCTTGTGAGAAACATAATGATCACCCAACAAGTTTGGTTAGGAAGGTGGTTTATCAGGCCACCTTGATATACTAGGGCAAAAAAATACACAGAACACCTGCTGATGATGGATTGCAAGGTATATTAATACAGAAAAGGATTGAGATTTACTTTCAATAGTAGATTAAGGTGCTCCAATGCAGCCAAGACTAGTTCTTTTAAAACAACGGGGACCAAGTTTCTTCTAGATAAGGACTTAATTTTTATTGAAAACCTACCACCTTCAAACTGCTCGAAAGTTGAAGCACTATAAAACTGTCAAATAACACCATTATTAAAAGCTTTATTTGACAAATCTTCCACTGCTGGGATAACTTGTGTGTTTGCCTTCTCTCTCACATGAAATAAAATCATTCACTTATGCAAACTGCTGACAGGAACGGAAACAAATGGGGTTCTCAGCACAGGGTGAAACACACTATCCCCTTTCTGCAGCTTAATGGAAACCATAGTTGTTCATAAATCATAAGGCACTCGGACCGGAGAGCTGCTCTACTGCTTGTTGCAGAATACTTTGGGAAATGTTTGGGATGGGCTCACAGGAAGCTCTATACGGTGTTCTGGAGTAGCTGGTAATTTTTCAGGAGCAGCCTACAGGTAGAAAACATCTGCATGAAACTGTTCAAGGGGAAGAAAAGTGACTGAACAGTATCTGACAACCAAATCTAGGATTTATTTTAACCTTATAATAAAAAAGTGTTAGTAGCTCTGCTAGATGGTCTGATAGTTAGCTTTTTATCTCTGACCAGTGACCTTTTGCCAGCACTTGTTATCAATTCATAGATTTTTAAGGCCAATAAGGACCTTTACAATTTTCTAGGCTGACCTCCAAATCAACATTACCTTGTGTGAGCTTTCTCTTCTGAGCATCACCTTAGAGCAGTCTGGTATGAGCAGCTGATGGATAAATACCTGACAGTATACCTCCCATTTAGGAAGGATTGACTTGCAAGTGGATCACAAGCATTTGAGAAGATTTATCAGCTTCAAACATCTTTGAAATACTCCCAAACTTCAGTAATCTTTGTATCTGGAAATGCCTGGGGAGGTTTCTTGTTGCTTCCCTTTTTAAGTAAAGCCTTTAAATAAATAAAGAACAACTTAAGATTCCTAGCCAGCCCTCCAGGAAAACTGCAGGATGTGCCTTATTTGGTAAGTAGGCAAGTTCCTTTCTTGGGAGACCTCCCCAAACATGGCATCTTCCACAGCGCTTGGCCACTGCTAAGAGAGTTGCTTCCTCTAGTGATGGATTTCATCATTCTTTTGAGTGTCCTCTTGGGACAGTCCTCATGGGATATGAAAAATCCTGGTGATTCCTAAGTAGATAAGGCTAAATTTCCTGTGGTGCTTACATCTATAAGCTGGGGCAGTGAGCAACAAGGGACCCCACTGGGCTCCGGGGAGTCTCCAACCTCAACAGGCAAAGGCAGAGTGAGAGCAGAGGAAATAAAGACTTTCTCACATCAGGTTATATTTTGAATGGGATTTAATAGAAAATTTGGAACCTGCAAGGTTTTGTTTAAGAAACTAACCAAAATCAGTTTTCTGTGTTGCCACATAAAGACCAGGGAAAAAATTATCAATACTGGGTGGAGGGGGATCTGAGCTGAATCACGCTTGGAAAAGTGAGGCTTAAAGTCCAGCTGAGCAGTTGCAAGAGTACAAAAACTCTAACACCCCTTCCATAATGAATTCTATCGATCAGAGCAAAAAGTCCTGCTTGAAGTTAATGTTCCCTGAATATTTTCCCCATCTATTTTAAACTGTGAAGTCTGGACCACACCTTGGAGATCTGGGAAACATTCTGCCTATCAAAAACATTATTGGGCACAAGTAATAAAACAGTGGCAATAATAAAATTACATTTTCAGGACCCTGAGATGAACTAACAGCATCTCACAAACCTTTGCAATGTTCTACTGCTGCATCACTCATACAGTCATTTTCATTGTTTAATACCTTGAGTTTTAAGATTTATAATTGTTTACTTTCTTACCAAATAACATGTCTTTGCTTTTTCCTTCTATCCTTGTGACATGCTGTTCTGGTTCTGGCTGCACAGGATTAGCTTCAATACCTATCATCAATTGGTAATCTAAGTTTTATTTTTGCTCTGCGCTGCATCTCTAAATAAAAACTGAATTGCTTTCCATTTGCTCTAGATTTAGTGGGTCCTGCCGTTTTGATAATATAAATTACATCTCAGCCCAGAAGACATTTTGGGTTTTGATTTAGCAGGGAAATACATAGATGCTTGTAAATGCTATCCATCCATGAAAGCGAGAGAGCTTGAGACAGAGTTTACAGTATTTCCAGCATGATCAGAAAGGTTAATGCATGATTATGGGCAGCTTAAAACACACTTCTCTACAGTGTTTCATGAAACAACCTACATCCACGCTTTTCTCCTTTCTGACAAACCGAACAAGCTTTAGTTCCCCTAAGCCTCAATTCTCTTCCTCAGAATCTACTAACACAACTTCTGCTCCAGGAACAGATTTGATGTAATACAAGTGATTGCTTCCCTTTTAATATTAACAGTTTATTAAGGAAGGGGGCAAACTTAGGGGATGGACCCTCTGATTTCTAAGTTTGAACAAAAAAAGGGAACATCACTAAAAATCAAAATTTAGAAGGTCTGTTACTTGTCCTAATAAAAATATATGCAAATCTGATATTTTTAATTACAATAACATTTTGAAGCACCAGCTGAAATCAAGCCCTGTATGGTAGGTATACTGCAGGAAGAGCCCCTCTCTCAAATGGTGCACAAGTTACAGTAGAAAAGACAGAGGGTAAAATGGGGGTGGGGGGGAAGGAAAACTGAGGTGCAAAGGGCTGAAACAACTAGTCAAAGGCAAGGACAATAAAACCAAGAGATCACAGGTATCCCGAGTTCCACTACTATCTATGAGTCATCCTGTTTCACAAATCATTGAGGAAGTTGATGAAATTAATAGACTTTTAAAAAGACACTGAATTTATTGGCATAATATTCTTCAAACATTGCTTAGGAGAGGATATTTTGCCTCAAATTGCTATTAATTTTACGTCTCTTCTGGAATGATTATAGCCTGTTTGCTTTTCCTTTGAAGCAGACCTACCTCTTCTTGCCTCCTCTATTCCCTTGCCACATTTTCCCCTCAAGAATATTGGGAGCCCCTAAAATCTTACTTGTTTATTGCTACTTCCCTGTAGTTTCACCTTTCATTGCAAGCTTGAAAGAACTTACTAGTTTTCCTGTAAGTCAGCCAGCCTTCTCTGAAAAACACCAAGAGCGGTGTCATCTACCCAGTCAGTAATTCAAACTCTGGCATGCTCAGGAGCCCTCATCTGGAGGGTGACCTTGTTTTGTGCTTTTGGTCCATGCTTTTGAAATACATGGGTGTGTGTAAGAGAGGGAGAGAGAAGGAGGGAAAGAGAAAGAAGGGATGAAAAATATATTCAAACATTAAATTCCATTATTTTAATGGACCTTTTCAGCCTAAAGCATCAGATGAAAATAAACAACGATGATGGAGAAAATGAACGTGAAAGAGAGAAACACTGTGTGCAATAAAATGTTATCCGCAGGAAGTCTTACTGCAGCAACTGAATATTTCATTCTTTCATTTATTCCAGACCCATGAACCCCAAACTACTGTAGCACTTTAGGTACTTGCTTTTCTACTCTTTGTGGACTTTAATTGAGCTCACCCAGAAGGCTAATGCTCTCCTTTGTCTTGCACGTGTGCCTGCACTGGGGTAAGAGCTAACAGAAAGCCTCCTCCCTCCACCCCCTGGAACAATCAGGTGGACCTCAGCAGGGACTGCAGCTTTTGCCCCAGGGTGCCATGGTCAGGACCTTTCTCATCAGGCTGGCTGGCTAGTGTCTATAAGGAGGCTGCTACAGGGCAATATACAAGTCTCTTCTGGAGGAGCATAAGGAGTCTGGCCGAGAGCCCTACCATGAGCTACTTGAGTGATTTTGCCTGCGGTACTTCATTGCTTATTGCTAGCACAGTCAAGCTTGCACAGGCTATAGATTTTCTTAACCTGGTAATAGAGATGGAGTGGTAATAGGTGCTGGGGGAAGGAGATGAGAAAGTGTTAAAGTAGTGGCACTTTCAAGAAGCACAAACGTAACACAATTTACTATGGTGCTTCATGATGACTGACTCAAAATTCTTTCTCAGATAATAATGTAAAAAGAAAAACTTCTAATAGCTACAACATTTCTGGAATCCCTGTGCCAGACTTTGTCAAGTGTTAAATAACTTCAATCGGAAAAACAGGTAAGAGGATTTACAGGTAATCAGCATTGCCAAAAAACACAGACTACAACAGCTGAAATACTGTAGCACAAAGTTCAAATTCCAGATAAATGTGTTTCACAAATAACATAACCACTTGCACCTCTAAAGAAACAGAGTGAATAGTGTTAAATATGTGCAAAGCTGTATGTGTGAAACAAAAATTCATTGTAAAAAGCAAAAGGAACTGATCCTTTTCTGCTGGGCTTGCATTCAGTACAGCATCTGAATAGCTTTGCAGATACATTCAACTTCCATTTCAACCCTACAATCCAATGTGGTCCTTGGCCTATAACAGAACCTGGCACAGGATGTCGGCATACTCAGAAATTAATATACAATGAATATTTTAGCACTAATACCACAAAAGACAGCTTAAGTAACAATTCTGAAGTGATAGCTTCTCACCTCGGTGGGTCTGACAAAATGCATATCCCTGGTCATGCTAAAAGGTATATTTTCACTTCTGCTACATAACTGGGGAGGCACCTGTCCTCAGCTGAAAGCTGGACACACTTCCCAGCAATCAAAGGTTGATACCTGCATAACAAAGTAAGAGATCTGAACCTTGGTGGGAGAGGATTAATCTTTAAATAAGGAGAGTTTGCAAAGCCATCCTTCTCGTGTTACCATTCTTTCATACAGAGTGGCAAAGTGGGGTCTGATGTTACAGAAAATACCCTTTAGCACGCTACTGCCTTTTCGGTCCTGACTGCAGCACAACTGTACTGAACCATGCTCTCTCACATCCAGGCTTTGGTCTAGTAGAGACCACATAATCCCAATGCAAAGGAATAGGTATAGCCCAGCTAAGGGAAAGAAAAAAAAGAGATTGGTCCTAGATTCTTATTTTCTGGAGTAGAGGAGGTGGAACTTGTCAGTCATATTTCAATATCTATTTCTGATTTAAAAACAGAAAATGTCCAAAAATATTATCATGCAAATGTCCTATAAATATTTCTTTCTGTCAGCAGATACACAATATTGGTATTTCCTTTTTCTTTTTAGCTACTAAGTACGTGAATGCTATTTGTCAGTAATTTGCCCCTCAGCAGAAAAAGAAAACACCACCTTCATCCCAAAGAGCTAGTAGCACAGACTTACATTTCTGTGGCATAAAGTCGCCATTGTGAGCACACTTTTGGGTGTACGTGGTCAAACATTTACACATACAGCAAGGAGAAATCAGCGCATTTAAACTGTTAGTACAATGCTGCAAAAGAGGCTCATGCTTTTAGTGGGTGTCTATCAAGGGTGTCCTCCTCTGCTCAGGAAGGTCACCCTACATTAAATTACATAAGGATTAACATGGTACTGTTTCAGAATGAATTTCACCCGTAAAATAACTTTACAGATGCTACCATTGCATTTATACAGACTGAGCATCACAGACATCTCGGGGAATTCCAACAGGTTCTGTATTTTATACATAATTTTTTATCACTAGGAAAACACCAAAATATGATCTCTTTCCCCTGAATCCCACCCTGCTTCACCAGTCAGGATTTTATTCTATTGTTTCCCTGCCTGTGTCATACAGACTCTAAAAGCTGGATAATGACGTGATTCAAACTATTCCTACATGAGACAATGCCTGTTTGGTTCTCATGTTAGTAGTAACACCAGGAGCTCCGCTGGAGAAAAGCACTTACAGTTGCCCACGTTTTAAGCACCATGTCATCTACACTTACTCACAGCAGGCTGAATGAATGCAGTTCTGCCAACACTAATGGCCCATCTCTGTGAGAGCTCCCTCACTGCTAGTACCACTGGAACTGCCATGATGTTAACAAGGATGAGAGTTTTGAGGGCATGCACAGAATTTTACCAGCTAGATAAAGCTTTACTGAAGATTTTCAGCCCCTGTGTCCCCCCCGTGTTGATTTTGAGAGAGAATGTCAACTGTTCATGTTCAGTGCTGTGCATGACGATTTGAACCTAAGAACACTCCTGCCTTTGTGCTTGGACTGCCAAGACATCAGCTTCTACCAAAGAACAAAGAAAATGAATATGATGGAGATACTCAGCAGGTCAGCAATATCTTTGAAGAGAGGGATTTAACTTAGACATTAATCAGTATATAATTGCTTACGTAGCATGCCTTTCTTCACTATTAATGATTTAACATGATGATTTACCAAGGCACTGAGAGAATGCCTGGATGGAGGGAGAAAAAGTACAGAAATACAGCCGGTGGTGTTCCCCGCCAGAGAATGAATCTACCCTTGCAGGAGTGTCAATTTGATAATGAAGGATAAAACGTATGGTGAGCCCAAGAGGGTACTTTACATATTGCTATGAATAATGCTGCTGCTCTCTCTACCCATTAGACTGGATCAGCTTCTTGCAGACCCAGACAAAAAAATATGGCGACCTCACTTCATTCACAGAAATTGTTATTCACTCAGGATACCATTTCCAATGAGCAATTTCTTATCCAGACTTGTGCTAGTGAAAAAAGTGAAATCAAATCAAATGCCAGGGGAAAATAAGACTTCAATATTCCAAGAAGGTTTCCTCTTTTAATATTAACATCAGAACCCTAATTATTGCCCTTCCTAGCAATTACTCTGTTGCTAGTTTGGCTGAAAAACTGAGGTTAGCATAAATTTACCAGATCTGATGAAAGAAATTTCCCTTTTAAACAAGATATTTTTATCTGTTGAGACTATTTTAACCCCTAACAGTGGTTTTCAAGTGGTTTACTCTTAGGCATCTGAGGATTATTTGCAAGGGATCCATAAAAGGAAACCAAGAAACTCAAGCCTACTATCAGTAGGTTTAAATTTCCTTATCCTTACAGGAGTTTGGTTCTCCAAACTACAAAGTATTTATAAACCATATATCAAAAATGTTTGAAAAAACTTTGATCTAGGAAAATACCATATACAAAATATGCTGCTAAATCTGCTGGTTACTTAACAGTGGGATAGAGAGTTTGTTGTCTTCTGGGAGAAAGGCATCTGAACTATCAATTAGCATCCTGAAAAGCTGTGGAAAGACTTAAAAATATATCATTTAACAAAAGCCGCGAGAAGAAAAACATTTTCAAGATGTATCATTTGGATCAAAACAAAATTCTAAATCTGTGAAAAATTGTCCCTCATTTGACATTAGAATCATAATGAAAATAACAACGCTCAATGACAGTTTGAATTTTTCTGTCATGAGCACCATGACACTCCTTCCTTCCCCTTTCTCAAAAGCAGAACAGGAGCAGCAAAAACAACGTCGAATAATTTTTTTATTGAGTGAAACAGAATTCACTCAATTTTTTATTTGTATAGAATCAAATGTAATTATACTGGTCACAAACTCAGTGCTCCCATAATCCTCATCAAACTTCTATTTCATTTTGGAATTGAACACACAAGCTTGGATTACGTTTTTGTGATTCATGTCCTCAAAAAAACCTCCAAAGCAATACAAAACAAAAAATCCTAAACAACCCCCCAAACCATCTACCATCCAAAACCTTGTTCACATTTAGGCTCAAGTATAACCATACAGGCATCTATGTGAAAATGTGGTTCTCCTTTTTATAAAATTTTAATCTTTAACACCGTACTGAAACAGTGGATTGCAGAAAAGAGTCACTATCTCCAAGCTCAACCTCCAAAGCAATACAAAACAAAAAATCCTAAACAACCCCCCAAACCATCTACCATCCAAAACCTTGTTCACATTTAGGCTCAAGTATAACCATACAGGCATCTATGTGAAAATGTGGTTCTCCTTTTTATAAAATTTTAATCTTTAACACCGTACTGAAACAGTGGATTGCAGAAAAGAGTCACTATCTCCAAGCTCCTTTGTTTGCAAATTTGCATTCTAAACGTTTATGGATTAACAACCACAAAATTCTAAAGTAAATGGGGCAGAATTGTTTATAATGAACTAAGCTGTTGTAACATCCTTCTGTAGGTAGGCACAAAACACTGTAGGAATTAATGGATCCAAAAATTGTGAGCATGAGGCAGTAGGTGTTTCATACCATCTCAATTATCCATGGTCCAGTTTCTGATCAGTGGAGTGGTACAAATTGTGTGTGGGTTATTTTCTTCAAAGCCAATTAGCTTTTCATTCCTAACAGTAGAATTATTCTCAGTACCCGCTACTGTGTTTATTGAATCCAGTATGAAATCACTAATCAACACATTCAGGTTGGGACTGATAGACTTGATGCAGAAGAGCCTATAAAGCTGCGCTATCTCATCAAGAGCGAGTCTATGCTGCCATGGAGTAGAAGGTAGCTATAGCCCATTTGCAATAGCCACAAACACTGCAGTACCAGAAACATCAGACTGAAGAGATGAACAGGTACCCAGAAGTGTAACAGCTCAAATTGGGACAGTTAGCTGGACAAAGCTGAGCTAAAAGGATCCTTAAGGAATTTAGCAAGAAAGTCTCCAAGAAGTCTCTTCCTCTTAAACCTGTCATCTCAGCAATTTAGTCTTGGTGTAAACAAGTGGGGCTTTTTTCTGTGGACTGAGTTTCTTTCCAGAGAAGTTGATATGAAACAAATGGGGCCTCCTCCTCCTCCACACGTGTATGCAACTGAACACAAAGAACACACTAAATGCAAGCACCTAATGTGGGACTCCAAAAGTTGCCTGAACATTGATGCTAAATATCAGCTCATGCTCTGCCTGTAGTCAATGCCAGCTGCACGTGATCAGTTCTTCAAACTCCACACAAATATGGACACAGCTCCACAGTTTGTGTTTGGACACTAACTCTCTCCCAGAGATATAAATAAACCGACTGCTTAAGGCAACAGATCACAGGCTTTCCTAAGAGACTGGGTGATACCGGTTTCCATTTTTCCTGTTCCCTTAAGCTGCGATTTATGCTACATAAAAGAATTATCACCTGTGCAAAAGTTGGTACTGATCCTCGCTATGCTTTCACTGATAAATGTGAGGCGCAGTTCAGCAAGAGTCAATCAAACTGGGCTAATAAATAAGAAGCACAGGTGACCTGGGAGAGGCTTATGGGCTTTTCTGGCAAGAGGGAGTTGGTGAGTTTGGCTTTAGGTGAGAAGTTATAGCACTGGAAGTTCCACCCCACCACCTGAGAATGCTTGAACTACAAGTGCATTTGACAGTTAACTCTGGAAAAGACATGACATAGTGAATAAAAGCATCTGGCCAAGACATGGCCCCTGGTGGCCTCTTCCTTTGTGAGACTTTCTTCTCAGAGATACGGAGGAAATGGAGAGGGAGAGAAAAATGGATATAAAACTGCTGACACTTCAGAGATGATATTTCTAACTTATGAAATACTAAAGCTCCTTTCTGCTAATACACTCTTCAGTGGTTACATTAGATCCACCTGGGACAATGGACAAAAAAGAATTAACATAGCTGCTTTTAATTCCATTCACACAATCTGTTTCCATTTTAAAAGCAATTTTGTAAATTTCTCACACTCCTTTTATTTAATCAATTGTGATGTAGAATATTAATTTCTAAATTGCATGAATCTTAAGTATTTGAATACCCCTGTGGTCCTAAACCCTCTGCATCAGCCCTGTGCATTTATCTTTGTTAGCAAGTGACACAGTGCTTAAAGAGTACAGTTAGAGTAGAAAGATCACAGCTGCTGTCGTATTAATATTTAGAGAGCAGATTTAATAAATACCATATCTCACTCTATGTTATTATCTGCATTAGTGCTATCAGGTTTTAAGGGAATTCAGGACATGGTTTCTTATCCATCAGGTTGTCAGAAGCAGACAAGAGGAAAATCAAATGTTCATTTACTCACATCTGGTGTTCCACAGGGATCCGTGTTTAGACCCCGACTGTGTTTATCTGTATAAATAGTTTCTATCTATCATCTAAATCAGAAGAGTTTATGTGTAGAGCAAACATCATCAGATAAATATCCTTATCTAAGTCGGTATAAAAATACAAACCAAATGTACACAGCACATTGTAATTTCTGCTATTTACTGAGGTTGTAAAACTCTCTTCCCTCTTTCTTCCACTTTTATTTTTGCTTGAGGTTCATAACTTGATTTGCAGCCAATTATTACTTTCCCCTTTTCCTCATGCCTTTTATCGTTACACTGATACATAGCTTCTGTTTCTCTTGTACCGTATCAAGAAGCTGGAAAATCAGTTTTAAAAAGTGTTATAAATAGGTAACGCTGAATATAACATGAAAGAAAAGCAGATGTACCACTGGAAATGAAATATTCAAACTAAGAGATATATTGCGTCTTGCTTCAGGGAACCTGCTAGGGAGGACAGAGGTACCGTGGCAGAAGCAGTGGTATTACGCAGAGCTTCTTGCTAATGCTGCCATTATTATTCTCCTCTTTATCTGATCTTTTTACGATGGCAGCTTCCTTCCCCAAGGAGGAGTTGGTAGAATTTTATATGGGAAGAAAGGAGCGGAAAGAGACCATAAGCTGATGGATCTTTGATATCAACAGCCATTTTGGCTTATAGGGTTTTTTACATGAGTTAGTTAAATTGTTTTACTTTTATGCAAATCTGAGTAATTAATATATAAATATTGAGACCATGAACGCCTGCAATTTTACTTCCCATCTTAAACAGTTATCTGGTAGTGTTGCTACTCTCTCCCTCTCAGGCAGCTATATGAAGTGCATATAAGAGAGACATCCTCCTGCAATGACACCTGTGTGAAAGACAATTAGGTATAGTCCTGTTTCAAAATACCTCCCTATAGCACAATGAGTCTTGCCCCGCATTAATGCAAAACCCAGCTCTGTTAGGAAAGTGACTTCTACTTGTCCTCCACTAGTGCTCTTTAACCAAGCCAAATAATATATGTAAAGCAGGAGTATCCTGTTTCAAAAAAAAAAAAAAAACTCACATTTTTCTCTTTCTCTCTGCTCTCTGATTTCTACGCATTAGACTCATTCCATGAGCTACATTAAAACAAGCACCCTGGATTTGGCTTTAACCAGCAGAGCAGACACTAACCAGCTCTCTAAATAAGAGTTCCCTGCTGATTGTATCATATCAGTTAAAATAATAAATGCACGATTCATAGTTTTCTGCAAACCTGGCAATACAGTCGTACATTTGCTTTAACTTTCAATTATTAACAGTAGTACTATTTTGAATGTCTTATCTACCTTGGTTAAACAGAAACTATTTATTAATCTCCTCCAGTAAAATACATATACACTAATAAGCAGTCTGTGACTTTCCTTGAATCCTCTTTTAAGAAGGATGTAGTTTCAAATAATTAAAAAGCAATAAATTTTAAGATATCTATAGATAAAAGCTCCACATCTGCACAACTTTTGCTATGAACAATTCTGTGCAAATCAGAGTAGCTCCTCAAAACACTGGAGTTATTCTTGCTCTTTCCAAAATGATGCACAAAATCATTTGACCATCTATGGGCAAAGACTTTTCAATTCACATGCCAGCGCTAACATTTTGCTACACATACTTTTGATTACTATCCCATTGGAAAGCATCACAAAATGAACAAACAAAATATAGAACACATGTTCATTAACATGCATAGGATGCAGAAAGAGAAAATGACGTTAATATGCCTTTCTCTCTGCAGTGAGAGAAAGAAGATGGAGAAAAAAAAGCAGGAAGATGTGTAGATGGATTTAAAAAAATAGCACATTTAGACTGGCAGCTACTACCTCTACCAAATTGAAAGGTGAAAACCCCGTGAAGGATGATGCAGGGGAAACACAGCCCATATCACAAACCTGCGCTAAGGACTTACATAATGTTTTGGAAGAGTGTAGAATCTTACCTGCTTGAGCTCCAAGGTGGCCTTAAGAAATGAAAATGTATTTTACAAACATGCTTTACAGGGTTTCTTGGCCAGGCTAATATGCCAAATAAAGAAGTGATATGCATTGGCATTGTTCACAAATGGCTTGCATTTCCACAATTTTGCATGCACAGCTAAGCCAAATTAATACAGTTATCTCAGGGGAAAGACATAAATTGTTCAATAATTACGATAACCCTGTTTTTATTTCATCATTGTACCAGTCATACAGTTTAAAATAGAATTTTAAAAATTTAATTTTGAGCTTCATTTACCTTCAAAACCCACATCTGTGAAGTAAAGCAATGCTACTAGCTCCTTTAACAGGGGAGAA
This sequence comes from Aptenodytes forsteri, assembly GCF_000699145.1. Classification (NCBI taxonomy): domain Eukaryota; kingdom Metazoa; phylum Chordata; class Aves; order Sphenisciformes; family Spheniscidae; genus Aptenodytes; species Aptenodytes forsteri. Next base: position 5,378,023 of record NW_008794125.1, on the reverse strand, counting down.
ACAGAGGCTCAGAGACGTAAACGACTTGACCAACAGTCACACAGGAAGATTAAGTGCAGAAACTGGTCTCCAGAACATCAAACTAATAGCTGGACTTGACTGTCCTGTTCTACCCCACTTCCTTTTGTTCTCCATTGCAAGAAAGCTCCAGTGAGTTTTCCACTGAAGTTGCACACCATGTTACCTATTGTAACTGGACTCGGGGAGTGGCAAATAGCAGGAACACTCCAAAAAGCATGAAGGCTGATGCAAGCATTTCTACTGTATATACATATGAGCACACACGAACTAGCTCGTTCTAAATATGCAGTGTTCAAAAGCAATATCATCCCAACAGATTATTTTGCCAGCTGAGATTTTGTCTAGTTCAAAGATATACTACACATTTCACATATTCTTCCTCTCTGATAGAGTTGGAGAAACATGCATGCTGAAAAGTCAGTTCTTGTTTTAAAGCAACGTACAGATAGCTGCTTTAACTCTGATGTCTCAGGAATTACCAAACTTGATAAAAACCCAGTCTCTATATATTCCAAATGAGAATAAGCAGCATATAACAAGTACTTTCTGTACACAATAATTTTTTACTACATATTAAAAAAATCCGATGCCACCACACTATTTTGCTTTTAGCAGTGGGCCATCTGTGTGTTGCACTGATGTCCTTTCTCCAGGCACTTCTCACTGGTATTTAGTTGGTCACACTTTCCATACATAAGGGACTGTCTCCAACTCCATACCTTCTTTAGGGATCGAGCCTCATTGGTGCTTAAACTCCAAATCCCCATTTTGATGCTCAGTATACACAGTGAACAAAAGTATCTTTTTGTTTAGGTGCACCAAATAACCATCAGGCAAAATCTGGTGCACCAATGCTTTTGAAGTTCATCGAACTCTGCTGCGTGTTGAGATGGTGTTGCGGAGCGGTAAGCAGCCCTCAGAAAGTAAGGAACATCTTAGGCAGAACCCAGCGCCTCAGTCTGCCATGCTCACATGACATAGCCCTCCTCTCCTGCCACATATGGTGGTCATAACCTACGTAATCAGCAGGAAAAGGAAAGAAACCAAGCCAAGCTCATGAAAAGACAAGAATAGCTGATGGATGGTACAACCAGCTGGTGCAAGTTCACAAGGCTGGGAATCTCACTGCTAAAAGACATAAGGGTTTAAGCGGAAACACTTCTGTTCTGTAATACTCATACAGAAGAATACAACAATGAAAACGGGCCTGAGCTTTCTCATTTACAACATGCCTTCCCCAAAACTTGCTGTGAAATGCTGTGTTTTCCCTTCCAATCAATGATGATAATTTCAAGGACACTGCCACAACAGTGGAAATAAATATGCATAAAATATTAATAAATGGAAAGGATCTGATATTAAAAATTAAGATGAAATTACAGTTAACATTAAATTTAATATAAAATGTTGCAATAGTGCTCTAAGAAATTGATAAAGAATATACCACAGTAAAACATATACAAATTTAATATGTTATTTAAAAGCAGAGCACAATAATGACTACATTCATAAATGGTTATAAATGGTTAGGTTTTATGCTATATATTTGATTGAACCTGCGTTTAGTGAGCTGTGGATCATTGCTTTTATTTAAGTGGTAAACTTTACTTATATTCAGAGTTGGCATCCCATTTTTAGGATTTCAGATGTATTTTAGTACTGTTTTTCATGTTATGAAAAACTACGCTAAACTTTACACTTTACAGCTTACACAATAGGTATGAGATTAGTCCTGTATTTGGATATATCTGGTACAATGTCACTTCACACAAAACTTTTCAAGCAAACATTTCCCATGTAAATAATTCAAATTTGCATTTCATTTCACTTCATGCACTTAAACAAGCACACTAAGGTCTATCTGTTGGCATATATGCAAAATGCCTCTTTTCAAGTCAATGGCAATTTGCAGAAATAAAAGACAGCTAGTATTCACCCTGGCATTCTTTCTAAGTTAGGTGTTTGGGTTAGGCTGTAAGCAATGGCCAGACAGAAGCTAAGTGTGAACAACTTTGCTGAGGGTGCAAACCAATTCCTCTAATATTTTCCTTCCCAGACTAGACAGAAACAGATTTAGATATTTGCCACTTAATCAACAGATGGTGTGTCCTGGTTTCGGCTGGGATAGAGTTAATTTTCTTCCTAGTAGCTGGTACAGTGCTGTGTTTTGGATTTAGGGTGAGAACAATGTTGATAACACACCGATGTTTTAGTTGTTGCTAGGTAATGCTTACACTAGTCAAGGACTTTTCAGCTTCCCATGCTCTACCGACTGAGAAGGCTGGAGGTGCACAAGAGGGGAAAGCTGGCCGGGGGGGCCGCTGCTCGGGGACTGGCTGGGCATCGGTCAGCGGGTGGTGAGCAATTGCACTGTGCATCACTTGCTTTGTCCATTCTATTATTATTTTTGTTATTATTATTATTTTATTTCAATTATTAAACTGTTCTTATCTCAACCCACGAGTTTTCTCACTTCTACTCTTCCGATTCTCTCCCCCATCGCACTGGGGCAGGGGGAGAGTGAGCGAGAGGCTGTGTGGTGCTCAGTTGCCGGCTGAGGTTAAACCACGACACGGTGCAAAAATTTTCTGCAGTCAGGTTACACCAATTTCGAGTGCCTCTGAAGCTTCCCCTGCAGTGCCCTGAGCATCTCAGAGCACCAGTGGTGATAGCTCATCTGGAATACTCAGCAACAACATAGCAAAACACTGTTTCATTTCCTATGCCCTGATTCACGTGGGATCTGTCACTGAAAGCAATTCTGCCAACGCTGGGGAGGAGCTGCAGGAGTCAGAAACGACAACTTTGATACTGCTTCATTACAGACCCTACTTAAATTCACACAAGGGGAAACCAATATGAGATTTCGATCCTAAGGGAAAAAAGTGCATTCAGGGGATCTTTTTCCAGGGACATTTAATCCACCCCTCTTTGAGAGCTTTTAAATAAAGTTTTCTTCAGAGGCACATCAAATCGTACATCAAGGAGGCAAACTGGCTTTGCAGCCTAGCAGTAATCAGAAGACAGACTTGATGGTGAGCACCATCTCTCATGCACTGATAAATTGGTTTCTCTCCTGCTTTCATTATGCAGTACTGGAGTTATGTTCATTGAAGTTAATGGGAGTATTTCAATGGACTTTGGTGTGTAGTGGGTCAGATAATAAGTTCCTCCATACGTTGTAGTCTGAGGGCCAGAGCAGCAGTTACTCATTTTAAGTACTATTTTAAGATTTGATGGATGACTTAGCTCTGTTTTCCCAGTTTTCCAAGGACCCAGGCTAAAAACAAAGATAAATACAAAACACTTCATGGCATCCTCTTTTTTTTTTGTGGTTGGTTGTGTTGTTGTTGGGGAAAAAATGAGCATTCACTACAGCCGATAAATCACTTGTGTGTTTGGGAAAAAACCCCCCCCCCCCCCCAGCCGATAAATCACTTTGTCACCTTAATCTTTTATTGATCTCAATAAAAATTGTATTTTGTTTCTGAACAAAAATTCACCAAGAAGGACATCACATCCAGGGATGTGTATAATGTAGGAAGTCCTCATCATTTAACATTCTTATTTATGGGACAAGATATGGATTTTTGTGGAAAAATCTTCAACTGTTTTTGTAAGGTGATGCATCATATTTTTAAAGATGTGCTTGACTAAAAGGCAGGCTGCTTACCAACTACACTAAGAAGCCATATCTTATAGTGAGGTTTTCTGTAAAGAGATTATAAAAGCACTTTTTCTGAAGCAGTAAAGGTAAGGAAATACAATACTTTCCCCCACTAAGTTTGTTCTGTCGCTTCAGTTCAGTATATCACAGTCATTTAGTTTTGTTTCAGATGACCATGTTGGGAAATCTTAGCAAAAAAAAGAAAGAAGTGATTGCTAAGGGAGCGCTACACTTCCCCATGAGGATCAGTTTGAAACCACGCTCCCATGGAACACACAAGAAACATGAAACCTTGACTGTCTCCCATGTTGGCCCTTGCTTTCTGATCATCTCTGAGAATACAAAAGCCATGCTCGAGCAACAATCTGAACTAGTGTCAGAAGCACACTGGTAAAGCGGGATGCCCTGTCCCTAGCTTAGCACAGGATGCACTCTGGAAGAGATAGAAAGGGAGACCAGTCACTCTTTTGCACGATCATATGCTAAGTTATTGAATACAGATACTATGAGCTGCACCAATAAGCACCTGACATTTTCCTACATCTCACACAGAAGAATTGCAACCAAGTCCAGTTATTCTCCACCACAATTTTTTGAAGAATCCTCAGGCCTTTCTCCTTTCTACATAGTCTAGCGTAGTCTTTACTGAAGACCTATTAAAGGCTTTAACGCACCATAACTCTGTTTGCAACCCCTGAGTTGTAGAAAATTAATATGCGCTTGTAATAATTGCTTAATAAAGGTTTCCCATTTTCACCATACAATAATGTTAAATGAGGACCAGAATCCTTTCTATTTCATATTACATAACATAAAGGACTGCACCCAAAACTGGCTCCAAGACCTCATTTGCATAGTTTGCAATTTATCCAGGCTATCTTCCTGCCAAGAAAGGCAAAGCGCAGAGAAAAAGCCTCTGCAATCCCTCTTTGCAATGGAATTAAAAAAAGCAGTCTGCAAAGTCGCCAGGACTCTTGGGCCTAAACTTTCTATCCATCAGATACAAGACGGAGTCTGTACCAAGCGTCTCCTCGTTCTCTTGCTGAAGGAAATCGCGTGGCCAGATAAGCATGTCCTTAACGTCAAAGATTCATTGCTCACAAAATTATTATTGGAACCATCTCTTAGGTGAGATAATCCATTCTACACAGCAATGGTTACACCTTTGATTTTCTCCAATTATGATATGTGCTGGTTTGGGAGGGTTTCAAATCCAATATTCCAAACAGACCACAACAACCGGCTTTCTCAGCATATACTATCTGTGAGAGACCACCCCATATATAGGATAATTTTTTTCATCTTAATGTTAGTCACTAAACCATTTTTATAACACACTATCATTATCAAAAGATTAACCTTAAGTTGAAGCAAGGACTATTTCTTTTTCATCAGACTCTTGAAATTCTCCAAATATTCATCTAGATTTAGAGATTAATGTAGAGATTCCTAATTTTTTTCATGTTCTACTATTCAGTCTTCTCTGCTTCTTCATAGTCAGGGCACATACTTTTTTAGACTTCAGAGAAAAAGAAAGTTCCACCAGTGCGCACAATAAACCAGAAGGCACTTATTCCCTGCTCATTCCTATAAGAAGTGAAGCTGAAGAAACACTTTCTCTGTTCTTTATTTGTTTTTCAGGGTCAGAAATTCAAGGCACATTGCACAGGCTTCTTATATCATGGCTAGAGGTCAAACCTCGTAATACATGACTTGTCAGTATCTTTTAGCACAATTGATAGTAGTGTGCTGCTGACTCTTGCATTCCAGACCTAGAAGAAAATGTCCAGAGCAGCTGAGGTTATATGATAGATTTCGTAAAATATCACGAAGTCTCAGGAAGAAAGATGGTGTTGGAGGCTAAGAAAAAGGGTTGCACATCAACCTTACAAAATGCCAGAGTTTTGATTGATGTTCGAAACTGGTCATTAACAGTAGTGACTCCTGCCATCCACAAAAATCTCTACCTAGTTTAGTAGGAACTCACGTATGCAGCAGAAGCATTTACAGGCAGATGTCCCCATCCCAGATTCAAACAAAAAAGATAGAAAAGCATTGCTCCTTTATCATACTTTGTAAAACTGTATAAAATGTAAAGGTGAACTTCTGGCCCCATTGGAGTAAATGGAGAAATTCTATCAACTTCTACAGACCCATAACTGTACAAAATTGTATTTATGAGGGGGGAGGAGGAGGAGGAGTGTGTGTGTGTGTGTTAAAAGCCCAGAATTAGTCTAGTTTTTCATAAATAAAAGGAACTGATATGATCTCTCTTATTATGGAAAATCAGCTTCCAGTAACTTGCAATTGATCTACTCTCCATTAACGCTATGTACAAAAGTGTTTCCAGCAGATCTTATGAAAAAGGAGGTAAATGTAATCAGCAGATGAGGCTACAATTAGAAACAATGATTGGGGAGGGAATCCAAGCTTCAGTGCTAGGAAAAATGATAGCCATTATTTCTTATTTTGATCTCAGTTTCAATTAGCTAATGATAATAAAGTCTTTTTAGGATTCTGAAGGCTTACTAAGGACATATGAATACCCAATAGCAGGTGTTCTTCCATTAACTGCTCCATCTATTTCCCTAGCAATCAGTGATGTAAATAAATCACACACACTTCAACAGGATTCTCCCCTCCCCTGCTTTTTTTCCAGTTCTGTTCAGGTTAGAGCAGTAGGGAGGATAGCAAGTAATCATCAGGAAAAGGTGAAGCTACATGCACACAAACCCAACCCATTTTCTACAGAAAAAAAAAAAAGTTTTAGAAAATTATGAGCAAAATATTAAGTAAACTACACATGAATATGAAGGATCAGATTCTTCCTCCCTTTACCCCACTGAAATCTCAGATTACCTTCACTTGCATCAGGACAGTACAATATTGATTAACAGGAAAGGAGGCAAGATCAGTCAGTCCACACTGAAAAGTCAGCAGGGAATGTTCTTCAATGCACCCTGCTTAGATTCAAAACAAATAATCCTCTGGGTATAAAACAAAGCCTACTATGATATTCAATTACAGATCAGTATTAGCATTTCCTTTGTCCACATCCCTGCAAATTCAGGGAGAGAAGGCTAATTTTCAACACTACAACTTTACTTTTATCATAATTCCCATTTAACACAACTTCTCAAGAAATTACTTTTTCAGGCTTCCATTATTCGTCAAGAACTCTAACTTTTCTTACAGATTATGTTATCAAATATTATCACAGATGTATCATGTCCTCCCAACTTAAGTAGCTGAAAGTATGGAGATTTTACTTGACATACTGATATTTTTATGTTTAATAATTTTTGTAAAAATTCACAGACACAGAATGGATACCACTTTTCCATTACATATACAGTAGATAAAGATCAGAAAGAAAAAGATGTTAAAAAGTTCCTATGTTTAGATTTGAAAAGGAACGATATACAGAATCCTTCCTAATTTCACAAAGAGATGGATTACAATTTTTGTCATCTGATTTTAGTGCAGTTTGCAACAATCTAAATTTGAAATGGGAGCGCTAGAAAATTTTGCATGGGTGTTTCAGTGTACCTTTTGACTTCCTAGAGAGAATAATGACTGCCGAAGAATTAAGTACGCAAGGTCAGATGATGGAAAGGCTGGGAATGGCAAGACATAACACAAGAGGAAGTGCCATGGACTCTAGCAGCAGACGTTTGCACTTTGCATGGGAAGAGAGGTGTAAAATGCAGCATTTTATTGAAAAGACTAACTGCATGAAATAGGCCTACAGATACAACATGTTCATAATACGGACACTTTCTGAAAAGCAATTTGGGAAAGATCTAAAGCTGACTCTACTTCTATCTCCCAAGCCAGACTGAAAAGTTTGTGACCTTTGATAAAATTAAAAAGTCTATCAGGGTGAAACCCTATAGCCAAGTCAGATCCCTGTCAGTCAGTCAATAAACTCACACTACATGGCAGAAACTATTATAACATCAGAACTATGAAAATATCAAGGTCTGAAAGCATCTGTGGTCCCACCTGATTATGGTGAAGTGAATATCTACTAGCACCACTTTTACCAAAATTACGGGTACAAGCCTTGTGAAGATTGAGCCTTAGGTGGTTCTTTGTGCTATGACAAAAAAAAAAAATTATCCCAAATTAATTGCTTTATTATGGCCTTCCAACACAAGAAACTTGCATATTTCAGAGCAAAGTTCTTGTGCTTAGGCAATTAAGAGGAAATACATATAATGCCTTTTTATAAGAACACAATTAAAGAGTAATCACACTTTTGTCGAGGCTGACAATTAGCAGTCTTCCTCCCCCAGCGATATAATACAGCTATGTCATTATCATTATCAAAATCTTAAGCCCACTGAGGGAGTATTAGATCTCTGCAGAAAAACAGGCTAGGAGAAATCCTGGCTCCACTGAAAACAACGGCAAAACTCCCATTTTCCCAGCTCTAATTAGCTGTGGTTAAATTACAGTGAACATACAGTGTACTCAGCTACAGTTGATGAAAGAAGAAAAGCAGATCTTAATATTCAATGATCCCTCCTGAGTAGTGACTCTGAAGCAAGAAGTTCAGAATACTTTTCTGAGGCAGCAATCTTCAGTCTTCCATCGTCTTCTCCAGGAAGACCATTGGTTTCAATCCCCAGTTAAAAATGACAGAATCACAGTAATGAGAAGAAAACAGTTACACAATCAGGCAGCGCATCACACATGCTTATGTAATTTTTTTTGGATGTATTTTTTAATCTCTAGTATTGTCGTGTATTTATTTCCATCTATCATTGTTAATACAACACGAGATTATATCGTTCTTATGCACTATGCTTTACATATTACTCTATTTCTCAATTAAATCATACAAGTTTCCCTTTTCAATTTATTCGGGAACAGGTAATGGAAGCTGAAATATGTTCTCATTCAATGTATACTGAAAGATGCCTATGTTAACCTCGCCAGTATTTCCTGCAGAAAGATAACCAGGAAAGAGTCGCTTCCCAGCCATCATGTAGCAATCAGCAGCTACAAGGGAAGAGCGTATTTAAGAGTATAGCTCGGCACTGTCTGATGTTCAGCTCGACTAATAGTGTTGCAAGAAACATCATGCAAATTAACCTCATCGCTTCCTGGCATACACAACACTGGCGTGTCACTTTTAATGTGCCATGTGCAGCATTTCAGGCCAAGTTCATCAGACTTGGCCTCTAGATTGCTCATGGCAGAGCAACTGGTATGGGGTCAGTTCAATATTGTCATTTTTAATTCAATGCAGGCTATTGCTTTCTAAAAACATTCTTGATTCTTTCATCTGGGGAAGTAGTACCTATCTATAGCATGAGCAGTGTAGTTCTGCCGCGAAAGTCTGGTGTGTGGGGTGTTGGCAGCGGGGCTGCAGGGGCCTCTGTAAGGAAATGGCTGGGTCTGCCCCATGCTGGACACAGCCGCTTCCAGCCAGCTCCACCGCAGGACACAAGTGAGCCCTTCAGCGACGCTGGTGTCAGCACCGCTGATGTTTTGTTTTTCTCCTCTCTCTATGGAAAAGCCTTCCACTGCAGAACCTTGTGTTACCCCCATCCTTCACGACCCAGAGACCCCGAGTGCAGAGCAGCTCTCTTCTGCTCCATCCTTTTGCCAGATAAAAGAAGTGGCATCAGGCTGAGTTGAAGGGAATAGTTCAGCTCACTTCAGACTTCACTATTCCTATTACTGGAGCTATGATGCTGTGTGAAAAGCAATAGTCCACCCCTGGGGCACAGAAACAGAGTGGGACCACGTATCAATATCATAAATACCTTGATAATGCTGGTATTTAACACTTTCAATATGTACACTTCTAGTAAAAATCCCAAGAAGTAGAATCAGAATAACATAGTATTGTTATGTTGCCCATCTCCAGAAAAGATAAAACAGAGTTGTTGAGATATGCAGAGAAAAAAACCAATATTCACATTAAACCAGTATTGACATGAAGCCACTAGTGGATAGGGAGGAAGCAGAATGAAAACCAGTAACGGCCACTGTGATATCAAAGAAGAGCATAGCAAGAGTGGTGAGACTTCTGATATTTTTCCTTTGCGCCATATCTCCCTGCTCTTCAGTTTGAAAAGTTTTTAGCGGGTTTACATTGTTATAGTTAACAGTTAACTTTCCACATCCTCAAAACACCAGACTGAAGAGAGTTCTCATCTGTAAGAGAGACTTCTGCTAGTCCTTGTAGCCTGCAAGAAAAAGATACTCTCCCCATCCGTTTTTTTTTTTTTTTGATAGAGGTACATGCTGAGAAGATTTGATTGTTCATCTCTGTTTTTAAATACAACAGCTAGTTAGCACAGTCCACTGTTTTATCCAGCTGCAAGTCTAACATGTTCTGGCACAGGAAGAGAAATACATTGGGCTCAGCAGGACCTTCTAAAGAGTCTGCTGTCTTGACTGTCCATCTGGGAGACGAATGATCTGGTCATGAGGGTCAGACTGCACATACAGCATCATATAAAACTGGAGGAATGCCACTTTGTGGCAGTGTGCGTGCCCAGCCCTTAAATATCCTGTTCTGTGTTGTCCAAGCAGATTTGGATGGTTGCCAAAAGACGAGAGAGGCAAATTTTGGAGAGAAGCCAAAAGACAAGAGGCAGTTGACCTAGCACTTTTCTGTTCTTTCTTGGGAATTGCAGAGCTACAACATGCCACAATTGCTTACAAATGTTAGGATTGTTTTCTCTACCTGTGCATTGTGTAAAGAGACTAATGTGCTTTGACCTGCAATTTGCAAGGGGGTTAACAACTACCATGAGAGAAGCAAAACTTAGTGCCTAGGTTCAGAAGTGCTCAGGTGGAAGAAATGGAAACAGCTGAATTTTATTGCTCCCTGCAAGAGAAGCGATGCTCTTAAATCTTTACTTGTGCACAGACCCAACCAAGGCTAACATTATCAGAAAAATCTTGGACTGATTTAAGCACAATGCTGTACAAAAACCTCAGAGCTAGGCAGCCTGGCCTCTGCTTCCAAAAGCGACTGTGTTTGTGTGACACCTGAAGGCCTGCAGGTTTTCTGTGAGCACGTTCTTTTCTTGAGCCCTGCCAGAAATGGACGTGGAAAACAGGGATGCTCAAACCCCCTGGCTTTGAAAACAGAAGTCTGGGTGGGATACGTCACCCAGCAGTGGACATACGGGCAGCTCAAGCTGTCGGTAAAAATCAAAAGTGCAGAGCAGCGCAGTGTTCACCTGAATTAAACACTGACCCAGCGTAAGCATCCTGTAGCTGCACAGACACAATGCTTCTCCCCACCTGTTTGCCTTCAAGGTCTTACAGTAATTTAATTCTACCCTCAGCTGCATAAATATATGGGTGCACCTTCATTGCCATTTGTCCCATTACTGTGGTCCGGAACCACTCAGTCAGGAAGCAGCACTTGGCGATGCCGCCTTTGGCTGAGGAAGAGCTCTAATACACACAGCATTCAGTGGCAAGGATACCTTGCACACAGAGTTAACAGCGATCACAAGGCTTTCTCAAACCATTTGATTTTGTTGCCCTTTTATAAAATGCAAATTAAAAAAATTATGAAACAGTAGGCAATAAAACCTGAATTTTTAATACCAAGCAATCACTGAACCTTTGCACATGAGTATGAAGGACTAAATAATCCCATTCTTTCTCACAGCACAGACCCAGGAGAATTTCTTTCTCTATATTGCTTTTATAACAGTTATCTGTCTTAGTCTGGTCTTGTTGATATATTTTAAGGCTTTTAATTTGGAGGCTGTTATTTGCTCAGATGTTATCTTCAGCATATTAAGTACAGTAAGCTTTCATCAAGTCATACACTGGGCATTTGAGCTGGGGCAGAATTTCTTACTTAAACACCTATGTACAATGGCAGAATAAATAAATAAAGAACACCTTCAAGGCTTCCAAGCACCCAGTAACAAAATCACTCTCTAACCTTACAATAACGCTCTGCTTATAGTCCTCCCAAAATGCAAGTCATTTGTCGGATCCCAAATGATTTTTGGTTGATGGATTGCTGGTGATTTCTACATCAGAGCACCTTGGAGCCCTAGTGCTAAACCCCTGACAGCGTTAGCATAAAAGATTTACATTTATGTTATGAGGGCCACACAAGAATCATAATTTTTAAATACATTGCCTTGGCTGCTGGTGCACCATGGGAAATCTAACAGCAGCAGGCAGCATGCCTGCGCTGTAATTACAAAATGGCAGCACGGGAGAGGCTTTGGAGACAAGGAACTAGAGACTACAGCCATCTGCATGCCTTGGCGAATTGAAATTACAGTAATATATGAAGACATTACCTGAAAAGCCCAGCACCATTTAAATGATTTACTATTACGCCCCAGCAAGCTTTAATTTAAGGATAAAGTCATTCAGCAAACTAATCTGATATAGGAGGCATTATTTCACACAGTTAAGTTAATTTACACTAGCTGATTGTTGTTGTTGCAGTTGGCATTATTATCTGCACAAACAGCCGATCGGCCCTGACAGAAGCAATATACTGTTTAATACAGAGTCTTAATTCAGCAGGCTAGCTATCTGTGATAAAGGTTTGTTTATAAGCAATAATGGGGAGGAAACTCATTTTGAGGCTAAGCTGATAACACTGATGAGAACTATTTTTTTTTTTTTTTTGGTAAGAAAACAAGCAGGAACTATCCACTCATTTGTCCACCTGTCTAATAGTAACATCCCAACAGATTTCTCTTACACTGGTTTTGCTTTCCCACCCTAACTACAAGGTAGATCTTTGGCACCACTTTTTGCATATATTTCCTTTGACAAACAGCCATCACCATCACAGCACTATGAGAGCTCCTCTTCCCCAGTGAAATACAGGCTTTCGGAAGACCTCCACAGCTAAACTCTCTGATGTGAGCTGGTTTGAAAAGCTTCTAATATATCATAGAAAAGGCAAACCACGCATGACACATTGTGTAGTTTTGGCTGGCTTTCCTCCAGCAGCTAATGGTGAGATGCATTGTGGTACTCTTAGCAGAATAAGATAATTCTACATTATAAGAATAATCTGATGGCAAGGAATGCCAGGTGAGGCAGAGACAGCCAGTGCCTGGGCCAGGGCTGGCTTTGTGCCACCTTTTGGGCAGAGCTTGGATCAGGTTGGCCTCGCATCTCCATAGGTATGAGGGATCTTTTTGCCCACAGGTAAAATTGAGGGAGAGGCAGAGAACAGTGGTAGTTGTAAGCATGTTTATTCATTAAGAACTGTAAAACTTTTTAACAAGAAACATCAGCATTATTTTCCAATAGAAAACCAAGCTACAAATAAGAAGTTTTAAGGGAATTACTTCCTATAGTTTTCTCTTCCCCCCCACTCTTCCTCCAGCTAGTGAAATCACCTACTGGCTTACAGATACCAAGTTGCGTGAGGGAATTCCTTAACTCTGCTCTCCTCCTCCACATAATATTTAAAGCTCCAGGAACATGCTTCTCAAAATTGCCCCTCTTCCCCAAAACTGATTACCCAATAAAAACATTTATCTGTTGATAAAGTCAGAATGAATATAATTCAACTGCGACCACAAAAAGAAAAACCAGCCAACCCACCCTGAACTTGCAAGCAGACTTTCTTCATCTTTCAACAGAAATATGGTATAATATTCTGTAACATGGGTTCAGAAGCAGTAAAAAGAAGAGGGTGTTCGGAGACTTCAGCATAAAAAGTGTCTTAAAACCAGATCATCAAAAGTAGTTAGAGGGCTCAGTAAAATTTAGATGTCAAACCCCATTGACTTCCACAGGAGTCAGAATCCTAAATACCTCTGAAGGCCTCTGTCTTCAGATGTTTCTGGAAAGCATCTTTTTCACAACAGAGCTTAAGCATGAGTTTAAAAGCAAGTCTATGGCCAGCTTTTCTGCTGGTCTAAACAGCACACTTCGAAGGACTGACTCCAGTGGGGTATCAGCAGTTTGTGCCTGCCCTGTCTAAGCCTTAGAGTAGAACACAAAGCACTGCTGCACCCAAACAAACTTTCCAAAAGTTGTTCTGGCAGCTAAGAGGACGCGTGCTCATTGGTTGAGCTCCTTTGGGGCGTCCCAACAATTTACAACTATGAAGTTATTGTAGTATTAAAAGTTCTTTCATCTTTTTTCAACACACTGAATCTGGTATTGTGTAGAATCTGTCAGACACCATCAAGAAAGCCCTACCCAAGTGTAACTGGGAGCACACTCCACTTCGATCTGTACATTGCGTGAACATTATCCTTTCTAGAGAGCATCTGTCTCACCAGGCACTGGATCAAGTTACCAAAGCAAGCTGCACTTTGCCACGTTGGCTTCCCAAGATGGCATGGGAGCCAACGCACCCGCACAGCTTCAAGGGGAAACGACTGAGCGCCTCACATGGCCTCATTTTCCAGGGTTTTGTTGTGACTGACAAAAGAACCAATGTGTAGAAATTCTTTTTGACAGTCAAGTCTTACATGCTGTGTGTTTTGCAAGCTTTTTGAATAGCCTGTTGGTGCATGACTTTCTTAACAAGTGCATTATTTAACATCTTACGGCACTCATTTCAGCCATTCAGAAATCAGTGAGTTTTCATCAGAAATTGACAAAAAGCAGCATGAGAGCACAAAAAAGTAATATAGAGCAAAGAACAGTTTAAGGGTTTTTTTTCCTCTGTTTTATGGTAATAACAGGATTTTAATGACATGCTTTATGCCCTTTCCCTTTTTTCTATTTATCTGATTTGTTTCTTCATTTGTGTTTTTTTTCTCCACCTTTGTTCACAAAACTATGTGAATGGTGCAAAGTAATAATGAATACCAAATGTTTAAAAACATTCAGTTAGAGGTAAATTGTTACTATTCTATAGTCCTTTTTAATTATATTTTAAGGAGCGTACGTTAGCGCCTTAAGTCGTCTAAAAAGAAAATCATACCTCAAGCAATTTCTTTCTCTTCAAATCAAACATAATAAAGGCATCTGAGTTTGCGTCAGCCATTATAGTACCTTAACCAAGGAGTTACATTTGATTCCCGTGTATGCTTACATTTGAGTATCAGGCTTCTAATGCAGAACAATCTTCAAGAAAGGGATTGTAAGGCGTAAAAGAGGGAGAACACAAGATGCCCAGTTTTTGTGCTTTTACTTTGAACAGCAAAAATACAGTCAGACACGCAGAAAATAAAGAGGAATAATGCAAATTAATTTGAAATTATTTGGATGAATTAGGTTTATGGTTTGATAACTGAATTATGCAGTGTATGGGAATGCAAGGTAATGAGACTAAGAGCCGAAATATAATCAGATATTCAAGAATAAAAGGAAGGAGATGCACTTTCACAGATCAGGAGATAGATTTGGGGTAAATTCAGGGTAAGATGATAAAACAGCTGAAACGTTATAAATAAAAAAAGACATCAAGCAATCCAGTAGAATACAGACTGAATGAATTATTCGTAATTAACTCACATACATGTTTTCCTATTTACAACACTCCTTAGGGAAAAATGAATGCAAGGTAATGAGACTAAGAGCCGAAATATAATCAGATATTCAAGAATAAAAGGAAGGAGATGCACTTTCACAGATCAGGAGATAGATTTGGGGTAAATTCAGGGTAAGATGATAAAACAGCTGAAACGTTATAAATAAAAAAAGACATCAAGCAATCCAGTAGAATACAGACTGAATGAATTATTCGTAATTAACTCACATACATGTTTTCCTATTTACAACACTCCTTACAGGGAAAAATTTCTTCCTATTGTAACTACTAATTTAAAACAGGGACTGATATTATAAATCCCTGAAAGTCTATAACAAAAAGATGGCTCCAGCCTTGCAGAGTTTGAGACACCTCATTTGCAAACGAGTCTTAAATACTTTATCCTACGAGTTGACTCTCACTATTCAGCATTAAGCAATTTTACTCCACTGTGACTGGTTAAGTAAGTCACTTATTATCATTATTCCCTCTACTAACTTGAATGGCACTTATAGTCCATCAGGGATTAATTTCATCCACGTGAAGGATGAATCTGGTAAAACATTTTGGGGTTCTTGCATGTCTCATGCAACTTACATTTAAATATTAAAATACAAATACAGAGAGATTATATGGAGGAACTATATATATATACAAACAGACAACTGGGAGTATTTCTAATTTCATAACTTATTCTGTGGTCAGTGAGGTATGTCATTAAACTATTTTATTCTACCTAATAATTTTATTAACATTTATTAACTGGTGGAAAATACTAATTGATTTTGCCTCCTGGACATACATACCTCCTAGCCAAGTTTAACTGCCTAGGTAATTGATGAAAAATATAAAGTACAGTTAGATAATTCATGGAATATGGAATTAACGGTTGACTTCCTCATGCTTGATCCTGTATTTAGCAGGAACAGTCAACCCAGCCCCTGCTGCCTTCCCTTCCAAACTGGAAACTCCTGTTATGAGTCAATGGTAATAGACATTACAAGTAATGACATTGCGTGTAATAGACGTTACAAAGCTCACTCACAGTCAGTTCAAAGGCATGTATTTCTAACGCAGGAGCAAGAGAAAAGAGCAGGACAAGAAAAAATTTGTTTAGTACAGTCCATCAATTTGTGACTTCATTTTGACTTCATCCTTGACAGAGAGAGGACCAAAAGGAAAAGGTAATGGCATGTGTTTTATATTATTATAACAGCTAATACTAGACATACACATTTAAAGAAAGCAGGATGGGTTCTGGATCGGACTACTAGATTAGAACACAAAAAGATACAGGTCTCAAAATTCAGTTTCCTTGAAGAACCTCTGTGGCAACTATAGATTGACATAACGCTTGGAGGTGGTGGGTTGACCTTGGCTGGCTGCCAGGCACCCACCCAGCTGCTCTCTCACTCCCCTCCTCAACGGGATCAAGGTAGAAAATAAGATGGAAAAGCTTGTGGGTTGAGATAAAGACAGGGAGATGGGTTACCAGTTACCATCATGAGCAAAAGAGACTCAGGTAGCATGGGAAATTAGTTTAATTTATTGCCAATTAAAATGACATTGGATGGTGAGAAACAAGGACAAAAAATAAAAAAACCTTCCCCCACTCCCCATCCTGGCCTTTTTTCGGAGGCTCAGCTTCACTTCTTCATTCCTGAATCCTTTACCTCCTGTCCCTCTGCCTTGAGCGGTGCAGAAGGATGGGGAATGGGAGCCGCGGTCAGCCCATGACAGCTCCTCTCTGCCGCTCCTTCCTCCTCAGACTTTTCCCCTGCTCCATTCTTATTCTTAAACATGTTTTCCCAGAGGCGCCACCAGCCTCGCTCTCAGCTGTGCCCTGTGCTGGGGCGGCTGGAACCGGCCGTCCGGCAAGGGGGGCAGCCCCGCCCCCTCCTCCCAGAGGCCCTTTTTTCCGGCTGGGTCCGGCACGGGGCAACCCTGCCCGCTCCTCGCAGAGGGCCCCGCAGCCCGCGCCTGGGCACGGGCACCCAGTGCCGTGGCACGTTACCTCAGGGAACAGGCTTTACATTGACTCTTTGTTTTACTTTTTTTCCTTCTCACTTTTTGTCAATCTTTTTATTGTGAACATTATTGTTTTAAAAAAATATTTGCACATCTTGTGCTATCTAACCTTCTTCTATTTTATATTTACAGAATTGTTCTAAAACTATTTTTAAGAAAAAGTCACTAAGAAGGAAACACAAAATTAAGCAGTATTTTATTGAATTAAGACAGTCTTAGTCATATACAAGCTCTTATTAAAATGCTGCAAATTACGTGAATAATTTTCTATAAATCATGTAGGACATTTAGCTATGTTACTTTAATGAAAAAGAACACAGGGATAAACCTTAGACAAACAGCCTGATAGTCTGAGTGGAATTAACAAAAGGATATGAAAGAGACATATTCATTTCAGAAAGTTCTTACATTTTTCAGTACATTTTCATTAATCACCACCCCCTTTTTTTTTTTTTTTTTTTATTACAAAAACTAAGAGAACATTCCTATTAAAAGTATACAAAGAAATGTCTTCTAAGCAAGCCTAGGCAAGATAAAAATATTTCTACTATGAAAGATGATGAGGTGGTACTTAGGCCAAAGGCCATAAAAAATATTAACATGATTTACAAAAATCTACAAGACCTTATTAGTAGACATTTTCTGTTATTAAGCTTTTTTTTTTTTGAGAAAGTGCAAAGTGCTGTAAAGGGTTGGACCAGAGTCATAGCTAAAGCTGAACCAGTATTAAGTTAAACAAGAACGCAAAATATCACAAGGCTTTGCCATGGGATTGAAGTGGATTTGGGAGCAGCACACTCCTCAGCCCTGCACTCCAGCTTCCACTGGCTACAAACAGCCTCAGGTGACGGCATCTCATCAGTGCAGTCCTAAGGGTACCAGGCCATCCTCCATCAACACATCATAGGACAGAGATTTATCAGCTCTCCAGAACTCAAGATGAACCTCTTAGAGCTGAAGGTATTAGTTTTACACAGACATAATACACTAAGTCACACATTCCCCCACATTAGGGTCACGGGTAGGTCAGTGCTTAAAGAGTTGTCCAAGGTTTCGCAAGCAGAAGACTAACAAGTTACTTAAATTTAAGCAGCCAGTAAGAGAACAAATTGGACTGTGAGATTGTTTCTGCAACCACCTAAAGAGTCCAGTCCAGCAAAGAAAAGTCAGTTAGGCAGCAAAGCACCTAGATAGTCCAGAGTAGCACGGTTGTAACAAGCTAAGCGCTATCAAAGAGGAGTTCATCACATGTGCTCTTGAACATGCATCTCAGCCATTTCCTAGGGGTTTGAATCCAGAAGAACTGCGAAGCAGCAGCTTCTGAACATTCCATAGAGAATCATGAGTGAGTAAGAATTTCTGCTACTGTCATTCCTGTCACCGTTCTGGAAAGATTTTTAAGGCAAAATTTTGTGAAATAATTGAAAGTGATAAGTTTTCAGGTTAAATGCCTAAGAATATAATTCATTTTTGTTAACATTTTTTCATTTTACTAATATATCACATGCACATGCGTGCACATACATACGAAACCCCGCAACCTTTGGGTATGAATAAGAATGAGGCAGGGTTTGTAGGCAATATTATTTATTAGATCAACTGAAATAGCAAGGAAAGAACAGACAAGCTGTCAGGTACACAGGCAAGTCACATCAGTTAGTCCAATAAAAGATACTGCCTCTCCCTACAAACTCCATCTCAACTATATTCTTAAACCACTGTGTTTACAAGAACAATACTGTTACACATAAAAGAGCACTGTTGCTTGGATGAATCAGATAAGAACCTTACCAACAAAATGACTTAATCATTAAACAATGTAACACATTTAAAATTGGATTCTAGTCTTATATGTTCTTTAAGGCCTCTCCTACTGTATGACCAAGTAATGAATTCTAATTGGAAATATGCATTGACACCCCTAATTTGTGGCACACTAGAAGCGTGACTCTGTTTTCACATCATTTTTATATAACTGAAACTAAAAGGATATTTCTGGTTTATAAATAACAGAATTAAACTGATTTTTTTTTTTTTTTGTTC
>NW_008794125.1:5218505-5357089 GCF_000699145.1 Aptenodytes forsteri | reverse complement strand
TCTGTTTTATAAATAAAAGAATTAAACTTTTTTTTTTTTTTTTTTTGTTCAATAGTCAATATACATTGGAGATATCCAATATGGGATATAAATTGTTTTGCCCCTGCTCCTGTGTCTTCCATAAATTTCAATTATTTAACACATTACTTAGCACACAGGTATAAATATTTGGATTAAATCATACACACACCATGCAGGTCCTCTTCATACTCAACTTTGTTGCCTTTCTGTATTCTAAATCACATGCATCATATCTTCATTCCTTCTCTTACATTTAATATGCAGCTCTGAAACTGCAGTTATACATCATTTTCATTTGTTGAGGAGTGATATATAATCTGGACTGAAATTAAATAATGTCATCCTATGTTTAGTATTTATTGATACAAATTTAACCTGCTCATATTTCAACCTCCAATCTTCCCCTGAATAATCTGTATTTAATTATGCATTCCACCTCTCTATTGACCTTTGAAAATATCCCTCATGACTACCAATCAAAAATGATATAAATTAGAAATTCTTTTGAATCCTTTTGCAGTATTTGTCATTGCACTCCCCAAATTATTCAGCACTTCAAGTTCATTCTCAAAACCTGCCTCCCTAACACTAAAAACTCAAAACCCCCAAGCCCTTCAAGTTCCCCAAAATTTCAACTAATCATTAACATATTGCTATCCATTTAGCAAAGATAACTGAATACATGAAGCAGTCCAGAGTTATTAAGTAATAGCTAAAAATGAGGAACATTTTGGGCATACTATTCTATCTAGTGTCAAATAAGTTTGTTCTTGGACAGAAGAAACTATAGCTGTACTCTCCTGTATTATATTACGACTTACTAGAAACATTTATTATTTGATGAAAGAATAAACTAGAAAAAGACACAAAGAACAAATAAAGTGGGCAAAATTCTAGCCACATACAGTCCCCTCCCCGATTTGTTTACTCACTCTTACCAGATACGTAAATAACTAAGCTGCCATTCAAGCTGCAAAGCTACCTGACTTGTAATTTATTACAACAGCTGAACAAGAGTTCAAATTTAGAACAAACTCACAAAATAGTAATTTAAAATGTTTTTCAGCATGTAGAAAAGAGCAATTATTTTGCTAATTTCTGTGTTCTTACCATGAAATTCACTTTACCTTCCTGAAGCCCAAGTATTCTGACTGCTCAGAGACATAAAAGTAAGTGGCTTGAGGGAGTGAAATACATCTCTTCTAAACTGAGGCCAGGATGTGATATAACATATAGATATCCTGTGAACAAGTGCATGTGTTCTGGCGGTGGTAACAGACTAATACTTTTGTACTTCTCTGAGGTTAAAGGAGATACAGCAAAGTGAATTTCAGCAACTGATACTCTGTACACATGTGAGAAATGGTGGTTATTCTCTACAGCCCCAAGATTGGAAGGGCAGACTCATGTAATGGACAAGTAACTAAGTCGTAACATTAATTCCAGGGTACACAAGACTTCTACTCCAACTCTTTTATGTGACAGTAGGCATAAAATACCTTCCAACACTTTGCAATAAATGTAAGAGAAATGTAAAAGAAAAGACAAAAGCACAACCTGGGGAATATTTCACTTAAAAAGTTCCATGCATGTAAAGAAGCCTAAGTATGTAATCAATGATTAACCACACAGTGGCAAAACACCACCAGTGGTCCCAGCAAAGCAGGCTGGAGTTACAATCCTTTCCTCCACTGAATGTGGTAATTGGGTTAATTCTACCATATGAGCAGGGAACAGTAGGTACATACTTGGGTAACTTCTCAGTATTACTTAAAAGGTCACTGCCTGATATGCTAACAGCAGACAATTCCTGATGCTCCAAAGACTACTCCCACTCCAGCTTTAATAAGCCAAAGATAAAGGAATTTTTCGGCCTTTAAGAGTGACTGGCAGTAACTCTGCCATTTGGATTAATAACAGTGTATTGAATGCAGTACAAGTATGTTGGAGGCATATAGCAGTCCATTTTACATGGACTTTATTAAATACTGCCCTGAAAAAAAAAATTAGGCTCCTTTCTACATTGCTTTGTGTTCTAGTAGTTCTAGAGCTTAATTTCTGTGATCATTAGAAACCTTGGTCATTTTAAATATGATCTTGTACTGGTATTGTAATTTAATTTAAATGGTTCTCTTCCCAACTTGGCACTTTTATGCTTGTCATAGTCATAAAAGAATAATCATATTCACATAGAGCTCTTGTTTGGCTAAGCTAAACCACCTGAGTTCTTTAAGTCTCATCACCTACAATAGCTTCTCCATTCCTCTGGTCATCCTCTAGGCCTTAAAGGCTTTCTTTCATTTTACGTTCATCTTTTCTACATATAGGATACAAGCAGTTATGCAATATTTTGCATATCTTCATACCAACATCTTTCTAATGATCTTAGTCCTTCTTCTTTAGTTGATCCACAATATTCTAAAACTGCATTAAATTATTTTTGCATTTGCATTGTGCTAATAGCTCACCATCATCCTGGAGCTGAATGACACATCCTGATCTTTCTTTCCACCTCTGCTTTCAATATTTTAGTCTTCTAATCAGCACTCTCACTCATTCATGAGCACACAGCATAGCACTTTGTAGTCTTCAGTTTCATCCTGTTCTAAGCCTTCCTCAAAGAAACTTTGGCATCCTCAGTAATGGCAATACCTAATGACTATGTCACCCCCAAATTTCCTAAGTATACATCTGCCTAGTTCTTACTTGATGGTTAGTCATTAGAATATTAAACAGCTCTTCCAAAACTCACAGAATCACAGAAAGGTTGAGGTGGAAAGGGACCTCTGGAGGTCATCTGTTCCAACCCCCTAATTAGAAATTCTTTTGAATGCTTATGCAGTATTTGTCATTGCACTCCCCAAATTATTCAGCACTTCAAGTTCATTCTCAAAACCTGCCTCCCTAACACTAAAAACTCAAAACCCCCAAGCCCTTCAAGTTCCCCAAAATTTCAACTAATCATTAACATATTGCTATCCATTTAGCAAAGATAACTGAATACATGAAGCAGTCCAGAGTTATTAAGTAATAGCTAAAAATGAGGAACATTTTGGGCATACTATTCTATCTAGTGTCAAATAAGTTTGTTCTTGGACAGAAGAAACTATAGCTGTACTCTCCTGTATTATATTACGACTTACTAGAAACATTTATTATTTGATGAAAGAATAAACTAGAAAAAGACACAAAGAACAAATAAAGTGGGCAAAATTCTAGCCACATACAGTCCCCTCCCCGATTTGTTTACTCACTCTTACCAGATACGTAAATAACTAAGCTGCCATTCAAGCTGCAAAGCTACCTGACTTGTAATTTATTACAACAGCTGAACAAGAGTTCAAATTTAGAACAAACTCACAAAATAGTAATTTAAAATGTTTTTCAGCATGTAGAAAAGAGCAATTATTTTGCTAATTTCTGTGTTCTTACCATGAAATTCACTTTACCTTCCTGAAGCCCAAGTATTCTGACTGCTCAGAGACATAAAAGTAAGTGGCTTGAGGGAGTGAAATACATCTCTTCTAAACTGAGGCCAGGATGTGATATAACATATAGATATCCTGTGAACAAGTGCATGTGTTCTGGCGGTGGTAACAGACTAATACTTTTGTACTTCTCTGAGGTTAAAGGAGATACAGCAAAGTGAATTTCAGCAACTGATACTCTGTACACATGTGAGAAATGGTGGTTATTCTCTACAGCCCCAAGATTGGAAGGGCAGACTCATGTAATGGACAAGTAACTAAGTCGTAACATTAATTCCAGGGTACACAAGACTTCTACTCCAACTCTTTTATGTGACAGTAGGCATAAAATACCTTCCAACACTTTGCAATAAATGTAAGAGAAATGTAAAAGAAAAGACAAAAGCACAACTTGGGGAATATTTCACTTAAAAAGTTCCATGCATGTAAAGAAGCCTAAGTATGTAATCAATGATTAACCACACAGTGGCAAAACACCACCAGTGGTCCCAGCAAAGCAGGCTGGAGTTACAATCCTTTCCTCCACTGAATGTGGTAATTGGGTTAATTCTACCATATGAGCAGGGAACAGTAGGTACATACTTGGGTAACTTCTCAGTATTACTTAAAAGGTCACTGCCTGATATGCTAACAGCAGACAATTCCTGATGCTCCAAAGACTACTCCCACTCCAGCTTTAATAAGCCAAAGATAAAGGAATTTTTCGGCCTTTAAGAGTGACTGGCAGTAACTCTGCCATTTGGATTAATAACAGTGTATTGAATGCAGTACAAGTATGTTGGAGGCATATAGCAGTCCATTTTACATGGACTTTATTAAATACTGCCCTGAAAAAAAAAATTAGGCTCCTTTCTACATTGCTTTGTGTTCTAGTAGTTCTAGAGCTTAATTTCTGTGATCATTAGAAACCTTGGTCATTTTAAATATGATCTTGTACTGGTATTGTAATTTAATTTAAATGGTTCTCTTCCCAACTTGGCACTTTTATGCTTGTCATAGTCATAAAAGAATAATCATATTCACATAGAGCTCTTGTTTGGCTAAGCTAAACCACCTGAGTTCTTTAAGTCTCATCACCTACAATAGCTTCTCCATTCCTCTGGTCATCCTCTAGGCCTTAAAGGCTTTCTTTCATTTTATGTTCATCTTTTCTACATATAGGATACAAGCAGTTATGCAATATTTTGCATATCTTCATACCAACATCTTTCTAATGATCTTAGTCCTTCTTCTTTAGTTGATCCACAATATTCTAAAACTGCATTAAATTATTTTTGCATTTGCATTGTGCTAATAGCTCACCATCATCCTGGAGCTGAATGACACATCCTGATCTTTCTTTCCACCTCTGCTTTCAATATTTTAGTCTTCTAATCAGCACTCTCACTCATTCATGAGCACACAGCATAGCACTTTGTAGTCTTCAGTTTCATCCTGTTCTAAGCCTTCCTCAAAGAAACTTTGGCATCCTCAGTAATGGCAATACCTAATGACTATGTCACCCCCAAATTTCCTAAGTATACATCTGCCTAGTTCTTACTTGATGGTTAGTCATTAGAATATTAAACAGCTCTTCCAAAACTCACAGAATCACAGAAAGGTTGAGGTGGAAAGGGACCTCTGGAGGTCATCTGTTCCAACCCCCTTGCTCAGGCAGCATCACCTAGAGGAGGCTGCCCAGGACCACGTCCAGATGGCTTTCAAGTATCTCTGAGGATGGAGACTCCACAACCTCTCTGGGTAACCTGTTCCATTGCTCAGTCATGCTGACCATTGAGTAAAAAAGCGTTTCCTGATGTTCAGACAGAACCTCCTGTGTGTCGGTTTGTGTCCATTGCCTGTTATCCTGTCACTGGACACCACTGAAAAGAGCCTGGCTCCATCTTCTTTGCACCGTTCCTTCAGATATTTATACACATTGATAAGATGCCCCTCTGAGCCTTCTCTTCTCTAGGTCAACAGTCCCAGCTCGCTCAACCATTCGTCACAGGAAAGATGCTCCAGTACTTTAATAATCTTAGTGGCTCTTTACTGGACTCTCTGCAGTAGCTCTATGTTTCTCTTGTACTGGGGAACCCAGAACTGGACCCAGCACTCCAGGTGTGGCCTCACTGTGCTGAGCAGATGGGAAGGATCACCTCCTTTGACTTGCTGGCAATACTTTGTCTAATGCATCCCAGGATACCATTCACCTTTGCAGCAAGAGCAATACTTACTCCTCACAATTTCAATTTGTACATTAGCTTCCATTTTAGACAGCTTTCATAATCTCCCATGTATCCCACTATCATGTGTTTTAGAAAGATTAGCCCAGCCTGATCCAGATATTTGATAAAACCATGTTGCCCGTGAGGTTATGCTGACTGTCCATACCCTCTGTGAATTTTAAAGAAGAGGAGGTGGCCTGTGTCTTTGCATTAGCTTACCTAACTTTCTTCAGCTCAGTCCAAGGCCCAGTGATGGTACTGGAACCCTTTATTTTTGTGCCCATATATGCACCTACACGTAATACAACCCTAATCCCAAATAAAGGTTTCATACCGTAGATTCTCTTCGCTGGACTCCCATTTGGTTTGGACAAGTATGATTACTGGAATAAATCACATTATGAAACAGCACCTTTTATCTGACAATGTAACCAAACTTTCCACCTTTCCTGAAAGACTTTCAGGGTGATGCCTTGCACTGCAGTTAAAATCTGCCCTTTATACCACTGAGGTCCTCAGAAGCATAGGCTGTTGATATCAGGTGAACGTACCTAATGCATTTAGTAACAGCAAAGCAGTTAATTAATATTACTAATATACTGAATGTGCTATCCCCTTGGCTAATAATAAATACTGGTGTCCTGGTTTCGGCAGGGATAGAGTTAATTTCCTTCCTAGTAGCTGGTACAGTGCTGTGTTTTGGATTTAGGATGAGAATAATGTTGATAACGCACCAATGTTTTAGTTGTTGCTAAGTAGTGCTTACACTAGTCAAGGACTTTTCAGCTTCCCATGCTCTACCGACTGAGAAGGCTGGAGGTGCACAAGAAGCTGGGAGGGGGCACGGCCAGGTCAGCTGACCCCAACTGGCCAAAGGGACATTCCATACCATGGGACGTCATGCTCAGTATATAAACTAGGGAAAAGTGGCCAGGGATCGGTCAGCGGGTGGTGAGCAATTGCATTGTGCACTACTTGCTTTGTATATTCTATTATTATGATGTTACTTTTTATTTCAATGATTAAAGTGTTCTTATCTCAACCCACGAGTTTTCTCACTTTTACTCTTCTGATTCTCTCCCCCATCCCCCCCGGGACGGGGGAAACGAGCGACTGGCAGTATGGTGCTCAGTTGCTGGCTGAGGTTAAATCAGACAACTGGGGGCGGGGGGGGAAGCATAGTAGAAGTTGTGTAGGTAAAAGTTTTGATTAGGTTTATCTTTTGAGACAGTTTGATCAGATAGATTAAGTTTCTGTGTATCTCTCCAAAGACCACAGTAATAACCAGTGTCATGACTTTCAAATCCTTTGAACTGCAGAAGGGAATCAAACATGGTTGTCTTTTTATCCCAGCTTTTCCTCTTTAGAATTCTAAAAGTTTGCTTTGCTCATCTGTCAAAGGGATGGCATTAAGGGGATCACTGTTGACAAGTGATAGTACAAATTATGCAACACAAATGACATTTCACTACCTCTCCTCTGATGTGCAATTCCCACACTCAATCATTCCCTATTCTATGAAAATATTAAACCACAGATTCAACTGCAGAAAAAGTGAGAGTGTAGGCGTCTCTTGATATCTTGCTACTGAACAAAATATGCTCTGAAGCCCACACCTATAATTATGTTTGTGAAAGTGGGTTCCATTTAAAGTCCCCGAGTTCCTGTGCAGATCTTCAAATATAAGCATATAGATGTCATCACAGGATCAGGGCTATATGGTCTTTTTAAAGTAAATGTTAACAGCTGTGAAAGATTTTGCATTAAATTCAATGGAAACCAACAGCCAAAACCATTAGGCTGTACTTCATCAAAGAGGTTTCTCCTTGTGCAAGGAGAAACTGAAAAAATTATGTGCTCTTCCAGTTTGCCTCTTGACAAAGCCTTATCTGAGACCCATACAACATCAGTTCCTGATGACTTCTCTCATATTCTTCCAAGGTTTACATAGAGAGAAGTTCAGTGACTTCACTATGTGCAAAGATCTGAAGAGGATTCCGAGAAATAAAGTTGCAGCATTCAAGCTACTCAGGTCACAGCAATAGCAATCAAAATGCCAGGAGTATGTCTGCAGTGGTGGTGGTGAGAAGAGAAGCAATTCCTATAGCCAGGACACAGCCACAATCAGCATGACATAAGACAACCTGTACACATTGGCTTCATTGCGCTAGCTAGAAAAAAAATAGGATTTCAGGTTTTAGTGGTGCAAGTCTTGTCACTACAGTGAGACAATTTAGTCCTTAGACATTACAAATCAGACTAATGGAAGGCTGAAAGTAAACTAGGTTTTGGACTGCCTCAGAGGAGGAAGATTGGAAGTGTTTTTTTGGTTTTTTTTTTTTGTTTGTTTGTTTGTTTTTTACAGTAGATGAGATTATTCCCTTCCCATCAACATATGTTGATGTTCTTGTAAACTGGAGTAGTACAGATGGCAAAATAATTTTGAGACTCACCTGAAGAGATTGCATGGGCACCATTAATGACACTGTTACCAAGGAAGTCTCTGTATATACTCTCTCTGCATATACTTTACAACCATGAGTTTTATTTATACTCAGAGTCAACAGTGTAAAGGAGGTCCATTTTCAATAGCTTCTGTTTTGGAACAAAAAAGTTGACTGAAAACATTGCGTGAACATTTTCAGAAGCATACAATTGACTCATTTTGGCACCTGACCTCAAGACACTGTCAAAGCACAGAAGTATTGAAATGAACAAGGGAGCTATAACATATATAAAAGAAAGAGAAATGGGATTAGAAACAGAAGTTTTGCCACAAGGCTGTATTTAGACGGCAAAAGCAAAACAAAAGAACAAATAAAATTGCATTAATCTATTTTTGCCCAAAGCTTGAAAAAGCTTTTTTGTCTAAAATCACCCCTCTAAGTTACACTTGGTATTCCCATTATATATTATATTAACTGCTTTTTATTAGCAATCTTCTTACTGTTGATGTGCACAAGAATAGAAGCAGTTTACAAATGAACAGAATTGGACTGCAAAGAGTACAAACCATACGAATTGTTACAAGTTATTTACTGCCTTAGTATAAATCTGCATATAGATTGAGGAAGTCAGTCGTAAAGTACCTTCAGGTATGTCTCAAAAGATACGATTACAAAGGTACTTGGAAACCTTCTATGCACATAATGGGCTACTACAAATGGAAGAAAACAGTTCAATTTATCAAACACACTTAGGCATCTCTTTTTATTTGGGAATTATTGTATGGTATGTCTTGGAAGAAAAGGAAATATAGACCTTGGCTTATTGCTGAAGAGTAAGCCACTGGAGTTCTTTGTAAAGTAGGATTATACCGAGTTTAAGGATAAAAATCCCATATTCTAATGCGATTTAGGACACAAAACTCCCTATGCAAGTTTTCCCAACCTTGATCACTTTTCAAAGCTGGTTTTAGTTCCACTGAGTAAATTATCCAAGAATCAGTCAGATTATGAGGATAAAATTAAACTAGAGGGAAAGATAGATATGTTAAGAGCATTAGAACATAAATTCTGCAGTGTATCTCTCAGTCTAGCTGAATGCTACCCCTTTGAAAAACTGATGATACAGTCTCTAAGGATGCCTTCTCACCTGCTTATGGAAACCACAGCTACCGTAAGGGAAATAAAAAGCGCTTCTATTTATTGTGTATAGCACAGTCAATTCTTAAACATGTTTCATTTTATATTTGTTTGTAAGAGTTTTCAACAAAAAGAGAATAGTTGAAGGTAACTCAAAATTCATTTGAAACCATGGCTCTAATTTATGCTTTAATCCAAGTAAAGCCTGGACACTAACATAACAAAACCAGGACCATGACTTCTGGAAATTAGGTTGTTATATAAAAAGGCTAATGCTTTACAATCAAGCAAAAATTGCTTAATTAAGATAGGAGTGCTCTGTGGTTATATGAAAGAGGACAGGCAATCCCACTACATTTAATTTTTGCTATCTCTTATATAAAAAGGCTAATGCTTTACAATCAAGCAAAAATTGCTTAATTAAGATAGGAGTGCTCTGGTTATATGAAAGAGGACAGGCAACCCCACTACATTTAATTTTTGCTATCTCTCGTATGATCTACAATGCCACTTCTCTGTGGTTATATGAAAGAGGACAGGCAACCCCACTACATTTAATTTTTGCTATCTCTCGTATGATCTACATAATGCCACTTAACTTCTCTTAAATGTTTGCATCTCTAATCGAGAAGACAGTATTTCTCAGGGAGATATAGTAAAATAAGTCTTAAGCTTCTACTGATCACTGAATCTTAATATTATTCATGGGAGTTCTACTGTTAGTGTCACACATAATGTAATCTCTAGCTGTATTAATTAATGTAATTTTGGAGTGGTCTCCCCTTATTGCTCCTCTCCTCTCTCCTCATCCTGTCCCTTGTGTCATTTTGTCACCATGTTCAGCATGGATAAAATTGTCCTGTGGAATATAGTGTTTGACAAAAATCAACCTTATATCTCTTGGACTGCCTCTTAGCTGGGGCAGCTAGTCCATAAGGGAATTATTCATTACCGTAGCTGTCATTAAGGATTCTGAATCCTCTACAAGTCCATAGTATGTGAACTTACAAAAGTCAATAAACCTCTGAAGGGACCTTAAGCTGTGATATGAGTATTTAATCCTTTGTTTCTTTTGGAATCTTTACACAAAGTACTCAGGAGTTGAAGTCTGATAAAATGAAAAGGTAAACTCTAATTAGAACGACGCTGTTCAGGCTTTTACATTAAGGTCGTCTCAGCATTTTCAATACAAAAATCAGTCTTTGAGAGCTTATAACTCGGACATGAAGAGGTTTCTATGGACTTAACTTGGCTAACAAGGTCTCTAGCACATTGTAAAACCCATTTTTAGCCAGGTTTCATATAGAAATAAGTCTTGGTAAAGCAAAGGGTACACATTCATACTGCATTTGCATGAGAGTATGCCTAACCTAGCAACTTAGTTGAAATTAGCCAATAGGTTCCAAAGTTGGACAAAAAGTGCAAAGAATTATTTTCCTGTGTGTTGTATGGATATAGGTTGTTAGGTAAAGAAGGTACACAACAAAACACAGAGAGAAGCTGCAGTACAGAAGTCACTCATTAGTAGATCAAACAGAATCCACTGAAGCTCGCATCTTATTGACAGTACTGTCAATCACAAAATGCACAAATTCGGAAAAGCTTTACTCATAGAAACACTAACTTGTCTCAGGTAAACTTGCCTGTATAAAAAACCCCTCTCAGGTAAACTTGCCTGTATATAAAAAACCCCACAAAATTAATAGAGTATAATAGTGTTTTGACTGTCTAGTGATATCTACATAAACCTGCTATGCCAGGTAGATAACCTGGTTACAATTAGTAGAGGACTGAAATACATCCTCCCCTCCCCCCTCTCAATTCCAGTCTCTCTTAGACACTTATATTCTGCTCTTTACTGACAAATTAAGATTTCGGCCAAGTTTATTGCCCTAGAAAACAAAGGTCATTTTTCATCAGAGAATTTTGATTTTTTAATTTTTAATTTTTTTTTAGTCAATTGTCGCTATTGACATATGAAAGAAACCAAAATTAAAATGAAATGCATCAAGATTTTAACACTTTGCTTAGGGGTAAGGGTCACACTTTTCTTCAAGGTGTCTGGGAGCTCCAAAACATCATGCATGTGTGTGAAAGTGAGATTCCTTTCTCTTTGGAATGGTAGCTTTCTATAGACTAAAGTGTGAAACTACTCAACAATACACACGACACATCCGTAACAAAGGTAAATTACTTCCTGGCAGTGCTTTTTGTCTCAGCTTAATTGCAACGTCCCAAAAATCTTCTGCTGAAACTCACTAAAATTCATTCCTTCCTAAATCTATTTCCCTTTAGGACTAACTGCAAATACACTTTTCTAGGACTTTCAAAGTACTATAAACAAAGAACAGCTTTATCAGCAGAAAAAATGGCAAATTAAGATCTAGATTCTTTTTGCTTTTCCATGTAGCTCTAGAGTTCTAAAAGTCCTTTTTTTTTTTTAAACGTATATCTTTAAATAATACTGTGCTGTGTCACAGTTGTTTTATAATTCAGTCTCTTGGGTAATTTGCTTTTCTTGTCTTGTTTTGAACATGCAGTGAAAATTTTAAGAAATATTGATAATTACTGCTACGACTTGTGATTTGAGGACAAGTATAAAACAAAACAGGCTTGCTGTAAAACTTTCACTAAAAGTATTCTTAAGAGAGAAAAAGATAATTGGAGAATAACAACATGGGTTTGGGCAAAAGAGGAAGGAAAGCAGATTAGCTTTAGTACTGTTTTACATCACGTGCAATAAAAGTGAAGCATCACCCTGGAACAGTTAGACTAAAAATGTTAGGCCATTAAATTGTTTCTTGTTTCGTCCTGACTCCTGTTGTCCTCTGGCTGTCCAGCTACGCTAAATAAAATACTTCAAAGAAAAGAGTCTCAAGTGTTCAACAGCTGATTTTGCTCCCAGAGACACTGAACTGGCAAAAGTGGAAACATGTGGAGCAAATATAATTAGCCAGAAAGGGAGGATGGACTACTAGAGCATTTTAGAGCCAGAAAATAACACAGTAATGAATAGGACTGGAAGATGAAGGCAAGCATGAGCTAAGCTTAATTAGAAAGACAACGGAATGGCAGGGATAACAAATCTACAGCTTCCTAATATGTGTCTAATTTATGAAGATGAAATTATATACCTATGCATAAAAAGAAGTAACACCTTTCTTCTGCCACTGGTTGTGAATAAGGTGTCACGTCTTTCAGAATTGGGTCTCCGTGGTAATAAGGGCTGGGTAAGTAGTTCTGCAGAGTTCTGCACAGCCCATTCACAGGTTTCTCATGGGGCTAAGAATCTAGGCACCTGAATATTTGTGATAAATCAGTACTACAGTCATCCACCATCTCATAATTTGAGGGAAATTCCCTCGTAAAAAAACCAAAACAACTGTTTCTTCCATACCTTCCTAAGCTGAAGGTTCATAACTGATTTGCCATCAGATCAAAATAAAAATACGTGTAGAAACCTAACCATAAGGGAAAAATACTGTAACATTTCCTCCAAAATTTCAAAAGTATTCAGCTGGTGAAGGGGAGGTGCCTTTTGTCTTATGCTTTAGAAAAAACAGAATGTGACATCATACTCTTTAGAAGAAACATTGCAAAGAATGTCTCATTCGGTGACCCAAACCAAGCCATCATACAAGCCAAATCAACCATCACAAAAGTAATAATAAAATCTAACACAGTAGTTCTATGCAGTAGTTCTAAATTCAGTTTTCCAAAAGTGTAATTTGATACAACTTCCACTCAACATACAGACATCATGCTCATATAAACTAAAGCCCAGGCTTGGAATGAGTTACAACTGTTCCTTACATTACAGTTTATGATGCAATGAACTAGTTTCCTAGGATTTTTGGTGATGAAATTTTTCACATTGTCTTATGCGGTGGGCTGACCTTGGCTGGCTGCCAGCCACGCACCCAGCTGCTCTCTCACTCCTCCATTCAACAGGGCAGGGGGAGAAAATTGTTCAAGCAATATCTCCTTCCCGTTCCATACCCACATTCACAAACAGAAACAACTACATATTATTGACAATATTAAATCATGCCTTTCCTGCTCCCTTAATAAAAAGTCATCCCTGCCCCCCAAACTCCCCAAAACCCCCAACTAAAACCTAGACTAGATTTAATCATTCATGAATATTCTGTTAGAGGAAACATCAGAGTATCTCTTTTGGCCAAGAGCGTTGCCGTACAGAAAACAGCAGAAGCTTTAGGCAGAATTGGTGACATACGTTCCCACCATTAGTGACACACTTTCTGGGTATCAAAAACTCAACTGGGGGAAGCAATTCATTACTTCTCACCCCACATTTCACTGGATACAGATAGGACCATTACACATTTCTGTTGCAAAACACTGTTGATATAGTGTCATAGTGTATTAATCTCCTGTATCTTATTTATTATACATGTCCACATATTGTGATAATTAGGTTGTATAATATCAAATGCAGGTTAATGTGAAAATCATTTCTGCTGAATAGAAATTACTTCTTTTGATTCTGCAGGGATTTGTTTTGTCAAAACTCATGTAGTATTTAGGAAACTAATCATTGTTCAATTGTGGAGCACAAGAAGTGTAAGATTATCGTAACAGAAGTGGAGAGAATGAAAAGAACAATGGATCTGACCTCATTTGTTTGATTATTAATGGTGTTTCATCTAATTTAAAAGGCCTAACCTTGTGCGATGCAAATGTAGAGCGCAAATGTACCTTTTTATCTCACAGCCACTAATTAGTTATGCTATATATCATACTATTTTTGCTCTAGTTAAGCAATGGGACACAGAAATTGGCAGCGAAAAGCTTCTGAGAATGATTTTTATAAAATACCATAAGCTTAGAAAGATGGAGAAAAATTGTAAAAATTACTCAATATAATTTTACAATTTGGTATAGCTCTTTCTCCTCAAATAAGTCATTAAAAATTAGAAGTGAAACTTTTCCAGAAATGCTGCAATTTACTTAGAAGGCTTTTTGTTTCTTGTCCTAAGACTTCACAGAGGTACCAAACACCAGCAGAAAATGGCCCTGTATTACATCAGGTCAGTTATAGGAGCCATTCAGACTGCACAGCATCAGTGGCACTGCACTTTGCATTTCAGAGAAAACACATCACCATTTCTAAAGAGTTAAGGAAAAGAGGTTTTGGAGATGAGAATAGTGAAGCAATGCCTTACTTGATACTTCTGGTAACCCACATCAGAGGTAAACCAGAGCAGAATCTGAACCTACTTCCTCTATAATTTACATATAAAAACACAGGTGGATTGGCTGTAGATGTGAATAGGAGCAAAACGCACTTCACTGAGTTATATGAATTATGTGCACAGCAAGGAGTCAAAGAGAAGGGTGTTGGTTCCTCCCTCTGCCCCAGATTTTGTTGCATCAGACTTCAGGCATCTTTCACAGCCTTTGTTTCTCAGGAAGTTTTGTAAAGTAAAAATCCACACTTGCTCAGTTGATGGATTTTGTTCCTCTGCTAGTTGAATTCCCATAACAGAGCAGAGCGCATGCTGGAATCAGGCCAACAAGATCAATTTGGGTGGCTTCTGCAACACGTTGGCATATCAGCAGAAGAGAAAACACATCTCCGCAAAACAATTAGGTAAAAATCAGAAGGTGATAAAATGGAAAATTAGCGTACTTAGATAGAATTGAGGACTGGAGCTTTTCTCCTTCCCATTAATCCAATGATGGATTATACCACTCTGTCCTCAATATGTTTGTTTTAATTAAAGAAAACTGAAGGATGGACCATGCTCATTCAATATTTCAGGTCAGTACCACTATATAATTTTGTGCAAGTATATATCCTACCTATCTCTTCCCTTATACTCTAATGAGATGATATATAAGTGAAAAGGGTGAAAAGCTCTAAACCTTTAGTGTTCAAACAGTTTTTTTCTTTTTTCATTGTTTTCCTTCTATGAAAGGACCCCCCACCCTTACTCCCATTAACAACAACAAAATCATCTCCTCTCTTTTCGGCTCCTCTCTTACACTGCCTACAGAATCTCAACAATGGCAAGATGAGACTAACCCAGATTGCCTTGTGGCTTCTTTCTGCCCCTTCTCTGTTTGATTTTATATTTCCGTTTGATGTTTCTGGAGTTCCTAGCACAACAGGACATTGGTCCATGACAGTAACTCTGAGACACAACTGTAATACAAATAAATAAGAAGTGTTTAAGAATGCCTTCTATTCAAGGAAAACTGAACAGCCTGAAAGGTCCCAAAATAACAGTATTTAAAAAGTTTTAAGCATATATAGTCTCTTTAATTTTTTTTTTCCTTGTCCCCTGACAACTGGCTGTTTTCTCAGGTCCTCAGGTCTGTCTGGGCTACCAGTAATTTACTGCCAAGATAGCTGTTAGCTGTTCTTCATAGTTTCTGTACAAAGGCAGGTGTCAAGGCTAGCCAAAAACACCAATGCCACTGATGAGAATAAACCCTTAATAGTTGATTACATACAGACAAACTCAAGAACCTGCTTCTAACATACACTGTAACACCTAATTTGTTTTGATAAAGTCATTTTCAGGTAACTATCATTACCAGTATTGCTTTCATTAAGTTTGTGTTAAATTTATCTCCCCAGTACCATTTCATTATTATTTACATTATGCTATAGATTTCCATGGCAACACACAAAGTGAGGGTGCTAGATGGGCTTTCTGAGCTCATCAAACTAAGCAGAGCTCTTAAGAGCAGATCAGAGATGGGACGGTAAGAGGGAACACAGAATAATAATACAAAGGTGATCTGCAGTATGAAATACTACATGAAAAGTACCAAACACCAGTTAAAGTATCGCAAGCGCACAAGAGAGAAGACATTGCTGTCAACCGAAGTAGAGAAGTGTCTTCAGAAATAGTCATGCTTAAAATAAGCTGTGTTATAATGCCAAAAGATAGAGAGGGTTGTCAAGAATAAGGTGTCTGTGGAAGAAAACCCACAAAAACCAACAACATCCACCCCCCAAAAAAACCCCCCAAACCAACCAAACAAAATCCCCAAGCCTCCTTCGCATCATGTTTTTTTCGCTGGCACTGTGGGTATCCGCACCAGGGCTATTCCCTGGCAAAGCATTTCCACAGCTGCTTAGGATTTTCCTCCACTGTATCAAACAGGGACAGCCTTCATCCTGGAGGGGAGCACCTCAGATATTAAAAAAAAATAATCTTGTCATATCAGCAAATTAATACTTTGATATTCAGCAAAACTATATTTTACTTTCTTCCCTTTCTCTTCCAGCTCTGTTGGCCAGCATGCTCAGGCTTCTTTCTTCCTGACCAGAAATCCACAGAATTCTCCTGTTCTGAAGTCTGATTTTTGTTCAGACACCCAAGAGCCTCACCCACCTTCAGATTACAAATGCAGAGTACAAGATTGTCTTTATTTTTGGTCTCTTTGAGCACAGAGTCATTGAATCACTGTGCCAGTTATTTCGTTCTTATCCTTCCAGGCATGCTCTCTCTTCTTGTTCCTTTCTCAGCCTAGTTCACTCCACTCTTAATGAACAAGTCATCAGTCCACTTGTCATCTGCTCATTTATGAGGGTGCTCCTTTTCCATCGAAGAAAACAATTTTCTCTTCCTTTTTAAGGGCCCACCAAATGCTAACCACATAAACTCAACCAACTAGCATTCAATCAAGGGAGAGTGAGGATAAGGAACATGTAGCTAAGTAACACAGCTCCGCAGGAGCCTGGTATCCCTTTGCTTCTGAAATAAACACCTTGCATCTGTCCCTCACAAAAAAGCGTGTGTAGATTTGTTTTCTTTTACCCATCTGTTCACATACTCTGTGATCCATGATGTGGACAGCATTTCTTAAGATCATGCAATATATCTTCATATGACTTGGTGCCATGCAACAATTCTAACTAGAGTCTTCTAGATGCTAGTGTTCTTGGATGCTTTAGCCACTGGGTTTCATTTTGCCCACCCTTCACAAAATCATACAACAGGAACAGAGGAAGGTCAGCAGAGTAAAAGGAAAATGATCAGAGACTCAGGAAAACATCTGCTTATGAGACAGAGCTTGTAGAGACATTTACAATAAGCAGCAGCATTGGGAAGATTATCAGAATATACCTACTTATCTTGTAGCATTATAAAAGAGAGAAACACAGGAGCAAAATATCGTTATCTGATGAACAATCTTTTGTTCACAGTTGTCTAAATTGCTTTTAATGTTTTGATCAAAATAATTTAAATAAATTAAACCCCAGGCAAAAAATAAACAAACTTAAGGAAAGGAAAATTTCATTTAATTTTGACAGGCTGTTTAATCACAATGGTGCTCATATTCAGAAAGGCCTTATTTATAATGGTGCAACTTTACAAACAATAGCCCTTCAAACCTGGGTATTTTATAGCAATCTGCTGTGGTATCCTGGTTCACTGTTAGCACTTCAGTTGCATTTTAAAGTTCAGATCAAGGTTCTGTTTTTTTATTTCAAGGTCTTTGCCAAAATGTCTGTACAACATACTGCTGCTCAGTCACATTTATTTGTGCTTATTATCTTACACTATTATTTTTGCAGGAAAGACTGACAATTAGGCATTTGCAGATGTAGTAGATCAAAATCCCCTAAACACTCTGGTGTTTGCTCTGGGCTTATTACTCCCCGATACTTTTGCTATCAGTAGAATTTGCTTGTTTACCAATGTTATCTCTATTTAGATCATTTATATAGATGAGAAACAGTGTGAAGACGCACTGCTGACTCCTGGGAGGTCTCATTTGTTATCTTCTCCCAAATGAACAGCAGCTACTTTTACTACTGTTTGCTATTTTAAGCCAGCGCTCCACTCACACCTGTGTTCTCACTTGCACTTCACATAGATTTGAGTTTAAAAGAGATTAAGCTATGCTGGCTCCAAATTCAGCAAAGGGGAAAAAGGTTTCCAGAGAAAAGATAAATGTTAAATTCTGGGCCAATGACAGGGAGAAGCATTTCACTTTCGCAACCCAGAAGCGGAGTGATTATATATGCTAGCAAAGAAGGAAAAAGAAACAAAAAAAAAAAAAAAAGGAAAAGAAAAAGGTCAGCTTGGGAATTTTGTTGTGGCAACTTCTCTTGCACACCTGTGTCCTTCTCAGCAGACAGAAAAGTGATCAGGTAAAGCAAGAAAGTCATTTTATTGGAAGTCCAGGTACAGCTCCAAGGAAGTGTGGGTGAGTTACCTCTAACGTTTCAAGTTTTTTTTAAAGGTTGTTTTTGCTTCTCTTTAAAGGAAGTAGTTGAGTGCACAGGAGAGTTAATAAAGCTGGTTTTGTATAGATTTCTATGTTGCGATGGGATTTCATTGAAATTTAATACAGTGTAATCTCTGAAACATTAATGGAAAACTTTCTATGGGGGAACAGAATGAAAAGGGGAACTAATTCTCGATTCTAGCAGCTATTTTCAAGAAATGGATATGTTTATTAATTCTCCATCAGACTTGGCTGAAATAGGCTGATGCACTCGGAATGGATCTTATTCATCATAATAGATGAGTCACGATTAGATAAGACACTTCCTTAAGAAACAAGACACTCTGAAATAAAAAGAATTACGCAGCAATGCCACAAAACACTATGAAATCAAAGCTACTATTTTGGTCATGAGTCAACCCACCCTCTCAAAAAAGCTTAATTTTTTTTTCATGCTGACCAGGTTCACTCGCCTCAACTGAAGATATCCTACCCAGAAGCTAGTTTTAAAGCCTACAGTTGAAAACCCAAAAGCTGTAGTCTGGAGGCAGGGCTTTTGCCATTTTTTCCTGATGTACCCAATTCTTCCCAACAGTCAACTGATTTTGAACTGGAACTTACCATCTTGTGTAGATCAGACTTGCAGGAAATCCATTCACCTTGTCTTTAATCTAGGTAATTGCATTATCTTGACTATTATTTTCAAATTACGAGCTACCCGCAATATGTGGATTTCATGTTGGATCAGGAAAGGGCAAGTAATAAGTATCACTTATTCTTTTATCCTTTGTAGTTTGCAATCCCAGATCAACCTATTTACCTTATGCTTAGTATGGCCAAGTATGGAGGGTTTTTTTTTGTTTGTTTTAATAGCAAAAATTTCTAACATTGAGTTTCCCTCTTCTTCTAAATTTAGTTCTACCCAACTTCAGAGGATTAGAAATGAGAACTCTGTGAACAGGACTGGACTTACTGGTACCCTTTATTGAAACAACTTCAGTGAAATTAGTGAGGTAACTAAGAACTTCATTTCTTTGACTGCTACAAGGCATTCAGGTGTGAGGTTAGCTGGCAAGCACACCTGTCTCCCAAAACAGCTGAATTGAAGAAAGGAGATTCCCCACAATTTGTGTTCAATAGTTTCCAGTCACATCCCCAAGGGTCTCTGCCAAAGAGGCAGATCCTGGTTTACATGGCCCTCTGTTGTGACTGTGAATGCAGTAAAAGATTACCTCCATAAATTGTAACGAGTGAAATAATGAAAAAACCTGGCACGCACGTACAAAAATCTTAGCTTGAAAGAAAGCCTTGATGTCCAACTTGGCCTCCGTCTGCAGTGCAAATATGCAATTTGCTTTTCTACCCTTAAATACATTACCTTGACCCAACTTCTGTCACGAGAACTCCTTCTGCCATTGTGGAAAGCATATTACAATATTAAAAGATCCTTCTTATTTGTGGTGACTCTGTGGTAAAGTATAAATCACACCACTAGCAATAATACTACCCTGAATTTTCTGTATCAAAAAATGCCTTCTTTTCCTTTATGCGGTTCTTCTTTTCTCAGCCTTTATATTTTTCACATCAAGGATTATCTCAGCCCTTTGTATTTTTATGAAGCAACAAAACATTGAAAAAAGAATCACATATACCTACAAGATTCTCCTTCTCTTCTGTGTCTTTGATTAATCATTACTGAAGACCTGCACACCGTTCTCTTCTGTCACAGTGCTGGACTTTTCAAAAAGTATTTCAACAACCTAAACAACAGGGATATTGTTTGCAAAACCCTGATAAGTAGATGATAACCGTTCTCAAGACATTTTTAAAGCATACAGAACAGAGTCTTAGGAGAATGAATATGTCCTGCACACCAGAAGCACTGTAAATATTATAAACCACTAAATGGTGTTTGGGATACACAAAGCGTAAACTTTAAGTCCACAGGCCACAAGGTCCCTGGTGCTCCCTACAGATGCTTTCCAACTTTGTTACTGTTTAGAGACCTTCATCTCAGCTGTAGGGCATTAACTTTAACATACACCCAGATGTTCTCCTCTGATCTTTGTTTAAAGACTATCTAATCTTCCTAGTGTAGTCACACTGTGTGACACGGATTACCCTAACATTTCAGCACTTGAAACCAAAAGTGGAAACTCACTCTTTTCTAAAAATCTTCAAAATTTTGTAGGAAAATACAATGGGGTCTCCGTAAAGGGCAGCAATTGCCCTTAGGCTAGGGGTTGATAAATCTCTACAGTTACTGGTGAAAAGTAAATTGATAAATTCTATCCAGAGAGGCACACGTACTGTGGTCAAGACTTTTTGGTTTTTTTTTTTAAAAACCCAAAACCAACTCTTCTTTGTGGATAAAGCAGATGAAGAGATGTGTGGCATGCATTGGCAGACTACAAAGCTTTCAGGCAGCATATGTCACCGGTACAAGGAGAAAAGACACTGCTTCAAAACTTCTTACGGCAAGGATGAACACTACAAGCTGACTGCAGTACTTTCCACTTTTCCACGACTGACTGGAAATCATTACTGAAAGCCATGCCACTACTATTGACTTTGCAGTAACTCCATGTCTCAGCATTGGTACAATGGCAGCCTGGATCGACAAATAGTAGCTAAAACTGTCTCTGGGCTTTTGTATCTATTGGTCTTTGTTAATTGTATTTCTACTTTCTTTATCACATTTGCTTCCAAACACTCAGCAGCGCAGAGGATGCTGACAGGGCAACTAAGTTTTGTCCTAAGTTCACACACAAGCCTCTACAATTAAGACTTTAGGCTAGATGCTGCATTATTTAGCTACTCTCATTATAGAAGTAGAAAAACAAAGCAGTGCAACTCTTGGCAATGATCCTAAGTACGTAAGAAGGAGAGACAACAAGTGCCTTTGGGGACACACTGATATATGGAGTTAACTAGCACTTGAAAAGCCCAACACCTGTGTTCCTCCCACTGCTAGAAGCAGCACTATGGTGACTCATAGCATATTACTCAGTCACAAGGGGATTCATTTCACCTCATCTTAGGTGCTCACAAAGTAGATGTTGACATCTCAGTTAGCCAACTTGTACAACCAGTGCAAGGCAACTGACACTTCTGCTAGAGCATGGATCATCTTGTCCAAAGAGGGACATCTAAAGTAGGTCAGAGAAATCGCAGCCTAGAAGCAATGATTCTTCTCCATTTCCTATGAAGAACTCTGGATGAGAAGATGCCTTCAGAGGTGTAAGAGCTTTTCAAACAATGAAGTAGAAAATGGAAACTCAAGGTGTCAAGCCTATTTATGTCAATAACTAGACTATTTTCCATATATCACAGCGTATGGAACAGCAAAATCCTAATGTTACCTCAGTTTGTCATTCTGCAACTTCTATGTGACATACAAACACATCAGCCCAGAACACGTGTGTCAGAGCTGAGAATAGCCTCCTGGCTTCACACTGTCCTCTCTGAGAGAAAAAGAAAAAAACTCCATTCCATGTCTTGCTCCTTTTTCGTACTCCTGTTCATGCATAGCTACAGTAACTACCCATGTGTAAAAGAGTACAAGAAAACTGCTCTTATAGATAACAAAGCCTGACTGCCAAGAAGATGGTAAGTCTGTGACTACTTTGAGGTGGATGCATGCTTCTATTTCTCAGCATTCATATCAAATCTAAAAGTGTTTCACAAAAATACAGATTCTCTCTTTTAGCAGAAATTCACGGTTTGAATCTCCACTGCCGTACCCCTTTTTGCAGTTGTTCCTAGCTGTGCTAATCACAACATCAGCTTCTCAACTGTATAGCTGTACATGAATACCTGAGCTGGCAAAGGCGGCAGCCTTCAGGATCCAAGAAGGCTTTGAAATTGTATTTCAATATATATTGCCTCTTCTAAATTGGATCAAATTTGTTTCTACTGAAAAGTGCATCACTTCCTAACTACTCTGACACCTGAACAGACTATTCAATAAAGTCTGCTGAGGTAAAAATTCTAAGCTATGTTTTACAACATCAAGAGCATTCCTGAGTAGGTAGAAGATGTGTTGTTGTTTGATCTTATCAGTTAAATAGGAAAATAAGGCGAAGAATGGTATTTCTAATAGCACAGCAGGCCCCAGAACCACAGTGGAATACTATATCCAGGATTAATTCAGATGCTGCCTACGAAATCCTCAAAAAGTTCTGCTCTTCCCCCTCTCAAAAATCAGAGTGCACAGTTTTATGGTGGTGGGGAAAGATTATTACTATTTTGGTGGAATTTTCTGTCTTTTGGAAAGGGTTACATATAATAGGCGTTTTGTCCGATATGCATTTTGCAAGTAGATATGGGAAAAGCGGGCTACAAGACAATTGGTGCTTTTGTTTAAGCAAGGAACACTGTAGTCCAGGCACCTTCAAGATGAAATGTTGCCATTATACACTGGGACCCAAGGAGACTGCGGTGCTAATATAGGACCTCTATCTCTCTTAGACCTGTCAACTGTGTATCAGAATTATAATGTACATATGCATGTCACACTACAAAGACAGCAGCACTTGTATTGGGTTACATGCCATGTAGCAACATGCAGATTTTTATAAAGCTTTGTTTTAGAGAGGGAAAACTGACCATCCACTCCAATCATCTGTCACGTTTCATCCAAATATCCTCTTATTCCCAAAAACTTTAGTCCTCAGAAGACTAAGTAGCATGGCACAGGCAGAAAGACTAAAGGATCAAGATGCATTATGTAGCTACAATTCATTGCTTGAACTGTGCTGTTTTCATACTCCTAGCCTACAGCAGAAAACACCTCTAAATGCATTAGCCTAAATGAATGGGCTGAACCTAAGTTGTTCTTCCTCGTATTTGTGAAACAGGAAAAGTACCGCAGCTCAGCTGCTGTGAGATAACCAACAACGATTTGGGTATCTGAGCACATAGTGAGTAGGTAAGCGATAAGGACAGGTACTCCTTACTGCCTGAGGTGATGTGGTGGTTGCAGCCTGCCTTAGTTCCCAAAACAGGATCATAGTTCAGTCAAGTTAGAACTTTAATATTAATCAATGCGTTCTGCTCAGGTTCTCATTTGTTAAGCTTCAAGTTAAACCTAAAAGAGACAAACATTTAGCAGAGAAGTGAAGCACATGGACATGGTTCAGATTTACCCCAGCCTTTTTTTTTTACTACTACGTTCTTTTTTATGCCAGCACACTTGTCTTTGACTACATTCCTGAGGTCAAGACTTTTGGAAGGCCTTCTACCCAGCACAGGTCTGCCCTGAGCACTGCACTAGCCTGCACTGTACAACCAGTGCAGCCCTAACCAAGTCAGGGAACAGCCTTTTTGAGAGAGTAGTGGCTCCCTAGCTCATCAGTTTCTTAAGAATCACATAAAAGTTAATGTTTAATCTCTTAATAAAGCTGTCAGAGGTAAACATCACTTTATTACTTTCTTCTTAAGGACACTAGACACTCTGAGGGAGAGATATAGATCTAAATGAAGTCAGCTCTTAAACTACTCTCCATCTTCCATAAGAATAAATCTCCCTCAAAGGGCTCTGACAATATGACTGGTGTCAGGAATGGGGGCAGGAGGGAGGGTAAAGAAGGGGAGAACAAAACAAAATCACCCCCCAAAACCAAACAAGCCTTCATTCCTGACCTCAGACACTGAGGATACAGGATTCTCTGTATTGCTTCAAAGCACTTTCCTATCCTATCTGGTGTTCTGTTTCCAACAGTAGCTGATTTTTATTGCTTCAGAGGAAGGGAGAAAAAACAAACAAAATACATCTAGCCAAATACACACTGTAGGAAAAAAATCCTTCTAACACCTGTAGGAGACTAAGTTACAAGTAACTGAGCACAGAATCTCAGGCTGAGTTTCAATGGCTCTGTTGTGTGTGTAGAATGGGGGCAGGAGGGAGGGTAAAGAAGGGGAGAACAAAACAAAATCACCCCCCAAAACCAAACAAGCCTTCATTCCTGACCTCAGACACTGAGGATACAGGATTCTCTGTATTGCTTCAAAGCACTTTCCTATCCTATCTGGTGTTCTGTTTCCAACAGTAGCTGATTTTTATTGCTTCAGAGGAAGGGAGAAAAAACAAACAAAATACATCTAGCCAAATACACACTGTAGGAAAAAAATCCTTCTAACACCTGTAGGAGACTAAGTTACAAGTAACTGAGCACAGAATCTCAGGCTGAGTTTCAATGGCTCTGTGTGTGTGTGTGTATATATATATATATGTAAAAAACCCACATTCCCACTATTTTGATCAGATACAATTGTTTACAGTCACAGGCACTAGCATTTTGTTTTGCACAAGATGTTAGGCAGTTTGAAATCTGGTCCAGTTCAGCACATGTTCCCTTTTCAAACCTGGACCAACTCTTTCTTCCTGTTATGACTTCTAAAGCTTCCGCTTTTTGAGATTCACCTCTGAAGTAGTCAGCTGTCTCTCTCCGCTACTCTTTTACTAAACCATGAAGTTCTTTTGTGTGAATGCACAAATTGCATTTCCAACAATGTGCCAAAGAATACTCCAAGGCTGACAAACAGCTGCATACACAACACAG
This sequence comes from Aptenodytes forsteri, assembly GCF_000699145.1. NCBI lineage: Eukaryota > Metazoa > Chordata > Aves > Sphenisciformes > Spheniscidae > Aptenodytes > Aptenodytes forsteri. The sequence continues at coordinate 5,332,013 of NW_008794125.1, read as the reverse complement.
GTACTACAACAGTTTCAGGGCTACCCGGAAAAGTGCACAGCAGTTTCTGTCTGCACACGTTAACATCCAAGTCATCTAAGCACTTCTTCTGTGCTTCTGAGTCATCTCGATTGCTATGGATTACCATCTCTCTGGAGATTCAGGATGGCATTCCCATTATCCACTTAGCTACATGCTTTTACTATATCATCTACTTAACTAAAGCTGATGCTACCAGCTTCCATTACTTCTGTGTTATGAATACTGGAGTTGTTAGACGTCAACCTGCCATTCCTCCCTCTTCCAGAGGATGTAAAGCCAGGAAGTGTTGCAGCATTTAGCTTAGAGCTTATAAAACAACCTGAAATGGCAAAACCTAAGCTTTAGAATTTGTTAGCTATAGTTTTGGTTTCTTGGTTATCAGTAGGTAACTTGTTTCAGTACTGAAATGTCAAAATTTTCCCTCACAAAAGAAACACTTGCTGTAGATCTAAACCAGAATGGGAGAACCAGACACATTCTTCTCACTCTAATATTTTGTTCAGTTGGTCCACGGAATGACAGGAGACTCAGTCTCCACAGCTTTCCCCATCCATGTACCAAATACGTCACTTAAAAGGTGTGACAAGGTTACAAAATGAGTCACAGCAACAGTAGTTTGCATTCAAACAAAAGGCAAGTGCAATATCTACATCATTAACAAAATCTATTCCGTTAGAGCAAGTCAAATCAAATTATTAACACAGTACATAGAGTTAAAGAACATGAGTCACAGTGCAAGACTTTCTGCATTCAGTTCTATAAAGTTATTCCGGTTTCAAGACAAGTAAGCCTAGTTTTAAAATGACCTAAGTGACACTACCCCATTAGGTTTTCCATAAAAATCACCTTATTACCTTCAAATGCTGTTCTCTGCTTTATGTCATAACTCCTAGACTAGATATCTTTCATGAAAAGACAAAGTTATTCACTATTTCAAAATTTTCTTTATATCTGTTAACATTACCTTCATGGAAAATTTGACAAATTTGATAAAGTCTTCATCATATGTATTAGCATGGCCTAACGAGCTACTAATTATCAGCCAAACTGTTCCAGGCACCGTTTAAAAAGGCAGAAAGACCATAACTTGAAGAATTTTAATTTAAAGAGAGAAAAAAAAAACATACGTAGGAGAAAGACATGTAACACAAGCAGAATGAACAAAATACTGATCATTCAACAGCTTTTGGAAACAAAAATGTAGCTAGGAGGGTACGAGGTACTGGGGGAGGCGTGAGAGATGAGGGCATGGAAGGAAAGGTACAGATCTAAACTGGGATGAAGATGCTGTAAAAAGTACTGAAGATGTAGGAACACTTATGGTGAGGCTGAGCCAAGACTGTACAAAATCCTCGATATAAATTAGGTATTTACCGAGACAGAGGAGGAATTTCATCTGGGGGAATGTACCCCTTCCTCCTTCTTCCCTGAGGCTTTTATTGCTGAGCACGATGTCATATATTATGGAATATCCCTTGGGTCAGTTGGGGTCAGCTGTCCCGGCTGTGTCCCCTCCCAGCTTCTTGTGCCCCCCCAGCCTGCTGGCTGGTGGGGTGGGGTGAGGAGCAGAAAGGGCCTTGACTCTGTGTCAGCACTGCTCAGCAGTAAGGAAAACATCCCTGTGGTATCAACACTGTTTCCAGCACAAATCCAAAACACAGCCCCATGCTAGCTACTATGAAGAAAATGAACTCTACCCCATCCAAAACCAGTACAAATGTCTCTGCAAGACAACAGTGTACGTGTTGATCCCACAAACACCTAAAAAAGGAATTGGCACACTAAGGACTACAGTCTTTTCTTACCCTAATACTGCATATTAGTCCTATGACCTGTTTTATGTGTTCAATAGGGAGAGTATGCAATCCCTCTTGTCCTCAGTGGTTTGCTTTGAAATCATAGACACTGACATCAGTAAGAGCAGAAGTTGCTGAGTACTTTACAGGATGGTTCCCGGTGTGTGTATTTATCTGCCTGTAATATTACTAATCATTAAGAAGTCTGTCCCCCTTTCAAGTGAAAAAATATTTAGTTTCTCTGCCTTATGACAGACTTTGTAAAGAGCAGTGCTATATTGATTCTTTCTTCAGTGTGTATACAAACTCATTTATAATGTTATGACCTGAACTGTAGAGCACAAATTTAAAATGACCTGTACGTAATACTTGGTAACATTTGGATCGCAAGTTAAATACTCCCTGATTAAACATGAATGCTTTTCCCTGGGAGTACGAGATATCTTATCAGAAAAGCCTTCTTATCAAATTCACCATCCTGGAGGCAGACACATTCTCTTGCAGTGCTGGGAGTTTATAATGATAAAATTAACAACGTTGTATTTCCCAAAGAAGTCAGCAGTAGTGCACTGCATCCCACCATTAATCATTAGAGCCAGTTCTCATAACAGAGCCACTTGCTGGCCCTCAGGCACCTGCATCGCTCCCCAAGCAATTCCAGTCCCCAGCAATAACTTATCGCAGAAGCCAGGGATCAAGATTAAAAACCCGGTGAATAATGGGAGACTGTGTGCACCTCTATTCCTCTGGTAGATACAAGCAAGCTAATAACCTCCTTAAAGGGGAAGCAAATCATTCCATATTTTTCACTTTATAGACAAGCCAGAAAAGACCTGTATCTGTGTCTCAGTAAAATTTATTGTATTGTTTAAGTTACTTGTTTCTGCCTTGTGGAAGGCATCAGCATGCATAAAACATTCGGGGGGGGCTCCTCTGTATAGCACTCTTTCAAGTACACTATACTCTGCATTCCGCTTACAATAAAAACTGCAGGGGAAGGAAATTTTAATTTGAATCACAAAATCAGAAACATTGCCAATTTTGCAAAAGCATTTGGGCAAGCAGTATAATCAGAGGCCAGATTTCCAGCTGGTAAAAAATGGCTTGAATTGACATTTGTGCCATAGAAGCGATAAAAGAACCCTTGCAAATGCATTTCAGCCATGGCTTCTCCCCCTCTCTCCTTCCCAGTCACAAGGCACGGTACCAAAATACTGAGTGTTCTGCTGCTGCTGAAACTCAGTGCAATTCTCTGGGAAAGAGCCTGCTGCAGCTGATGTAGCTCACAACTTGTTAAACATACAAGAGAGACAGGCAGGTCTGGAAATAAAAGAGGAGTATGTTACAGAAACCTTCATGGCAACCTAACTTAAATGTACCTGCTGGGAGAAAAAAATGCATACGTACATATATGTATGTATCTAGGTACAGTTATATAGAGAGAAAGGTTTTTGTCTCATTCAATTCAATATCAAATATTATCCCACTTTCCAGTCCATATGCAGAGTTACCCCAGCTATTCTTATTTTCACCTACAGACCATACGCAACTTTTAAGTTATTATTATTATTATACCGTTTATTCAAAAATTAATCTGGAAAGTTATTTGCAGTCCTACAGTAATTTGAAAGGAAGTAAAGGAAGTAGAGTCTGAGCTAAGAAACTGAGACATAGTATATTGTGGTGCTCTTCAGTGTTCTCAAGAATTTCAAATCTCAAGGTTTTTTTTTTTTTTTTTTTGGAGGTTACTATAAAGGGTGTGCTTGAATTCCTGAGTGAAAAACAATAATTACTATGCTTAATGTAGTTAATACTTGCTACAGATTTTGTACAAGGTGAGCAGAGATAGAATTTCAAGTATGGCATTGAAGAGGAAGAGAATACAGGGAATTTAAAAGAAAGATAAAACTGCTGTGTTAAAAGTACCTGGTTTACATAGACAGTTCTTTGCCACGCCTGTATACGATGCCTTAGTCAACAGCAATTTCAGACAACACACTGAGTTGAACCAGTACAATATATAACACTGCATCTTTGAGAAAAATGCATGAAGAAACGATAACTGAGTCATAGTTGGGCTGACTTCATAATGAATACTACATGTACTCAGAGAAGAAATCTCTGTCACTGTGGATTTAATTTGCCATTTAGAGCATATGAAATGTTAAGAATTATGGACGCTGCAAATTAATCTTTAAAAGCTGAAACATACCACCAAAACCTCTAAGAGAGAGAAAGGAACAGATACCAAACATGACCACAAAAATTTGTCAAGTGAGACTAGTCATTGAGCCTAGCTATAAATTGTAAGTTTTTGACTGTTTTCCTAAAAGTTTTCATAAACCAGTTATTTTTGATTGACACGTCTCAAAAATTCTGCCTCTGATTTCCCCCCTGCTAAAAATATAAGTTCATCATGGTTATAAAAGCTTGATACACCCCAAAAGCTTTCCAAGCATACACTCAAATGAGATAAAAGTCATTACTACTTACTGATGTATCTGTAAACCTACATAAAAATCATGTTATGCTTAATGATTCAGAAATTAATAATGTATTAATGTAATGGATGTATTTCTGAATGGATGTGTTTCTGAATACCATGTGATATGCTGAAGCGTCAAACAGTTCAAGCTTAGTGCTATTACCATTACTTCATGAGGTAAGGTAATTAGAAATAGGGACAATGTTGGACTCAGAAATGTGTTGTGATCAGTCCAAAATATGTAGTAAACAAAAAAATGTGATTTGCATGTGAACGTCCTAATATTCCGATCATAATCAATCTATAGACAGTTATTTCCACCCAAAATCATGAAAGATGCCATTATTCACTTTTTCATGTTCAGTCTGTGCCCAGGGTGGGGAAAAAGCTTTTTTTTCTTGGATGTGATTGAACACCAGAACGTGCTGCCTAGAGAGGTTATGAATTTTCCATTTTTGGAGATATTCAACACCCATTTGGACATTGCCCTAAACAACCTGCCCTATTTGACCCGAGGGTGGACTAGATGATCTCCAGACGTGCCTACCAACCTCAACCATTCTGTCATTTTGTGATTCTAGAAAAAGGTTATATACACATAGGTAACACCTTGTGACTCACCCTGGTCCAATGCCTTTGACTGCAAATCTAAGATATACCTGGGATTACAAACAAACTGTACAAATATATGTTCCCTCAAACATTCCTTCTCAGCAAGTGGCAGTCAGCTTTCAACACACACTCCTCCCTCAGATATCAAAATGGGCCCTCCTGTCTGCAAGCGTAGTTTCCAAGAACTACATCTGGGATCCTTGTTGTACAAGGTGCTGAAGGCTAACACAGGTATGCTAGCTGTTCTCCACAGGAGCTGCATGTGTGGGATAGTGGGCAAGAGGGCACGCTGAGCTAGGACACAGCACTGGCCCATTTACAATGCATTGTTTGTTAAGAAGTTAATCAGATTTTCAGCGAGGAAGAGATTCATAGAAGATCACTGTTGATGCTGTTGTGGAAATAAAGTTCAGTCTCCCTTGGTCACAGAATGGATAAATTAGGGAGTTTCAGAAACAGCGATGCTAAGAAAATGAAGCTAATGTAAAGATACGGTGCAAATATCTGCTAGACCTAAGACTGGAAGAACGTAAGTTTTGATTTAGGAAAACAACTGAGAATATGCCAAGGTCAGTCCTCTTTCTAAAAACATACAACAAGGTGTTTAACTAGGTAAATGCTCAGGCCTTGTTTAAGATATTGTTAATTGTCTTCTCAGAAAGAGGCTCTGAATCAGCATTGCAGGTGGAGACAAAAAAAGCACCAGTGGAGACAAGAAGTTCTACTAGCAGAGACAGTCAAGACTTCCAACACTTCTGAAATTCAAACGTGAAGAGGAAAAGGCAGGCTGACTGTGTGTTATGTTATGGAGGGAGTATTAGATTTGAAGTAGCTGTACAACAGGCCAGAGAAAATCTGACAATGACTACTCTTGCAAAAGATGTAGCATTGGAGATTTTTTCCCCTCCCCCTCCTCCCCTCCCCTTTTTAAGAAAATATTTTTAATCCCATAGCTCTTAGCCCTACACAATTCACTATTACTCCCTTTGTTCTACGAGAACACTAATTTTCCTAAGACCAGGTAAGTGGAAGACTGTATTTATGAGCTAAAACTTAGAATTTTTAGACTGTTAGAAAAGTTTCCCTAATTAGGTTATTTTTTTCTGCAAATTGGTCTAAACATATCAGAGTCTTTAGTATTCTTGTAGCATTGCTCATACAGCTTTAAATAAAACAAAAATAAATAAAACGCTGAAGTAAAATAAACTCAAATAAAGTAATACTGATTTGATTTTTCACTAGGAAGCCAAAAGTTGCAATTATTCTACTAGGTTTGACTGATATGTTAAAAAACAAAAACTATAAAAACGAAAGCAAAAGATTCAATCCTGAAAATGCTTATACACGTGAATAATTAAAAGACTCTAGAGTAAAATTATTCACACTTTGGACTTCATACACAAGTGTCAGAATGCAAAAAATCAGGTTATCAACTCATATTGAAATTTACAGCTTTATATTGTCTATTTAACCTTCCTAAAATTCCTGTTGATTGCAATGAGGAGTTTGCAGGAGATGATGATCAGTATGTGATCATGCCATTCAAATCCTGCCTGTTTTGGGTACAGAATACACATTTGTGAGATTACCTGCATTTTATAAAGCCCCACCTTGTATTTATATACAATCAAACTCAAGATATTTATCATTTAGTTGCTAAAAGATTGTATTTTTTCTTAATTGTTACTTTAGAATTATTTCATCTGCTAATACATTCCTTGAAATTGTGCTTAGATTAAAAACATCTCTAAAGGAAAGAGAATAATACATTTCAATAGATCCTTGTTTGTTTGTTTTTTTAATAGTCCCTACACAATGCATGCAAAAGATCAAGCTGTTGAACACAAACAAGCATCAGTTTGTGAAGGCCCTCAAATGTGTGAGTGATTCTTATGAAAGAAAAAAAAAATAGACATCAAAGGAACACAACTACACCTTAGCCTTGAATAAAAATATTTCTATTCTACCAAAAGTGCTCAGTGTCATTCAACCCTTTTCCTCTTTCAGGTAGCTTAGTTTTACACAAACTTTCTCTTCAATGTCGGATGTAATATGACTTTGGAGAGAAGAAGGGTTTGGGATTTTGTTAGTGTGTTATTAAGCCGTGAAGACTCAAACATTTTGCTGAGTTAAGGTGATTCACTACATTACCCTGCTTAAGCTCAATATCTATTTCTGTGTTGCCTATTTTGATCTTAGTTGCAAGTTAAACTGACATTGCTGAAGCTTTTTTCTAAGGGTTTCCAACATATAAGCTAAATCGCAGTACCTTGTAAATGGGGTTCTGTCTGTTCAGCAGATGAATAGTGATTGATTAAGCTTCAGTGACTTGTCTGCAGATATGAATTCTTAAAGACACTGATCTGCAAAATCAGAAACCCAGTGACAGATTACATTGGTAGAATATTCCGGTGCAGTACTCTTAGAATTAGTGGAAGTTGTGTGCATGGGACTGAACGCTCTGTGTTTATGCAGGCCAACAATTTTATGCTCTTTAATATTCCACCATTTGAAAGAGTGGAAATGTGCCCCTCCACTAATCTGATTTCACCAACCAAAGGTCTGCAATCTCTAAAAAGGCAGATCTTTTTAGCAAAGTGTTTTTAACTTTAACAAATTATAAAAATAATGACAAAGTATACTTCTGACAGAACTTAAGGAAATGAGGAAACAGAAATAAGAGTTTACTGAACCCCCACAACCTGATGGCTGATGAAAGTCAATGGCAGAGAAAGGTACGCTGTGAATTGCTTTCCATGGCTCAGTATATGTGCTTCAATATTTTAAAGAGCAAAGCATATTTCAGAGTTGAGCCAATTTAAAATGTAAATTCAGACTCTGTGCTTTCAAAATAATTATTCTTCTGAATACACCCCAGAGTACCTTGTTTTTGTTTTCTCTTCTGAGCAGCAAACTTTGACACAAACAGCTTGTGGATCAATAAGCAACTTGTTTTGCGGTCTCCATGTGCATTGATTCACGAACCATTTGTCTCCTTGTAAACACCATAATAAAACAATTATCACTTAATAAGGCACCATTACATCATCAGTAGCCAGTCAGAATGCTGACGAATCATAATTTTCTTGTCCCTGTATATCATCTGTATATTGTAGTTCATTCAATTTCAGAATAAATCAATACATATTTCTTTCCATGGCCTGGATGTTTTGGAAGCAATCTTGTAATTTCTCCCCAAACAAACAAAAGACCACCTGAGAAAACCAGGTAACTCTAGATTTTAATAACCTGGAAATAAATGAAAGAAAGCATGTTTTAAATGAAAAGTTTGTATTGAGGAGTTTAGCATACAATATCTATTGCAGATATGCTGTATGAACATGCTCTGAATTAATTTAAGGAGCCAATTCTTGTATCTTATATGCAAGATATACATAGGTGCAGAAAAGCCAAAAAGTTTTACAGAGCCAGGAATTTTGGTTAACGTTAAAATTAAATTGCTAACTTTTGTAGGTATGCGATGGTAAATTGAGGAATTCTATCTTAATTCTGCCAACCTGCGGTATGAGAAACTCCAAGATTTTCACAAGACATCAGGAAAACTCAGATCGGAAGAGACTTTGGGAGGTATCTAGCCCAAGCTCCTGCTCAAAGCAGGGTCTGCTGTGAGATCAGACCAGGTAGCTCAGGGCTCGATCCTGTCAGGGTTTGAGAACCTCCAAGGATAGAGGCTGAACAACCTCTCTGCAACATGCTCCACTGCTTCACTGTCATTGGGGTGGAGATCTTTTCCCTATCTCCGGTCTGAACCTCTCGTTTCAATTTGTGTACGTGTCTTCCTCCTGCCACAGACCTCTGTGGAAAGCCTGCCTGTGTCCTTCATGACCTCTTTCTAGGTACTGGTGGGCTGCTGTTAGGTCCTGCTAAGCCTTTTCCTGTCTAGGTTGAACAACCCCCATTCCTCCAGTCCCTCCTCACAGAATGTGTGCTCCAGCCCTGACCACCTGGGGAGCGGTTCACCAAATTCCCCCAGTTTATCAGTGCCTTTCCTGTATTGTAGGACCTCAAACGGGATGCAGTATTGTAGACACAGCCTAAGAACTGCTGAGTAGAGGGGGAAAATAACTTCTTTTGATCTACTGGCTGTGCTTCTTATAACACAGCCTATAATGCTGTCAGCCCTCTTTGCTGCAAAGACACACTGCTGGCTTGTGTGCAGTTTGTTGTCCGCTAAGGCATCCAGATCCTTTTCAGCAGAGCTGCTGCTCTTCAGGCTGTGTTTTTGCAAGGGCTTCTTCCTTGCCAGGTGCAAGACTTCACATTTTTCTTTGTTGGATTTTGTAAGGTTCCAGTCAGCCCACTCCTCCAGCCTATCCAGGTCTCTCTGGATGGCAGCCCTGCCTTCACTGGTCCCCCTCCAGTTTTGTGTGATCTCCAGACTTGACGTAAGTGCAATCCATCACCTGTTGCAGGTCGCTAATAAAGATGTTAAACAGGATGGGTTTTCCATACAGACCCTGCAGTGCTCCCCTTGGTACCAGCCTCCAGATAGAGTGTGATCCGTTGACCTCGACCCTCTGACCATGATCACACAACCAGTTTTTACCCATCTGGTTGTCCACCCATCCAGACTGGCATATCGTCACTTGGATACAAGAATATTATGGGAAACCATGTCGAACGCCTTGCTAAAGTCAAGACAAATGATATCTCTGCTCTCCCCTCGTTCACAAATCCAGTCATTTTTCACAGAAAGCAATCAAGTTGGCCAGGCATGCTTTACCCCTGGTAAATTCATGCGACTGCTCCCACTCATAATCTTCTCTTTCATGTGTACCAGGAGGACCAAAGTGAAGCTGACCTGCAGCTCCCCACATTGTAATTTTGGCTTTTTTGAACATGGGTTATGCTAAGCAATTCTGAAAAACATTATGACCCATGACACTCTGAATATAAATTATCTTGTCTCTTAATCACCTATTGCAAATATTCTTCTCTCAAACATACATGCATAGATGCCATCTATCGTTTGTGTCTGAAATGCCTTTGGGTTTTCTGTTCCAATAACAATTGGCTTTTGTGTACCAATGACTTTTTCTCCAATGAGAAATCGTTTCACTAAAGAAAGAGAATTAAGTTCTGAAGTTTCTGTTTTGTTTTTTTTAATGAATTGCCCATTTGGTCATTTGCAGTCCCATTTTTTGCTAGCAATGTAAACTTAAGAGACAATAATGATAAAAATGAAATGTGACATTTAAAACTATTTCTTTATGGGAAAGGAAACTATGTTTAAACTTCTGCATATTTTAGAAACCTACAGGTGTACTATGTCGATAGTAAAGGCACTCATTTGGTCATTTTAAGAGCAGATTGTCAGATATCACTGAAACATCTCCAAAAAGGACCTTTTGAGGTCATTACATCAAGCCTCCCACTGACATGATGTATAAATCTTACCTAGTAAGGTTCTGATAATATAGGGTCTACTCTGTTTAAAGAAAATTAACAAATTAAAAAAATACAATACACACACTTGCAAGTCTCTCCTCCTTTATCTAAAGATGGTGAAAATCCAACTCTGTTTTATCACCTCTATTCTGTTTATCCATGGCTTTTGAGAGGCATTTAATACTACCTCCCTTAGTCCTTCAGAAAAGGACTGCAGTGGGCAGGCAGATAAATGGAAAAGGTTATAAAGGGAGCTCCCTGACACAGAAAGGTCAATAAAGGTCAACAAGCAGGAGTTAGCCTGACACAGTTGCAAAAGCTGTGTCTTTATATATATACACACACACGTGTAACGAATCATCCTCTGTAATTTTTAGATTGTGCTGGAACTGCAAATTACAGCAATTTTTGATTGATGCTTTAACCACCACACAAGCATTTGGACAAAAAATTGTATCCTGGGAAGGCAGGTTAAGTCACCTTGTAACTAAACGGAGTACCTAAGGTATTGAAATAAATGTTCTTCCTGTGTACTTATTTGATTATAACTTTAACAGTACTTTACATCTTGTTTCAGAACTAATTCTTCGTGTTATTATTGTGATGGTCAATTAATGTACCTTTTGGTATCTATAAGGAATTAACTTAATTTCAGTGACCAAAAACGCACCTATTTTTGTCAATATTACCTGCAGTTGCCCCTTTCTATACGGACTCTGAAAACGGCAGGGTACACTGCACAACCACTCTTCTGAACATAATTCCTTCCCAAGACAAATGAAGCCCTCTCACAGCCTTGCTATGACAAAAACCTGCTATTGCTGCTTCTATTCAGTGAATTGCATTGCCTGCTTTCACTGCTGGTGAAGATAAAATTTCTGTTTCCACCTCACACCACAGTAGCCTGCTGCCTCAGAAATCAAAGATTAACTCCTCACAGAGAAAAATATGTGGTCAGAAGAACAAAGGAGGGCACTGACTGCAGATTCACCCCCCAAACTCTCATGCAAAAACTGCACACACTTCTCAATCTTCAAGATAACTACCTGCAAGGTACCGCCACCGCCAAGGTGACAAAGGAGCTTAGTTGATGCTAACAGTGTAATGAATTAGAATATTCCTAAAGAATAATGGTCCCTGGAGGCTACGTAAATGCTACAGCAAAACCAGCTCAGACTTCAATGTCTTGCATGACCACACAGCATTCTGTTGTAATTATGACCTTTCCATTATGCCTAATGACATTTAAAGCCTACGTCTTTCATTAGACAGTTATTTCTGTAGTACTGGGAGGTGATCAGAGGCCCACGTTTCCAAGAATATGCAGGATGTTAGAGAATAGATAAACTGTCATGGGTTCAGCACTATCATGTGCTGCAGTCACCTAGCAACATTACTACAGATATCTGCTCCGTTTCTCTTAATAACATAGCACCCATCTGCTGTTTCTGCTAGTTCCACCTTGAGAAAAGGAGGCCCACAGCAATGGCTTTTTTTTTTTTTTTTTTCTTAAACTTCTCAGGGAGATTACTTGGGAAAATAAATTTGCTCTAAGTTAGTGAGGTCCAGTTCTTTGAGGGCAGGGACATAGGACCTCCTCACCACTGAGGCAGAGCCAGAGCTTTCCATGTTTTCTGTAACATTTACTTGGATTGTAATCACTGTGATTTTTACAAGTTAGTAAATATTTTTCTTCTAAACCATAGTACCTGCTGATTGTTGTATGCCCATTTAATTGCATAAGCTTTTAAAATCCTATATCACATTAGGGAAAGGCTGTGCTTGTAAAGCCATAATTAATAGTGCATGACAGACTAAGTAAAATGAGATGAAATTTGGCCATGAGGAACCTGACTCCCAGGGGAGGTTCACCACATCCCCAAAAGATCTTCTGGGGACTGCATAGGGCACCAGTGATCCGAGGCAGGGGAATTTGCACAGTTCTACATGAATTAGATCCTCTGCTCACTTATGAAAAGAAATCAAGCCCCATGTATAAATCCTGACTTGAAATAAAGTGTCATGAAATCATTTGCTAACCATATACATCTAAGCACAGTTAGACACATTAGATGTTGATCATCAGCCCTTAGGTTCAAAAGACAACACTAAATTCAGACTTTAAAGTACCATGCAAAAATGTGTTTATATAGCAACTGACCAGCAAATGATACGAGTTACAGAACCACAACAGTAGCAGCTCAGATACAACTATGCAACAATGTGCTTTTAGGCCTCTAATAGTGTATGTTTATCTTTTTTGACAACTGAGTGATTATTATTTTGTTTGGCAGTATGGTAGACTTTTGTGATAACCTCCCTAAATACATAGCAGTGAGTGTTAAATTCAGCTGGCGTGGAAAGGATGGCACCTGCTTCAGCTTTGATTTTTGGCTTGCAGGGTTTCTCCCACTCTCCATGTCAAACATTGCATTCTATCTTTACATTTCGTTTTTACCAATGCCAGTATCAAAACAATTAAAATATCTTTTAAGATATTACAGGGGGAGATGTCAAGAGGATCCCTTTTTTCTTTACATCAGTTCTGCAGACCCAGGGCAAAGTACTAGGCTTACTTAGATTCCTAAATACTTGAAATTGCCTAACATATCTTGCCATATATGTAATCTTTATTTGTTCTTGATTCAACCACGGAATAAACCTCCCATCTCCCCCCAAACAAATTTCTGAAAAACAAATTTTATAGATAAGTGTAAAGTTCTCTACAGAAACTGTATAAAACCTCCACATGTCAATACGAGAAAGCAATTCATCAAGATGATGGTTTCTGAAGTAGAAGAAAAAAAATTCTATGTTGCTTTATGAGTTGACTGAGTACGTTGGCAGGACACAAGGAGCTAGCCTGATCCTGGCCCTAGATGAAAATTAGGCATGACATAGAACAGCAGGCCACGTTAATGAAAGTGTTTATCAACATTATTTGTAGGGAGGTGATGAACTCACCTGAATTTCTCTGATTTATGATTTTTTTTATTCCCCTCCGCCCCCTTCCCCCCTTGAGGAAAAAGCTTACTGGCAAACCTGCATACCTTTAAAAAAGGGGAGGAAGGGCTCTTATAGCATGCTCTCTCTCATGCGATCAAACCTAATTTCCTTCTCAATTTGCTGAGCCACTATCTCCGGTAATTGCAACTGGAATGTCAAAACTGTTGGCGTCTTGAAATAATGGAATACTACCCAGTATCAATCTCATTTCACATTTCTGACAGAAAGCATGATTTCCCTTTGTCTGTCCCATTTGCAGCAACAAACTGCATGATTTCCATTTTCACTAATAATTTTGACACACACAGTTGGCTGACCAACATTTCAGATGTATTCCTTTATTCTTACATTTATATCAATGTTCTTTTGTATCTGAAAAAGTACTTAAGTCCTCCACTTTCATTTTACTTTTAAAACAAAAGACCAGAAAGGAGTTTATTTCCTTAACCTGGATCAATATAGAAAATAACTGCTGAAAGGTTGGGGAATCTCCTTATGTTGGATAAAAAACAAATGAGACAAGTTGAGAATAACAAATTATTTCATTTTACTCGTAACTGGTATCACATAATACTTGCCTCTTGCAGCTGACAAATCCTACCATGACTCTAAATATCTCAGAATTCTATTCTGCATACTTAAAATGAAAATATGTTTTCAATCTTTTCACATATGACATCAGATATCCATTTTGGAGATATTTCCCTATTGCCCACATGCCAAAAAATTTTGGTCTTTCCCATTTAAACCTCACTGTTTCAAAAAGGAAGGCTTCACATTTCAAATGAGTAGAAAACATTAGCTCATATCAATCAATGTAACATTTGGAAAGAATATTCTTTAAAGCGGGTTGTGACTGTCTTACCCAACAAGAAAACTCCAGGGGTAGGCCACAGCTATAAATTTAAAGCCACCTTTAACTTTTCTCAGTGGAGCCTCTTTCCCATGGCTTCCCCCCCCTTCCAGCCCCCCGTCTTGGGGCCCATCTCTGCGCTTGATCAAGTTTATCAACATCTTTTATTGGAGGTCCACAGCTGGACACAGTATCACAAATCTGAGTTAAAAAGTGCCAAGTAAAGGGAACTGTTTGTATCTCAACATCTACTTCCTTCTGTCTACATGGTCTAGTCTACTTCTGTCTACCAGAGAACACTATCTCCTTTCACTTAGCAGAAATCCTCATATTGTTTTAAAATTTTGTCTTCAGAGCAATCTGAAGTAGCCCAATACTGCTACCCCTCCCAATTTCACCAAAAGGGGAAAAAAAAGAAAAGAAAAAAAAAAAATCAACAACCAACCAACCCAGAAAAATCTCATGCTTTCTTTAGATACGCTTTCACCCTCGCGCATAAGATATACCTCAATTTGGGGTGAGCCTGCCTGGACTGCAGGCACTAGCACTATTTTATGCTCCTATACTCATCAACTCCTTAAAGCTGATTTTTTCCGTTTAGTTACATGTTTGTCTTTGACTACAACAGATAGACTGTAACCTAAAGAAGCAGATGACCAATAAATGGAATTTTTAAAACATGAAATTTCAGATTCTTTTTCATCCACCTTTTGTACAAAATAATAGGAAAGTGACCATTAATTAAGAAAACATTTTCCTATTTCCATTTGTATAAAAAGCAATCAGATATTCATATTTGATGGCAATTTCTATTTTGACTGAGCAAATTTTGGTTTTAATATATGAATATATCTTAAAACAGATAATCACATTGTCTATAGTTGGGAAAAAAAAGAAAGCTTGAATGACCTATGAGATCCTTTTGTTAGCATTAAGACTGTTTCCTCCTGAAGGGAATCTGTTTCTCCTACATCATGTTATTCCTCTTTGTTACAATAACTATCACAATATTCTCCTGACTTTTGGAAGATTACAGACAACCATTCCCCACTCCTTACCGAGCTAAAAACATTTGCGTGATTAAAACCACCTAACCAGGTTGCTACTACGACTTAGATGACCCTGCCTGCTCTTCTTACAAATGTCATGGCTACTGTAGCATGCTACATAGAAAGAGCTGAGAAAGATTCTGAGCCTGCCGGACTCTTTGAATAGTCATGTAGTAGCTTATACACTAGAGTTCAACCTGATAGACCTTTTAAGTGGAAAATGCTCACCAGGGTTAAAAAGAAGTTGTTGCATCCCCACATTAGAAAATACGTTAAGTACAGAGTACCCCACCACTTTCAATTTTAATGACTGCATAAATCTAACATGAATAGGTCTGGCACCAGTTTTTTCCCTTCTCTGAGCACAAAACACTGCTAAACATGATTGCCAAGCAGTATTTTTCATTACCTCCAATAAACTAAATTACCTTTCTCCAAATCCCAAGCTTCAGGGAATTTCATGAGACTTGCGTATATCCACAGTTTTCTGTTTCCTATTTGGCCAGCAAATCTCCACACTGTAAGATCCACTACCTCTACCAAACACAGCTGGAACACTATTTTCCCTTTTTCATACCGTATTGGTTGAATCCCCAAGCAACACAGAACAGCACCTCTAGGGAAGAGAGCTGCCTGATATTTAGGCATATTGAGCTGTCCCTGAAGAGCCACTGCACTAGTTCAAGGTCTTCCTCAGAAGAGGAAGCTTTTGTGGCCTCTCCTCTGTGTCACGTGCTGCAGCCTACTGACTATCTTGGTAGCCCTTATCTGGACTTGCTCCAGTTTGTCAACGCCTGTCTTGAACCCTAAACCGCACACGAGCCTCCAGTTGTACCCTCCTGAGTGCCTAGGAGAGGGGAAGGATCACTTCCCTTGACCTGCTGGCTACATTCTTGCTGACACAATCTAGCATGTCGTTGGCATTACTGATGTCTTCTGTGACTTGGTTTCAGGTCTGGTAAAATGAAATATATGGTAACATATTTCAAACTCCTCCCTCAATGCAACAAGGATTTTAGCACAAGCTCAGTTTGACTGCAGCTTGCCCCAGCTCGAGTTTAACAACACAAGTTTTGAGGGGGGGCCTGCAAGCCTGGGAGTGCTTTAGTGTTCCCCAAGTCAGAGACTCTTGCATTAAAAAGAAATACAGCTGCAATACACCTTTGATTCAGTTTTTCCTCCCTCTATATACGCACAGTGCTTTCACTGCATGTGCCAAGCAGCAAGATGAAATTATCATGGAGACACTAGAACGAAACACTGAAGATCTGCATATCTTCTCATCTCTAAGTCTTATCTCTACTACAGACACAGGAACCTCAGGGAAAATATTCTACTCCTCTGTGCTCCATTCTCCATCTGTAGAATTAATATAACGGTATCTCCTTCTTTCCTAATTTTTGTCTCACGTATTTCAATTATGAAATTCATTGTCTTGAAATTATTTCTATTCTGTGACTTTACAAGGCATACTGGAATACAAGAATTAGAACAATAATTACTCAAGGCAAACAATGCAAAGAAGGGAATTATATAATCACTGGCAGTGTGGGGCTAAAGTTTTAGCTAGATACTACATTGTGGTGGCTACTGTTTTGATTAGGTGGCATGCTTATGTTACTTTTGACGAATCTTTGCTGAAAGAAACATATATTTTTTTCCCCTATGTGTCCACTGCCACGTATGCAATTTTGATGGAATGTCCTTTCTCAGAAAGCGCAGATTCATCTACAATTCTGCGTGGCAAAATTTCTCTATGTGCAAAATGAAACTGTGTTTAACCTTGAAGTCCCTCTTGCACAATAAGTTTTTACTCTTAACTTAAAGGAATAAGACACAATTAGGAAAACAAATCTCACTGCATATCACCTCCTGTCCTGTTACAATACAGATAGATATCTGGAATACATTTTTTGTGATAATTGTCTTTTATATATATTTTTTATATATATTATATATTTGCAAGCTTAACTTTTGTGGGGACACAATTTTCATTTTGATGACTAATCTTGTAAAGAATCTTGAAAAATGTCTTCTTAAAAAATATTCACCTTTTTAATTGGAGAAAGGGAGAACTCTACCAAAAGTATATGAAAAACAAATGTCCAAAACAGATGTTCAACACTAACATTAGATAAGAACTGTGGTCGTATTTCACCACAGTCATCCCAAATCATAGCCTTGTAAATACATCATGGTGTACAACTGGCCTGCCGGCTGCATCTTTGTGCTTTTGGACCAAGGTTGAGAGTATTTGGAGTTTGTCAGCCCCAGTGTAAACTTCTGTGTGATTTGGACATTTCACCTGATCTTTGTCTTTCTTAGTTTCTTCACCTATAAAAGAAACATGAAAAGACTTCCTCAGCAAAAATAGTTAAACTAGTACACTTCAGCAAGACAATAAAAGAGCAACAGATGCGCAAAACCAGCAAATGAAAGTATTGATGATCCTATTCATTTAGGGGAAATAATAACAGAAGAGTTTATCTAACAATCTACACAGCTAGCTTTCAAAACGGTTGATATTGACTGTAACTTCAATAATTACTTAGCAGTTATGATACTACACAGAACAAGATCTGTATCTCAAAATGAAAATGATAATTTGCTCTTTTTTTTGGTACCTAAAAAATTTTGCCCCTACTACAGAGAAAGATTACTTAACAAGTGTAGGTATTTCACAACAGAATTATTCTTAGGAGCATCAGAGAATCATCAATATATTGTCTTGCAGCTTCAAACTCATTCAAAGCGACGGCTTTGAGGGGAGCAAATGATCCTACAGAATTAGGGGAAAACATTCTAGTGAGCTTCTGGAGTAAATGCTTAACGTCCAGTGCTGTGCCAAGTGCATCTGCTGCTGCTGGAGTCGCCTAACTTGATTGTTTGAACACAACACCCCATGCTAGAAATACAATTTTAGTATGTCTATATAAAATAAATTTTATTTTAATTATAAATGCAAACATGCAACTATGAAAAATGATATATAACCCTAACTTTATGACTGAGTGACAACAAACATGAAAGTATGTTTCAAAGAACTCTGGCCAAAAAGGATTATCTTATCTGCCTGCTTACCAGGTGCTGGGATAGAGAAGTCAATGGACTTCGAGCCAGCACACCTAATGAGACAATTATGCCTTCACAAGGTCTTTGTCTTGGATCTCACTGAATGAATGGTGGGGACACATTTTGTATTGTAACAGAGTGAACTGTTCTCTTCTGCTTTCCCTTCTTTCTTGCATGACAGCACCATCTGTTTATAAATACATCACTGGAATGACAGTGCTCTGATGATGTACTAATATAATACATCATCAAAGTGCCATCAGTGATGATCTAATGATGTATTAGAAAGCTGTTTATCAAAACCCTGTTGCTTTGATGATGTATAGGTGCAATACATCACTGGAATGTCTTGCACCGGTGGCACTGTACTGATATAGACCTTGTGGGGAAAAATGGGTCCTGTTAGGACTCAGCAAGAGAATGAAATGCAGATAGATAAAAAAGGACAATGAAGGAAATAAACAGTCAAACTTGTAAATGAATTCCATTAAGAGGAAGCTTCAAAGGTGAGGAGAAAGGGACATAGGTTTCAGAAAACTGAGTTTCTAATGAAATTGGATTCATCAACTGGAGAGACAGAAATTTGATCACATTATAAGTGGAACAGAATGAAAAAAGAATACCAAAAAAGACCCAGTTTGCATATAATTGTTTCACAGATCTAAATTCTCTTCCTCATTCTCTTCCACCCTTTTCCTCTAATTCATTTCTGCAACTAGGCTCCGAAAACAAACAAGCGGTTTTTGGGTATGAAGTAGAATAACAGTAATCTACCAAGAAAGCCCCAGATGCCTCACAAAGCTAGTTTTAGGACACTTCATTTAAAAGATTGTGCACAGTTCTTTGTTGAGTTTTTTCCCAAAACTAGTCCTGCGCTTCTAACTGCTATGCATTTCTTTGTTCATATGACCCAGGGGTATCACCCCCAAACTCTGCATTCAGCAAAGACAAACTGAGATCACGAACTGTACTGGGGCTGTCTGGGATGGAGTTAGTTTTCTTTGTAGTGCTGCATCTTGCATTTGTGACCAAAACAGTGTTGATAACACACCAACCAATAAAACAGAGGAAGTTGAAGACGGTGCCGTAAACTGCTGGTCAAAGCTAACTGCCCTTCTCTCCAGTATTATTGCTGAGCATGACGTTATATGGTATGGAAGACCTCTTTGGTCAGTTCAAGTCAGCTGTCCTAGTTGCGTCCCCTGCCAACTTCTTGTCCACACCTATCCTACCTGCTGGAGGGTGGCAGAGTGAGAAAGAGAGAAAGCCTGGACACTGTGTAAGCACTCTTCAGCAACAGATAAAATGCTGGTGTGTTATCAACACTGTTTTGGTCACAAATCAGAAACACAGCACCGTACAGGCTGCTATGAAGAAAATTAACTCCATCCCGACCAGACTCGGTACAACTTCTTGTCCACACCTATCCTACCTGCTGGAGGGTGGCAGAGTGAGAAAGAGAGAAAGCCTGGACACTGTGTAAGCACTCTTCAGCAACAGATAAAATGCTGGTGTGTTATCAACACTGTTTTGGTCACAAATCAGAAACACAGCACCGTACAGGCTGCTATGAAGAAAATTAACTCCATCCCAACCAGACCCGGTACCTATATTTCCAAGATACCAGTCAGCATACATGAGGTGCTGCAGCATCGAACATGGAGAAGTTCATGCAAGTGTGGAGAAATTGGGGTCAATACAATAACCTTCCTTAAAGGTTATAGACTATCCCAGCTTTCTTTGTTGGGTGATCTCTGAAGCAAACTGATCTTCAAGATTTCTAAAGCACATTGCCATTCTTTATGTTTCATTTGAAATCCCAGGAAAGAGGTTGTGGATATGGCAGTCTATCTGCAAAACAGGGGTGGCACAAGCAATGGCAGAACTGGGTTTCCTTATTTTCACCACTGTGCCTCAACCCTGACCTTAAGAGATTTTTCAAAGGAAAATAAGACAAAAATGTAATAATTTGGATCTTGGACACTGTGGTAAGCATCTATTCAGCAGAATTAAAAAGATAACGTAATATTTATCATTGCAAACATGAATGGAACGGAGTAAACATTGACACATAAATAATACTTTTCATTAAAAAAAGTACATTGTCAGAAGACTAGATAACCCCATGACAGAGACATTGACTAGGGTTCAGACAATCTACAGCTCCCAGCTCTGGCACAAATTCCTGCTATGATTTTAAGTCACTTGATGTCTGTACGCTTCCCCCTCTAATCACCCTTTTCCTCCTATTCCTCGATGTCCATTTTGCCTTCAAGATGGGGACTACGCTAGAATGAGTTTATATGGCTCTTCGCACAGAAAGACCCCAATTTCCACAATATTCCAATGCCTGATATAAATGGATTATCATAGAATAAGTGATCACAGAATACCTGGTTTAGGATTTTATCAATCAATACAAATCAGTTTTGCTTTTGTTTTTTTTTCCCTCTTTGTGTTTTTTTGTTTGGTTGGTTTTTGGTGGTTGTTGTTTTTTTTCCTTCTTAAATGAGTGAATGGATTCTGCTTGAGTTTTGAACAGGTTTCCTTAAAAAGACAGCCCAAATCAGAAAGAGCTCTTTAATGATGTCTGAGGAAAAAGGAAGACTGAAGCATGAAGAATTTAATAGCTGTTCCAGCTGAGAAGTTCCCACACCTTTGCACTTAAACAATGTAAGATTTCTTGGGTTTGTTGTTGGTTTTTTGGTGGTTTGTTGTGGTTTTTTTGTTTTTGTTTTTTGATTTTTTTTTTTGTTTTAATAAAGGGCATTTTTCTTGCAGATAGGCAGAAGGCAGCTGAGCTTGTTTTGCTGGCACAAAGCAGGTCTCAAATTTTCAACAGCCATCATGGTAACAAGCTCATTTTATTTCCTTTGACCTCATTGTTATTCATTTCAGAGGCTCTTTATAGACTCTCAAAGCATTTTTCAAACACTAGGGGGGAAAAAAGGCTGTAAGTGACCTCCAATGGAAAAATGACCAAGAAATGGTAACTCAGCAGCCCCTTTTGGTAAGTCCAGGCCACATCACATAAATGACAAGGAGACAGGCACGCTACTTCCAGAAAAGAACCACGGGTCATTTCTGTGCTGGGGTGCTACAAAGCTTAAGACCAATTGTATGTACACAAATCTCACAGCATGTTATATTTTCAGTATGTTCCTAAGAGAACACCACGTACGTTAAAAATTAAGAAGTGAGTCTAAATTTTGAAAGTGATTAACTAACTATCTTATAGTCCCTGCTTTTTACGATTCCTGATCAGGAGGTTACCAGACTTCTAAGCCTTTGAGGAACATGCTAAAGCTCCACAACTGTCAGTAATCTGTTTGGTAAGTATACCAAGTCAGAACAGCCAGCCTTTTTTTGTATTAAACAAAAGCAAAGAAGATTTGCAACAGATCTTGTCATTTTCTGGTCATGAACTGTCCTGCAAAAGAGCCTTTCCTGGCTTCGTCACTCAAAATCACCCGTTCTTTCTTTCAGCAAATTATTCTCTCTCCATAGACTGCTTAGTTACAAAGTGCAAGTAAATCACACAATCTTCTCAGCAATTTATTTGAATAGAATATACCATTTAGCATGTGCATATTTGAAGTTCTTTGCATGACAGCAAAGTACATAGATCATGCAATCAGGAAAAAAAAGAACAAGAATGTCATGTCTTACGTATCTAATGTACATTTTACAACGGAGTACACAATGCTAACTTACTCACAGGTCATTCTGTATCAGTAAAGATTTATTGTTTCAGGTGCAAGTTTCCCAGAGTGACTGTTTCTAGGCACTTAAGAGAACGTGATTTTCAGAGGCAAAGTGAGTTCCCTTCCACAACTTGGGACCTGATGATTTGGACATCAAGACCAGAACGTTAAATATGAAAACTCAGACCTTGCTGCTCAGAGAAAGTGAACACAAAGAGATCTTGAACTTTGGAAAGCTGAAATGCAAGGACACACACTCCTATTCAGTCCAAAAATTCAGTCACCAAAATCCTTACCACATGATTAATGAAGTCTACTTCCAACAGCTACATGTATCAGTGACAGAATAACCCTTAGTGTTCAAGATACTAGGGAGAGGTAATATCTTCTATTAATCCAGTTGATTTAATGGAAAAAGAAGAAAAACTTTGACATCTCCCCATTAAGTTTGAAGTTTATCATGTAGTTGCTATTTCAAATGTAAATTCTACCATTGTACAGGCTGTAGTACTGACTAACGCAGCTGCAATACTAGAAGTCATTTGGAGAGGCCAGTACTACTGGGGTTTGGTGATAGAAAAAGGTTTTGGTTTTTATGCCTTATGCCCATCAAAAATTTTCCAAAGACAGACAGCACCATTTGTTTCTGTTTCACTTAAATGTGATAGCTGCAGACTTTGGGGCCATCGTAATGTATACAAATACTCTCACTTCTGTGGCTGCTGACCCTAAAGAGGTCTTTAAGTGTTATGGAGGCTAGAATCATAGAGAACTGTCATGCCTTTATTCTAACAGCAGAAAGAATAATTACCTGGGTGGAATGATTTGTGCGTGATCTGTTGGAGGCCACTGAGCAGCTCTGAGCAAAACTGGAAGACAGAGAACTAAGCCAGGTGCAATAACAGTCTTGTTAGGACTCACAGGTTTCTCACAATGATTTTCACCTAGGACCACTACCAAGATGAAGAGCATGAGCACTTTTCACAGAGGAAGTAGGTGTTTCTTGGTTTTAACTTCTCAGTTCTTTGACAGTAAGTTTGATTTAGGAGACGTCTTGAAGACACAAATTCCAACACAAAACACAGATTTGAAGGTTGAAGGGGAACTACTAAAGAGTTATGGCAACTTGCCTGGAGAAAGTATCAGTTGCCCAAAGAAATGGCACGTTTTTTCCTGTCAGCGTCACCTACTGTAACAGGATCTGGTACATTATCTTTCAAGTGCTGAAACTGAAGTACAATATTAGCACAATGGTAGATATTTGAAGAAACAGGTATAGCCAGTTATTAAGCCTAGGCTTTAAGACTTTTTTCTACCATGCCATGCCTAACCAGAAATCCTGAACATTGTGCAGCCTAAACATTTCAATATGTTGACTACGATCAGAATTGTGTGAAGTTTCCATTTTAGTGCTCCCTCTGAATAATCACAGCATTAGCAAGGCCTCAGACACTTCTTGAAATCAGACCTATGCCACTATGCCCTTAAACCCATGAAGAATTCAATGTTATAACAATCAGTTTACAGCAAGGCCCTAAGACTGGGCTGTTCTGAAGGGATAGCATGAGAACAAGCTCTGGCAGGAAGACAACCAGCCACTGCTCTCCTGAAACCAGGGGCAAAATTAACTTGTTGCTGCACAACAAGTGAAACTATGAGCGTCAACCAGGATTTTTCCAAGCGCAGCAACACCTTGATTGTCTAATGACATGTAAAGATCTGCCTAATATTGTAAAATTCAAATTTTGATTGTTCTAAAATAGCCAGAATCCTTGGAAAAATTGGAACCCTTACATGGCAAAATAAAAGAGATTTCTGGGGTACCAGCAAGTGCCGCTCCTTAACAAAATAATGAGATAACCTATGCTCCAGCGGTTTGAGCTACACCTGACCATTAAACTAAACAACGCTTAGTTAGTGCCTGACTATTCGTTGATGATTTCCAAGAAACCAGAATTTAAAGAAGGAACGAGGTTTTAGTTAAATAAAAGGAAAATAGCCAAGCTGAAGGAAACACTTGTAGAACAGCTTTGCAAGCTTTTTTTTCCCCCTCCTTTCAGAAAAATCCAGAGGCATACAACTTCACATACAACCAAATCAATGATTTACCACCTCATTTCATTTTTAATTTAATGGTTCTGTTCATTCATAAAGTAGAAATACTACAAGGTAAAACATGGACTGAAATTTAAACACCTCATTAGAGTTACATATTATTTTGTCTACTAAATGTATTGCTTTGTCAATGAAACATGGTGGTTTATGTAAGATCTCTACCAGGCTGTTACTTTACAGTTATTTGTTTGGGTTTGATTTTACTGTGCACTTACCTGATCTACATGTATATAATTTAGTTTACGTGTAGCACACTCAACCATATTATAATGATTTGTAAGGTATTTGTATTGATTTCACTTTACGAAAAAGTCAAAATGAAATTAATTATAACAAAAAGAAACCAAATGCAATCTTTAGAGTTTTCTCCATAGAAAAACTTATTGAGAAGAAATATGATCCAGAAAAAACACTTCAGTTTTCACATTTCAGTTTTGCTTGAAAAAATCTGATTGCTGAAAATATTTGATCAATACATGTCACTTCTGATTTGTCATTTCTCAATAGCTGCAGATAGAATGCATTATAACACGGAACTGAAAACTACCAAGATAATTAAGTGGATGCATCTAATCCATAAATGTACTGTAAACAAAATGAATTCTTGGGTTTCTAAACCTTTGAAGATAGAAATTGCATTATTAAAGCAAATCTGAACCTAATGAAAGCAGAAAACAAGTTGACTTCTATCAAATTAGTCTTCTTATGTTCAAATAACTTTTTCTTCAAAATTTCTCAGCAACTTCCCATTTAACCCAAATGCCTGGCTGAATTTGAAAGATCACGCCAACCTGGAATTTTACATACAGGAAAAAACCATGGTGAAATGTGTCATTAAGCCTCCATTAAATAATAAACAAGCTTTCTAATAACTCTGCTAAATAATCATCTGGTTTACATAGCTCTGTGCACTGGCAAAATGATTAGAGCGGTGGGGCAGATGCAAGCACAGCAGACAGAGCAGAAAGTCAGAAAGGATTAGATCATTGCATCTCAGCAAACTTTCTTCTTCCGGAAAAAGAAAATGATAAAAATCAACACCATTCAGGTGTAGCCCTTCTGTTTAACAAACCAAAGTTCAGGAATTCACCGAGGCTTTAATGTAGCTCTGCCAAATTACCCCCATTGTCTGTCTAGGCAGTTTTTTTCTCAGATAACGCAACCCATTGTTATACCGTTTATTGTTCTTTTAAACTGCATTTGCAAAGGGCGCAGAGGAACAAACTTACCACCATGTTAATACATAGGCTGGGAGACAGTGCAATGCAAACAAGAGAAGGTGAAGGGCTTTTGCTACCAAGAGATGACGGATTAAATTTTAACGAGAATAATATTGGTCAGTGTCCCACTGTTCTCTACCCCCAACAAAAATAAAATCCAGAAAAAAGAAAACAAGAAATGGAACAGAACGCAGAAGCAGGCTATTTTTCCAGGATTTATATTGCTATGATGCAAGTCCAGAACTAAGGTAAAATGAATTAACTGAAATAGCTGGCTGTAAGTTCACAAAAGTTTAAAGTCATACCAGAGAATAAACCAGAACACCTGTTTTCCATTTGCGCCCTCCTCCCCCAAATTCCTGCGCTTTCAGACTGCTCTCACAGTATTCTCCCAGACCCTCTTCTCAAGGGACAGTGGTATCTCAGACCAGACAGAGGGCTGTCTCTCCTATACTAGGTTTATAAATGAGAGTCAGCATCAGGGACAGGAGCTGCATTCCTTTGTCACTGTTCTTTCCCTGTGCTCCACCTCTATGCTTGCCCTGCCCTTGTAGAAAAGGCTTCAAGAACAACAAGAGCTTGAACCCACACCCTCAGAAAAAGAAACAGTTAATATATATTATAATGCCACCTAGAATGCAGCCCCACTACCTCCATAAAGATACATATAACTGAACAAGAAGTAAGGGATATTTTCAAAAATAATGTGTGGACTGCATTTCCAAAGCTCAATTTTCCCTTCTTTTTGTTTAATGGAGATTTGCCAAGCTTTTCAACAGCTTTCTCTAGTTCGCCAGGAAACTGAAATATTAGTGGTTGAAACCCCAAAATGTATTTAGCTAGTTAGGCTCGTGCAATAGCAAGGTCATGTTAAATTTGTTTTGCTAGGAGCATTTATTCTACTGAAAAATAATATGACAAGACTATATTTGCAACTATAATAAAAGCAATAATAATGCTGACAAGTTCCTCCTGTTTCACTTTTCATAAATTGGAATCTGTGTTAGCTTATCAGAATAAGATTACATTCTATTTTGAGAATTTTTCGTAAAAGCAATATAATTAACTGCTAAATCAATAAATGAGAGATGATCAACTTCTTTTCTTTTTAATACAAAAACCAATGTAAACCAGTATTACTGGCATGCGCTATGGAACAACACATTTTGGTACATAAAAATCAACATAAATCTAAAGCTTCAAAGTGCCCTACAAATTAATCCATATATTTATGTAGAACGAGTAATTTTCACTGAAAATATACTTAACAGAAACCGATACAGCTCTCTGACATAACAGTATATTACACCTGTAAATCAGTGTACCTTCTATACTGTATAATTTAATAACATCAAACAATGGGATTTTTATGCAAACTCATATTTTACCCCTAATATGATCCATTAGAAACAAACATTGATCCATCCAGAACAACACTGGGTACTAACATGGATAGCACTAAACACGTGTTTGAAGTCTGCTTTACAGAAAAAGAAATTCAGCCCTGCACACAGTATGTACATGATTCCTATTCAACCTTGGCATCGTACCGCAGTCCTACTCATTATTTGGCATTCAGGAGTCCTTTGGGTTAGCCATCTACTGAACTTCTTTGTTAATTAACTAGAAAAACACTGTAGCTAAAGTCACCACACAAAAGTCACCACACAAAGCAAAACCAAAACAAAATAATGTTCATTTCTCTCAGATAAAAAAGTTAAGCCTTGAACAGTCTCAAAATTCGAACGCATCGATACACTGAGTAGTGTAACAGTAAAATAGATACAAGAACTACAGAAGTGTGGTAAACAAACTCTCCTCTCAAAGGTTAACATCACATTCATTAGCAATGAATGTCTTTCCTATTCCTGCTTCATCTCCACCCACTTTGACATGTAACTTTGCAAGTACACAGTAAACTAATTAAAAGTGAAGCAACAGTGGGCATGCTTGGCAATCTACAGTCTGTTCACTTTACAAAAAATTTCTCCCAGAAAAGTTAACCTTCATTAATTTCAACTGCTGCAGGAGATAGTGGGGTCTAAACTCAGTTAAGACACACCTGATAATACTTCTGTATGATTTGGCACTAAATTTTAATGGAAGACATATTTACAGGTAGCAGTAGATTAGCGTCCTCTTGTCTGGGGCCCTAGTTTTACAAGCCTACAAGACTACTACGTCTCCTGTTTCAGTCACCCTGCCCTCACCCAATGAGCTACCCATGCCACGAGAGGCTTTCAAAGAAAGGTCTTTTTGTCTTTTACCAAACAAAAAGCTGCTATAATGACAGTTCAGTGAGTTATCAGGCTCTTAGTTCAAGAGTCCTCTGTGATACATTTCAAGCGAGGTATCAAGTGACTCAGAATATCCACCAGACTGAAATTCAAGTGATACTTTTATATGCATAGAGCAAACAAGGCTGAAATATTTTGAATCGTTTTTTTCTGCCAAAATGCCTTTACATTAACAACATATCTCAATATTTCTTCACATAGCCTATATTTTCCCTTATTAAAATTAACAAAGTATTAGCAAAATGCTTACATTACTTATTTACTGATAAATATATTTTGATTCATTAATAGAATAATCAAAAACATGATACTTAGTTAACGCTTAGTCAGAGTACCTTCCAAGGAGAGTAACTGTAAGTATCAAATTCTCAGATGAGTAAACTGAGGCATGGGGAACTGAATTAACTTTCCCAGGATCTCAACGAGCCTATATTGGTTTTGTGCTTTCACCAAACTAGCCACTAAATCAGTTTTCATGAGCTTCAGGGCAACAACAAAATGAAAAATATAAAAAATGGTTATGTTTAAAAATCCACCATACAAAACTAACTTGAAATTTCAAGCACTCCCCATCACCATTATTTCACACGAGCCGCAGAACACTGGGGAGGCTTGGCTGAGTGAAAAATGCAGGGCATGGCAGGCTCAGGAGCCTTTTACCCAGATGCATGGTTTTGGACAAAAAGAACATGCTCCAGTCTAGCCTAGAGCATCCTACCACCATCTGCACAGCCCCAACCAGCAGCTGGAGCTAACAGTTTTGTCAGTTCTGTCTGTAGCCGAATGCATCCAAAGGGGCAAAACAGATATCACTGTGTCCACCAGTTTCAGTTTCCCAGCTGAGGTGATCAGGCAGTCATTTTTACACCCAAATCTAAGGGGAGAGGAGTTTCACAGCAGTTTGGTGCAAACCTCAGACCTCTGCTTCTACATCTGTAGTGAGATGCCATTAGTCACCAAGGGCAAGGAGCCATTTGATGCTTTTCTTTCATGCCTCTTGTTTAGGTATGTGTAAAGGCTGATTAGAGACAAAGAAATGTGGAGAGATGCTCTTAAATGACCCACCCCCCCACCCGCAAGTTTTCAACATTAATATGGGACCTCTTCCTCCTGTAAGTTTGGGATTATCCCTTATGTTTTCCAAACCAATTCTTCAACTTCATCCTTTCATTCTTGATTTACGGTTTCACAATTGCTAACCTAAGTAATGAAGCAGTGCAATAATAATAAAGAAGTTATTCTTGCCAGAGCAAACATCTAAGCCTAATTATTGATATTAGATTCTAGTGACATCAAAATGAAATTCTGATTTCTAGCAGCAATCTAGTGTGTGAGTGAGAGTGGAGGGGAGAATTTATCATGGAAGAAGGAAAAATGGTACATGCTGTCACATCATGTATCATAGAAGTATCAAAATTGCTATGGAACCTGTGCACTTTTTACAGAGTAGGCACATAAAATTCACATAATATGTCAGAGAATAAGTTACTACTGTCCTGAGGCTGTAATAAGAACTACACCCTTATTAGTGAAAAGATTTGACAGATTTTGTTTATAATGAATACTTGTAGCCAATGAGTTTGAGTCAAAGTCACCCTATTTTGACCCATCCACTTGCTTTTAGGTTTCTGTCCCCCTTAAATACAGGGAGATAGCAAAGTAATATAATTTCCAATGGTTATTAGATTCCATTATAGTCACTTGTGATAAGACCGGGAAATTGGCTGTATCCAGGTACCATATTCAAAATTATTAGGAGGAAATACCTTCTTACCCTTGGATTTTTTCCTTGCATTATACAGACCTATTCTTAGCATTTACCTGTTTTGTTTACAATTTGTTTTTGAAGACACAGAGCAGGTAAAAATTTAGGATTCATTTGATAAGACTGCAAATAGAAAAATCTAGGTTTTAATGCAAAACAGTTTAAAAATATTTCCTGTGAATAGCCTAAACGCTGCAGCCCTTTGCCACCCTGATCTGTGTGTGGCATGTTTCTCATTGATTGACAGCATCTCTGATGGGTTAGGTTGGAGAAAAATGAGCTTGTTTAAGAGAGCAGAAGATACTACAATTAGGTTTTGCAGTCCAGCGATACAGTGACTGGTAAAAGAAAGCAAAGCGAAGAAAAATGTTTGTACAGGTAACACCCTAGGGTGCAAGGGTACATTTATCACCTTGTTTTATATGACACACTGGATGAATGTTGATGAAGATCGTCAGCATCAATGTCAGTGAAAGCAATTCCACAAGTAAAAGAGTTTGTATTAAAAGACTCTCCACCAGGAGGAAATTCACATGATTATTTTATAAATAAAAAAACCCACAAAATGAAGCAAAGCAGATAACTGTTGATTAAAGATCTTTTTTTTCTTTTACTTTGTTCTAAATGTGGGCTCCCGTTTACTGAAGACAACACACCTGCAGTAAGCGTACAGCAATCAGACCAAAATCTTTGAAAGTAATAGAGGCATTAAAAAACCCAGTGCATTAAAAAAAGAGTGCACTACTAGCAACAATCAAATATCATCTCAGAAGCGTGCAGTGGGAAGAGTAGAACTGCACTATATGTAAACACATTATACATTACACTGTTTTATAGTAGTCCATTACTATTAAACCACAGCGTATCAACTAACAAGAGACTGACTTCATATAACATCTTCAACTGAAATAGGAAACAACCTCTGGAAATTAGAATTGTTGAAATCATTACTAACTCCCTACAAATAACCCTTCATCATCTATTAAAACAACAGCAAAAACCCCAAGACTCTGCAATTAAAAAATAAAATAAAATCAAAAACCTAGTGCAGAATTAGGATTGCCTGATGTACTCCCAAACTTTTTCAGCAGAAATAAAACCCATGTAAAACCCGAGTTTTTGAAGATAACTGTAGAGTGAAGGTGGACCCATCCAACCCCAACCATGCATTCATCAAGCAATGCTCCATTACACACTCATCTTTTAACGGGAACTACAGGGTAGCATTTTCTGTGCTCCAGACACAGCACCACAGGAACTCGCCTATACAACAGTTCCTTCACATTCCTCCTTACAACGCCATGAAATGTCTTTACCTCTTCTTCGTTAAAACCTCAACCCACAGTCACCTCCCCTCTAAGGCATGAAAAGGGTTGTGTCTTTCAGCTGAAAGGGCCTCCACAACATGACAGCGAAATGAAACGTTCAGAAGCTGCTTCTTCCAAAGTTGTATTGTGATTATAAGAAGGGCTCAGCTACTCCCCAGGCAGCAGGGCTCTGCCGGAGTGCTTCATGCCGCACTGAGCCTTTGCTGAAGCGCTGCAGTTGATCCCCCCACCTTTCAATACAGGAACATCCAACACACTGTTTGTAGGCGTTTCCTATGGGCTACTGCAAGACCTGGGGAGAGAGGGAGGTAATGCGTGTGCATCCACATCCCTTGTTTTCAGAACTTGGAGTTTTTCCTCAAACCTGCAACTGCACACTTGAAGGGACAACCGCTGAGGAACTATAAGCCTGCATTAATGAGGAAGGATTGATTTGTTTTGACCATGCAATCATTAAAACTTCCATTGGGTGAGGATATCACCTGTGCCCATACAAAGACAAAAACATAGCAAAAGTTTGTTGGAAAATGAAATCTATTAAATTCTGAAAACTTATCCTATTTTCCATTAGCTATAGAAAAACAAACTTTTGAGAAAAACTGCTTCACTGAAATTTCATTTTAAGGATTTTAATTTTTATGATGTCGTACTTATGAATGTCGTACTTGCATGTATCTATACCGTCTATTAAATTCACAGCATTCACTTTTCAACATATTTAAGGAAATTTAATGAGTTTAATAAACTTAAAGGGATGTTATGTCTGTTCACTCCGTAAAGATTGTTTATTTCAGGAAATAAACCATTTTGAAATGAGTAATATGACTTTTAGAGTTATGACTATCTCATTCAATTAGTTTCTGTAATTATTGTCATTCCACACAGTATATGCAGTACTAAAGGAGAAAATGCATTTTCAGGAATTACAGTGTAGGTGTACAACTGTTATTGCTAATGAGCCATAAACTTTAGTCTCCTGCTCTGTAAATTCATGCCGGTGTAATGTAATTTGGCAAAATAAGTCGACAGTTACAGCTGGACAAATAATGTTGTATTTTAATATTTTCTATGAGACTTATCCTCTAACACATTTCATACAATTTATTTTTCCTCTATATTTTAGAACGTCATCCTACTTTTAAAAAATATGTTGCAATAGACTCGAGTGAGATCTGAACAATACTGAATTCTTGCTGCTCGGGTACATGCTACCTGAAGTATAGACAGGGAGTTTATAAGCCATTTTCACCTCTCCCTAGTTTTGCCTTATGTCAATTTCAAACAGATACTAAAGAATGAATTAAACGTAATCCTAGATCTTCACAACTCATGGACTTAGACTTTGTTTACATTAGCAAGTAGGATCAGCAGGAGCAGATCTATGAATGAAGCAGGCAGTACTGAGGCCCAGACACCCGTGTGTGTGTGTGTAAAACTCAAAACTAGCTTTAGTCTAATCCCATGGCCTGTGGTGCATTATGCATGCTCCTGGAGAATATCTTCCAGTAAAGTGTCATTTGTAAGGTATCCAAATCATGTATTCCATGACTGCTCCAAAGCAAAGCTCACTAAGGGAAAAATTGGGAGATTTCCTTCAAAAGCACACCCCAATCTGAACTAAAACAGTAGTGTAGCTGCACTCTGCCCAGCTCAAAATGCTTCATGGCTAGTGAAAGAAATGAAAATATTTTGAATCACTTTTAAAATGTCTGAGAGTAAACAACAGGTTTTGGTGCCACAGCTTCTGCCCTCACAGTATGAGAGTCCCCATGCTCAGAATATGACATTTTGGGGGAGGGGAAAAAAAAAAAAAGTATTTATTGAGTCAAGTAAACGCAGGTACAGGCACAAAAAAAAATATCACTGGAAAGCTAAAAATTCTAATGAATGATTTTTCACTTGGAGTTCATGTTACCCAATGCCTTGCAATTGGAAATGCTCCCCACTTCACAAGATAAATTTTGTTATATTTTCTGATAGACCCTCTTAGGTTGACAATATGCGTGCCTGCCAGATTGCAGATGGGGAAAGTCTTACAAAGAGAGGCAAAAATTGATTGTAAGTATCATCATTTCTGCCCATAAAGTAGGTAAATAATAATAATAATAATAATGATGAATGTTCTTTATACAGCAGAGGTTGGAATTATCTGACATCTCCAGAACCTGGCACTGGAACAGCCAGACTCAATATGCTGATGAATGTCTGCCTGCTGCACTGTGAATAGGCGTTGTTCTGTTATGCACAGATCATGATAAAATATTAATCATCTTTAAAAAAAAAAAAAAAAAGACAAGAATCAGGCTGCCGTCACATCACTCAAAGGAAAAACTTTGATCAGTATTTTCTTTGCTTCAAGTTCAGGAAACCACTGTTGACAGTTTAAAATTAGTGAAGAACCACCACCGTATTCTCTATTTTGATATACAAATTCAAGTTATATTTTTTCATTGCCGTACACCTCTGCGTATAGTATACCTGAGGCTTAAATTCAATAGAAGACAATTTTCACTGGATCTTTTACCCTGTGAATGTTACAACAGCAATAAACATGTTTA
Organism: Aptenodytes forsteri; assembly: GCF_000699145.1. Taxonomy (NCBI): domain Eukaryota; kingdom Metazoa; phylum Chordata; class Aves; order Sphenisciformes; family Spheniscidae; genus Aptenodytes; species Aptenodytes forsteri. The sequence goes on along the minus strand of NW_008794125.1, from coordinate 5,298,723 downwards.
GCAGTGTAATTGCCATATCCTCTCCACGTTCAAGTTCCTCTGAAAAGCCCACTGCTTCTCACAGTTAGTTGGGGTTCCTCATCATATATGATTTTCTCTCTCCTCAGGCTGTGACAAAGCAGACTAAAGGCCACTTTTCCAACATATGAAATGCACTGTGCATGCTATCTAACGAAATGATGGCACACTCCCTAGCAGCAATATTACAGAACAGGGTAGGGCAGGCAAACAAAAGATTTTCAAAAGTAATCAACTCATTTAGAATTACTCATCTCTGGTGTTCACGATGTAGGTCACATCCTGAAGCAGACCCAGCTTCTGAGGATGGATACTCAGCTATCCTTGCTAATCAATCAATCAAAACCATGATAATGAAGAAAAAAAAAATTATCTGTCACTTTTGAAAAGCTTAGTCATAGTGTGCATATTAATATATTTATGTAAGACCTCTGCTTAATTGAATCCACTTGTTCTCCTGGCTTTGACAAAGGTTTTTATGTTTGTCTCAGAAGTTACCGAACTAGTTGGGATAAGGCCAAGGCACTGTCAATGTCAAACAATTTACATGGCTACACTTTTTGTGTCTCCTCAGGGTTTCAAAATCTTAGAGTTTGGGCTTTAAATTGAATGATTGACAGAGTAAGATTAAATTTCTATGCTTTTAAAATTTATTAAAAAAAGAGAAGGTAGGTTGAAACATTTTTACCTTTATCGTCGTTTAGCTAGATTATTCCATTAAAATGGATATCTTTCTCCAGATATTACACAGTTTCAAAATTATACCATTTTAATGTACCCATTACTGTCTTTAAGGCAATTGTTAAGTCATTCAGTAGCTTTATCTGGAAGGACAAAAGACCAAGCTGTAACTTCAGATACTGTGTCTAAAGCAAAAAGGACCTGGCTTTTCCTAGTTTTATTCAAAACTATGATGCCAATCAAGAAGGTATTTATAAGCATACGGGAGGTGATGGAATAGGAAAGGGTAAGATAGGTGTTTTCTTGCATGATTAAGCTACCCTGTTATCATCAGAAAAATAAACAAACCCCAGCATCTCGGCCTTCAGAACAGACCTGATAAAAGCACATTTAATTTCATTTATAATTATATGATTAGGAGCTGCCAAAGCCTCATGTTGATTTCTATCCTATTCACATGGAGCAGAGACTATTCAGTCTATCTGCATGTCTAGGAGACCTGGGCTTTAGTCATCTTGTAGATACAACTTAACTCCTTTTTTCTACCTATTGCTGTAGCGTTTAGTATTGGTAACCCTATGCACATAGGACAGAATTATAGTGCCTAATTTCTTTTACATCATGCAGTGGTACAAGATAAATGCTTTTAATCAATTATCTATATAAACACATTGTTCAGCAGAGGCCCAACTATTTCACAGATGTTTAGTCAGTTGCCATTAAAAAGTTCAATATCAAAGTTGGCATCCAAGAACACCAGAGATCACACCAAGAAAGAGAGAAACCAGAGAAAACTCCAATGAATCCTCATTCTGATTATTTTAATTACTTTAACAATATCTTAATATTTAATTGCAGAGCTAGCTTACAGAGAAGCAATAATGCAAGCAGCACACTGTACTCAGTTTTTCCTACTTTGCACATCAGACGTGCGTATTCAAACTAACAAAACGCAGGAGTCACAGCATTAGTATTTGTGCTTTTCCGGTTACATTCCAGCCATAACAAGCATGCAGTAAGCGCACAGCCAACAACTTTCAGGCTACAAACCAGTCTAGATTATCCTTCCCCATCAATACCGCTGTTTCCACTAAGATGCATTTATTGGCTTGCCTGGAGTATAATTTGAGTATGTTCCAGCCAAGTCTCCTTTAGAATTTCTACCGCATTTTTTAAAAGATCTGTTCACTTTAAGTTTTACTTTCCTAGGAAGTAATTGCTATGCCATAAGCTACAGAAAAATTGTATCTCAATTTTATCTTAACTTAAAAAAAAAAGACCAAACAACAACTAATCAACGCAGCAAACTATTCAACATTTTCTGGGTGCTTATGAACCACATGCACTCTTTCTTGAAGTCCTTCCATATTTTCTTACTGCAAGCTATCAGAGATAACAAATGACACATTTGGAGGATGATTGAACACTCTACAAATGTTAACAATGGAGGAGCATACAGTTGCTCAGCACAGCTGGTATTGTAATTGAGATGCATTGGAAAGCTTCTTGGTATTCAGCGGCCCTCATGCTTTCATGGGGGGACCGCATTTAGCAAGTGCTGTTGAACCAAACACATATTCAAGAGCAAGGTGAGCAAAAGGTTTTGCTCAGGACTTTTCCCCCCTAACTATGACATGACCATAAAACCATAGAGCAAGACAGTTCTCTCCTGCCCTCCAATTAATCATACAGCAGTAACCCCTAGAAGCCCTAACAGGAGGGTCAAGACTTACTGATAATGCAGAAAGACCAAAGACCTGTTGTCTATCAGTCGGTCTCATTTCCCCTCCTCCCCACCAGTTTCACTAAGACCACGAGGCAGACAAATTTTTCCCAAAGTACCTAGAGGTGCCGAGACAAGTTTGTTAAACTTCAGAGGAGCAGTCAGTTGATATCTTATATAGAAATACTCTTCCACTCCCCCCATCCCTCCCTTTCTTTTCAGATACCTCTCAGGTAAATGAAATTGCTTGTGGCACTGATGTTACCTGTGTAACATCTGCCCCTGCTTTCCATGCATCCCACTTAAGGGCCACCACAGGCCCAAGCAGGTAAAGTAGGACCCAGCAGGCTAGAAAGTGGGAGGAGAGGGCTCTGGGATCTTCACTTACACTGGTCTTGTAACCCCCAACATGCCACATATGATGGAACAGGGAAGGATGGCAGATGTTCTTCTAAACCACAGGCTGAAGTGGCAGCTGCTGAGGGGCTCTGCTACACCCAGGGGCCAAAGACTTTCCTCCAAGCCTCTTCCCTGCTTTGCTTTCATGCTCCACTCTAGCAAAAAACGTGAGCATTAGTGGAAAGCAAGCTTCTGCAGCTTGTGAGGAAGCAAAAGAAACAGGGGCTTGACATACTGTACCTGTAACAGAGTCAGGGTGAAAATTCCGTTTGTAATTTGTCCTTCCATTAAACTATAATTCAGTAAATCAATTAAACTATGATTAAGTAAATAGTGTAACTGAAAAATGCACCGGTGCTGATTTTCAGCGCACAGCTGTTATTCTTTATGGATTCAGATCTGAAATACGATGACGTGCATTAAACAGAGCAAAAATTTGAATTCCCCTCTCTGACATGTCACAAATCTTCATACGTAATCATTTTTGTTATTTGCTGAAGATGAGTTTTGAGTCATTCACTTTGGCAGTAGACAAACTGTAGAGAGGGCAGTGAATCTTTGGCAGTAGACAAACTGTAGAGAGGGTAGTGAATTAATATGAATGAATGGATCACATTCTGCGTGCCCAAAGGACCAAGCTCCTAAAAACAAATTCAGTTTCATCTAACAAAGCTTATTTATAATTTTTTTTTTTCCATAAGACCATGCCCCCTCCATTCTCTACCACTTTATGCTTTATCTTCTCATATCATATGAGGTCTCTTACAAGTTTTACACTAAATCTCTACTGCACATTCATACAGAATAATGAATATACCATGTTAAATACAAGTGCCTCAACAAACAGAAGCTCTTGTCAGCTAAAGCTGCATCTATACATAAATATAACCACAAAGGAATTTTGTAGCATCTGGGAACCTAGACTAAAAATAAATAAAAAAAATTGGCCTCATTAAATCATAAGTGAGACTGAAAACGTACTTGAGTCCTACTTCAGACATAGCTGGCTTTTGAAAGAGTTAGGAGCGAGCCTAGGTACAATTTTAGAACAGAGATCTGGGGTGGTTTAGATTTTTGTGCATACCCAGGGAGTTCCAGGCAGCAGCGTGCCAATACACAGAATTATCAGCACATCAAAGGCATTATATTTATCAAACCCTGCCACAGCACGTTTACTAGCTGTATGATGGATGTTGTTGTAGCAAGCAAGGAACACTTTGATGTACATGGCCTTCTTTGATTAATGAGGGCTCTTGCTGAGAAGCTGCATATGGAGTAAATTACTCTTTTCAAAAATGGCTGATTTGCACTATTGTACTAATTATGTCACAAGCTCAGAGTTGGTTCCAGGTTCAGTCACCCAAAATAAAGAAATAAAAATTCACATATACAGGTCATGCTTTTGTCACGCACATGCATCAGCTCAAAATCCTAATTAAATTAACTTAGAGTTTTTTTCCTTCTGCAAAGAGAGCACTGATAATTATTTCTTCCCTCCACTGGAATTTTCTAAAATCTAGTATCTAGCAACTAATTTGTTTCTCTGAAATAAATGCAATTTTTTGTAAATTCTGTTGTATTATTAAGAACAATATAAGAGCTCTGGAAGCATTTTAATTCTTCACCAAAAAAAAAAAAAATCAGAGGGAACCACAACACACAAAGCGTGCCTGTTACAAGCATTTTCTAGATTAATTCTACCAGCTAGCAAAACACTACAAAAACAAAGTTATTCCATTAGCCTCAATTCTCTAAGCATGTGGTGCCTTAACCAATTTATCCACTTAGTTGTAACAACAACAAAGAAAGTATTTCTTTTAGAGCATTAAAGCAGTGTTACTTTCTTAAAATTTTGAACGGTAAATATTTTATCATGTAAATCGTGGGCTGTCCAGTGCCAGCACTATATTTCGCTGTGAGTGCCAATTTTGCAGAGCAAGCTCCTAACCTTTCAAAAGCATGTCCAGGGAGACCTGTCAGAGATCTGAATGTCCTTCTTCCTCAACTTGTTCCCCCTGTAATTTCCCCTTGTGGCTATTACTATCAACTTACTCAAAATTTCCGTAAAATGTCACATACATATCAGCACCAAAATAATTCTAGGCCTATTTACAAACATATCAAGCAGGTGGAGCCATACAACATGTCACGTTAGAACAGAACAGAATGGTCTGCTTGGAATTCCTAGCTGAACAGCAAACAGTATAAACCACTTTGGTACTATTAGTACAAAAGAAAAATAATTAAAACAATGACTACATATTAAGCAAGACTGTTCTTGGCTCTTTTTTTAGTGCAGTTTCACTATCTGCTTCTTCTAGAACTCCCAAATCTGTTTAAATTTAGAACATGTTATTTTTAAAATGGATTTAAAACATTAGCGATTAACTAACACGTACAGGACATTTTACATTATCTACCAATGTAAAAACAAAATAGTAAGTCTGAGTAAGCTGAAGTCTTCCAAGCTTCTTTGGGAGACCCTGAGGTTTGCTTGATTTCTCCTCCATGTGTGAGCACAGCTCCCCAGAACAGCTGAGACAACTCAAGCTCCTACTTCTAGGAGAGCTCAGTACAGAGCCTGACTGTTACAAGTTCCTTAAGACGGAGAACAACTGGACTAATTAAGAATAGCCATATTATAATGTCATTCTAGGTCTGGTTTAGAAAAGCATTTGGAATGCTTAGAGGTTTGGTTTAAATCCAGAAATTGAACTAAAAGTAATGCAGGTACTCTCAATATGCCAGTATTACAAGACTTTTACTTCTGGTCAGTCATACTGAGAATTTCTGTATCAGGTTGTTCAACCTAACAAACAAACAGATTAAAAGGTTGTATTAAAATCTTGCTTAAATTTCAAAAGAAGATGTGAATGGTTCTTATTCACTGTAACGGATACCTTCATCCCCAGTTTTCTCTGATTTCCTTCCAGCCTTAGAGGCTATGAGCAATGTAGACCACGTCGTCTGCTGTAGATGACAATCTTTTCCCCAAGAATTTCCCAGACAAAATGTTTTTGTTTGGAATTCTGCCAAAGTCAAAGTTCAATATTTCATCTGGTTTTAATTCCTAAGCCAAAAACATCTGCCCATGAAAACTTTCCTATTACTTTATATAATAAAACTACATGGTGCCAATCCTTTTGTTGTTTCCCAAGAATTTCTACGATTAATTTCCTACATTAAGTAATAAACTACCAAGTTAGTTTCCAAAGCAAAATTGGAAATACTATAGAGGTATGTTCTCAGACTATAATATTCTCTGTAGAGAAATGTCTCATTTCCGACCTTATTCTTGTATTACAAACATTTTAAAATAAAATAAATGAAACCATGAAGAACACAGGTTCTGTTAGAAGACAGCTGAGCCCACAAAACCAAGGAAATATAAAATGTGATAGACAAAAGGATCCAATGCTGACCTCGCATCAGTTGTAAACTGCTGGATCTGCCTGCTCCCTCCAAAGTCACTCATTTGGCTTCAGGGCATTTTAAATAAGCCTTTGATGTTGGAATTGCTACTGTACAGCTGGAGAATAGCAAATGTTGAATTTAAAAAGCAAAAAATAAAAGCAAGTTGGGTAACTGCAAGCTGGTAAGTCTAACAATGGAACAAGTTCTGAAGAGAGAAAAATGAATGATAACAGTTTAGAGGATGCTCCTTAAATATTCTGGGATGAGAAAACTGTAAATACCAAGAAGGAAAAAAATGACACCTGAAGTCACTTACAGCAGGACAAATAGGTATAAAATTATCTAAAAATTTAGGCCAGTGATTAGATGCTCCAGATTATCATCTGTAATTTAGCCCATAAACATAGAATTCATGGTTGTGGCTGCCTACCTGGGCAGCTAAGAAAAAATTCTGGCTCTCATAAGGAGTGCAATTGTTTTTGAGAACAGAATGCTATTTTTGTAGTTGTCATATGTATTCATAGCAGTTCCGGTGAGTAACAAATATGACATGTGGCATAGATGTTAACATTACGGTTAGTAAGACAGAATTTTTAGCAATCATAATCAGTATTTACAGTCATCTGTTCTGAAGAAAAAATATAGGGAAGATAGGTGGCAACTATCAAGAGGTGGGAAAATAAGCATCTCGCCCAATGGTCTTTTGACATACCAGAGCTAAACTGCCAAGTCCCAGCACCTAACCCAGAAAGAAGTCTGAACACTACTTATTTCCTCCTGGACCTTCCACTGAAACTGTGCTAATGCTGTGGCTGCAGAACTGGAATCGACAAAAGCAGGCAAGCAGCCCAAAAGCAGGACAAAGTGCAAGGCTGCCTTTGCATTATCACATTGATAGTGAGTGTGGCCAGGCACGGCAGTGTATCAGTAATACAACCACCTGCTTTTACTGGGAAAACTGACAATTGTCTGGCTCTGACCATGACGAATGAATAAGCAAAAGGTTGAAACCCTGACTAATTAACGTATTTTCCAAATATTCCCATTTTCCATCACATTCTTGTGTCAGGACAGTCTCAGCAACGTCATGCATCTCCCGCACAGCTTGATTTGCTATGATGAGAAGTGTAAGGGGGCTCCTGCTTCAGCTCCTGAGACTTAGCCTAGCGAAGACCTGGGCTTCGTTCCAGTACTGCAAGGAAGTTAATAAGGCCATTTACAGTTTACAAACTATTTCCACTTGCATTGACCATTGTAAGCCTCAAGCAAAGCTGTCATGAGGCTTTTGTAGGGGAAACCTTAAGGGCTTTGCTTAAGGCCTGCTGTCAGAAAACTGCTTGAAATGAATTCAAATCACCAGGCTCCCTTACTGAAGGTCAAACACAACATTTGCAGCTGGAATTGCCAACACAATAGCAACATGAGGGGAAAAAGAGAGACCCATCTGAGAGGAAGACACTGGCTGCTTTGTTAGCATTTTACCTGCAGCTGGGGAAGAGGGGAACAAAATGGCAGGCACACCTGTGGGAGGGGGCAAGCAGAGCCACAGGCTGCCTGTCAGAAAGGTGAAACTATGAAACCATCTACCTTCAAAACAGCAGTTAGTCCAAAAGTCTGAATTTACTTTAAAGGCTGAGGGCAGAGTCAGCCTGTGCCAATGCTGCGGGAGGAAGCGGGCCCGACCATCTCCTCCCTGCTTTCTGTGCCCCGCAATGGGCAGGTTGTCTCCTGGTGAAGGGAAATCTCCCCATCCAGCAGGATGAAGGGAAGCCCCGACAAATCCTGGCAGGCACCCACTGAGCACCTCCATAGCCGCCATCTAACAGCCCCCACCATGCCTTCACACAGCAGAAAAAGTGAAAACCCTGCATTGTTCCCCTGCCCCACAGCACATGGCTGTGGGCATCCCGTAGCTCATGGGGGTTCCTGATGAGCCAAGATGTCCTAGATGAAGTGCTGTGCGGCACAAATGCCTGCACTCATGGCCAAACTGGAGACGATGGCATTACATCCCCCCATCTAACAGCCCCCACCATGCCTTCACACAGCAGAAAAAGTGAAAACCCTGCATTGTTCCCCTGCCCCACAGCACATGGCTGTGGGCATCCCGTAGCTCATGGGGGTTCCTGATGAGCCAAGATGTCCTAGATGAAGTGCTGTGCGGCACAAATGCCTGCACTCATGGCCAAACTGGAGATGATGGCATTACATCCCTGCTCCTGGCTTATCCCATGACACGCTGCTCAGGCACTGGAGTGGCTTCCAGAAGGCTCCAGTTCACTATGTCATTTCTTGTCTTCGTTCATTCATACTGCTGTTGGCAGAGGTGAGAAAGCTTCAGCACTCGGGAGAAGTTTACTATGAGGAGGTTTCTCTAAGCAAACTTCAGCTCGCAGAGGGGGGGTCAGGGAGCTGGGAGTGGAGGGTGACGCAGTGCCAGCCGTGCCCTCCCCAGCAGGGTGCAGCCCCATAGGCTTTGCCCACCGCGGGCAGAGCTGGGTGCCCTGCTACCAGCAGGGATCATCGACAGCCCCAAACAAGGTGGAGAAGGAGGCCCGCGGTCTGACTGTGGAGGGAGCCCTGTCAGGTGCGGCAAGAATGGAGGACTGGAGAGGAGCTGCAGTGTAGGCCCCGCAGCCCCCAGAGGCCGGGCTGGCGGCAGGTACTCCACACCGCAGCTCAGGCCAGGCCGGCTGGGGCCGAGCATCGCTGGGGCTCTTGGGCCCAGGGGCAGAGGGTCGTTAGGGCCAAGTGAGGCTGTTCAGGGCTGTTCAGACCCATTAGTGCCCTCGGGGCAGGCGGCCCACAGCTCTTACAGCGTTCTTCAACTTCAGTATGATAGCTCATATAAAAAAAAAAAATTATCTACCACATTTACTGGAACCTATCATCTTGCCTTGTTTCTTAAATAATTCGTCCTTTGGGTTCAGCTCTGGCCAAAGGCCCAGATTCAGGACATTTTTTCCTTTTCCTACTCCAAATAATACAGTTATAAAGAAAAGCATTAAGAAAGATGTGGTCAATTTTATCCACTCAGAAGTTCAGCACTAGCGAATACATTTTTTTGGACATCTGTCTAGAAGAGATACATCTTAAATACTATCTGAATTTGTATTAAAAAGTAAGATTCTCATTTGCAGTGAACCAAGCTTCAAATCTTACAAAAAACCAAACGTGTTGAAAGAGTAGCAGAAAGCCCAGTACCTATATGTGCTGGAGCGTGCCGACTCAGCAAGCTGCTCACACCCCCACAAGTGAAGACTAATAAGATTGGCCCCTGGGACCAGAATCAATCTATTAACCAATATGATCCAGAGACCTTGGGTCCCCTCTCATATTTTCTACAAATTGTATCGTTTCTTGTTGAAAGCAAAATCCTCACGGTATGACTATCTTAGGATCAGATCAACATTTTCCATATTATATTGGTGCGTGATAAGAAACTAAAATATTAAAATGAAACCAGACACCAGCTCATAGGGGGGGAGAAAAGGAAGAAAAAAAAAAAAAAAAAGACAATTGATCAAAGCCAAAAATAAGAAGAAATGTATTTTGGCAGAAAATTTTCTAGTAGTGAAAAACCCCTAGAATCTTATTAGATTGTATTAAAAAGACACAAGGAAAAGTTGTATAGGCATTAGTAGTTATATTGAAGATTCCATGTGCTACAGAGAAATTACAGGGTAATATATGAAATGTATACATGTGGAAGGATGAAAGCTAACTAGAAGCCAGCTCGTAACTTTGTTACCTTTTAAGTACTGCATAATTGAGCTGGCAAACCTGTGCACATGGATCAGGGTAGTTGCTAACTACTCCACAAGACAAGAAGCTTCTGTTCAGAATGCAATATTTAAAGCAGCTAGAAAGAAGATGGAGAGAAGAGTTAGCTTCAAAAAAGCTTATAGTTTTGAACTTGAAAAGCCTATAGGAAAATTCCTGAAAAGTCATACGTGAATAACGGCTTCTCCACTTGCACTGGAGAAATGCCAGTTGATCATGATTCTGAACATAAACATTTAAGATACTCAGAACAATAGTAAATGCCACAAAGAATGCACAAAGCAAACATTTTTTTATGAGAAAGCACTATAGCCCTTTAACATGAAATAACTGCTTAGAAATACCCAACTGCAACAACAAAATCTCTCATGTTTGTCCAGGAACCTCCCAGAATAACCTTTCAAATAAAACAGTATATTTGCCCTGATGATAAATACTACTTCCCCCCCCCCCCCTTGTTTTTGAGGGGGGAAAAAAAAAAAAGTTGTTATCCCGTTTGATGCGTTTTGGAAGCAGAATATTAAATGTTTGAAGTCATGCATAATCCCCTTTACCATTTCAAAAGTGCCTATCATTATTAACAATACCGTGATACAAGTAATAAGACATTAAAAAGTAAGATCAACACCTCATTTTTCCATAAGTTTCAAACTCCCTGTTATTTTACTGTATTTTATCTTTATTTTTTTCAGTTAATACCACTGCATGCATTTCCTTAAAAGAATGACCTGAATGTCCTTCTCTTTGGTGGGAAGGTAAGAAATAGGAATCAAAAACATGGACCTGACCCATGAATGGGTTGAATTAAGGAAACTAAACAAAAAGAGGGGTGGGGGATGGGGTCTCAACTCCACAGAAACCATGTCAAATGGGAATTTTGAAGGATTATAGCCTAAACAGATGGAAGATTAGGCCTACCCCATTCCCAAGGCAGCATGCATACGTGCAGCTTCAAAGAGTTGTTCAAAATTTATTACAGCACTAACAAGAACAGAATTAGTTATCATCATTCCTGGGAATAAAAAGGGTTGATCCAATGCTACTAGAAGACAAGGATTTTGAAAAAAGAAGATAATTCTATTTGAACCTGGCAGCCACTTCACTGGCCAGCAAGCATTGGCTTTTATCGTTGATATTCAGTGACCGCCAGATTATGCAGGAAAATGTTTACTTTTGTCTTTTCTCTCTGTGGTTCCTGCCTAGTATCTTCATGCATAAAATCTAAAAACCAGGAAAGAACCTTTATTTTACTTGTTAAAGTAGCCACAGGTTGCCTTGAAAGAAGGGAGCCTTCCTGTAGCACTGCATTTGTTTTCTTTTAATAGGAAACAGAGCCTAAGTATCACATTTGGCTACGTTGCCCTTTTGCAAATAAACCCTGAAGGAACATGAGGAACAGATACTATAGTTAAGGGCTCTACAATGCCTGCAGTAACACCAATCTATGCATCTTACTGAACTGTGCCATTTAGCAAAGGGCAGATAGAGGAATAGGCAAGAAAAAAAAAAAAAACCAACATGCTACATCCAAGCTTACTTAATTTAAAATAATAACAAAAAACAAAAAAACCCCAAGACACACAGCTGGCTATTTTCTACTTCTTGCTGCTTTTTTTTAGTACACTTGTAGCCATTGCATGGTCTCTGTCAGCTTAGTTGTTCAACTCAATTTTTAAATCTCATGAATAAAATACAAATCATATTCAAGGAACATTTTATGAAACAAAAAGTAGACTTTATCTATTAAATTCCATAATCCTTTTCACCTCAAAGGTGGCCTGCAGCTCAAAAGCTTATCTGCCTGTCTCACCAGACTCACCCCTCTTCAGAGCACATGCTATAGTTTCTTACTGCCACACGTGGGGTTAGTCCCACTGGAGACAGTCCATTCTAGGAGGCATTACGGGCCTGACTCCGATACCTTCCGTTGTTCTAGAGAGTACATCATACCATAGTATCCCTACTGAAGAAAATGAAACTATCAAAAAATTAGAAAGAACTAAAAGCAACTACCAAGATTCCAACTAGATGATGTGAGGAGCAGCCCAGCTCGAGCAGAGTGCTGAGCTGTGTCCCTGTGCACAGAAGATGTTAGCAAACGATGCCGTTGCTGTAATTTTAGATAGCAACAGCTATACAGGAAAAGCAAAGCCTGGGGGGCAAAGCAAAACGTCATTCTTGGTTTGTTCTTCTCATAATACCAAACACCCAAATTTTATAATAAAGAAAATACTTTAAAAGGTTCTGAGAAAATAAGACAGTAACTACTTACATTAAAAATTATTTTAAGAAATATATAGCCCTGAGTTTAGAATTAGAGCCTGAAACCAGTCTCATACCTCCCTTTGTGGTGACACACACACACTCTGCCCGACCCCTTCAACAGAGGCTCTCTTAAGCAAATCTCAGCCTTTAAAAGCCACGTAATTAGCCCCATTATTAAGCCTATCATTTCAGATTGAACTTCCCAGGGAGCTCCATTTTATTTTTATAGCCGATAATGTCAAATAGTCTAACTTTGGAAACAGTCTAACTTTGGGATATCATTTTCCTCAGAATTTTGCAGAATCCTGGTATCTTTTGTGGCATTGATTCTGATCTCTGCCCAGCTTCCATTTTCAGGAGAAAAAAAAAAAAATTAAAAAGTAGCAATTGGCATGTGGTATCTGCTTGTTACCCCTCTTGGAGCTTCAGCTGATCTCAGCTGCATGATTTTAAAGATGCAGTACCATCCACTGCAATGGCACAACTCCTGTCTTACACCTGGGTAAATCAGGTCAGCCACCTCCTATAATAGAATTCTAATTAATCCTACCTCTCTAATCTAACACAGGAAATTAAAATGTCTAGTCCAAAGCCTCAGAGGACTAAGGGCCCCTGGCTTTTAGCTCCATCCCCCTTGTCTTCATAAACACTGCAGAGTGAAGGGAGCTCATTAGCTCCCTTTTGCAGATGCCGCTGCGAAGCAGCATATTCCTGGTCTTACGGGTTTAGGTGACTGTTATGGGGGGCAAACAGCCCAAGTGTATGCTGTCCTGTAAAAAGTCTTTCTACTTCCCAGGAGAGAGGCAATTTTTAAAGACATTTTGCATGGTTTCCTCAGACTGCAGATGGGTCAGTGTGGTGAAAATAAAATTATTACACTGTGTGAGATCATGTGCTTTTTCCCAACTAAAACCTCGGTCGTCTATTTTAGGAGGTCTCGCATGTCTCTGTCACTTCTGATAAGTGTAGAACTGCTCTGAGGACATTGTACTACTCTATCTCCCTCTATCAGATCTGGCTCTGCTGGGGGTTTTTATCCCCTTCTTCTTTGCACGAGTTACCTTAGGTGCCAGGAGAGTTCCCTTGCAGAATTTATTGTAGCAATCTTAATTAAATTAATATTCCTGAGTGCAAGGCTACTGGGATCTGAGGCTGGTATGAGGTTCATCGACTTTCACTTAGAGGGTAAAGTTTCCAGTTTTCACTCTCACGAGGCAATATGAAAAATTTATGACAGAAGCAGGAGAACTCTTGCTAGAGGCAATGACATCCCTGTGCAATTAAAACACTTTCAAGTGTCTTTTTTTCCTCCCTTCTACTTCCACTCATCTTAGAAAACAATATACAGAGCAACTTCATTCTGCACTGTACATTTTTAAGTTAAAGATCTGTAAGCAGTTGACAAATTATAACCTGATCACAAAAAATTTCTTGCAGTTTGAAATGTAACATATTGTACAAGGTTATGGCCAGATGGTAAGGAGCTTTTTTTAAGAAAACCAGTTCTAAAGCTTTCAAGCAGCAGAAACTCCCTCCACAAATAGCAACAGAGACCCTGTCTTGCACTCCTAGGAGATCACAGCAATTCTACTGAACCTCCTAACGAGCAGTTGCAGGAAAGGGCAAGGCTGAATATGAGGGCTCCCAAGTTTTATTTATGCTCTGTAGTTCTGGTGGGAGGTGACTCCTGGCACAATCCTGAGAGCGAGGCTGCGGTATTTAACTGCACCACATCGTGTCATCCTGCTGTAATTTGTGCGCAAGCAATACCACTTTTAGAGAACCAAACATTCAAAGCAGCAGAGAGACCCCATGCCCGTCTTGACTGCCCCACACTCTTGGACAAATCACACAGTTCTTGGAGAGCTGTGCATTTGATTCTGAGCAGCTCCGGGATGGGACGCCTTTGAAGAAAACTTCTTCTTTCTCATTTTGCACAGCTATATGAGTGAGAGCTTTGGGGCAATCAGCCTTTTTGTAAACTAACGTTCAACTATTGCTGTGGCCGCAAACTATGGGGAATAAAGAAACAATAAATACTTGATAACCAACATTACGCAATGGTCCTTTCTACCTCACCAGAGAATATAATTCTTTGCAAAGTGCATGGCAGAGCACACTGCAGTAACCAGAGCTAACCATGTAACTTGGAAACAATGGAGACTATTCTTTCAATGACCGTGTATAACTCCCCCTAACAGCATGTGCCCTGAGAGAAGAATTTACTTTAATATCCCATGCTTAATTCTGAACATGCTAATCTTTGTTATCTCTGGATAGTTAACATTGTTGCAATGCTGTAGTCTTTAAAAGCAAATATTATTTATTATTCCTGAAATCGATAAATAATGAAAAGAGAAAGCTATCATTTCTTAAACTCACTTCAGAATTTAGATCCGAGTGGTGTAAAGAATGTAAATGTTATAGATACCCACCAGTTGATCCAAGAAGTAGAGCTATAGCCTGTTAAATGCTGTCTTACCTGATCACAATGACAGTAATATAAATAAGCCTTGAATTATAGTTGCAGAATGTTGCACGTGGTGAAAGATGATGACTCTAAATTCACTTTCATCCTAAGGTAAGTCTATTGATTTGCCTTTGGAAAGCTTAAAAAAACCCTTCTTCAATCTTCATATTCACTTTATTTGCCTCTGCCCTGCCACCACTTCTCTCCTCCCTTCTCACTGTAAATTCAGTCCTTCTTCTAGCAATGTTTCAGAATTGGGATAGCGCGCACAGCCATCTCAGAGATCCAAAGAAATAAACATCCCACACCTCCATCCTTAGTCACAAGCCCCATGGACCTGTCCCGTGACACAGCAAAGCTCCTCTGGTCCCAAACGACAGCTGAGCAACGGACAGGTTCTGCTTTGCAAAGCAGCAAGAGCAATGATACACTGCCTGTACCCAAACCTGTATCTGTGGGGTCAGGCCACCATGCTCTTTACTAGGTCAACAAGCCAACTCTTGAGGCAGCATTAATGACTACTCTAACTCTCGTTTAAGTGCCTTTGACTGTTGTGGGAAAAAGAGCTTGTACACCTCCTGAAATTAGACAGCGAAACATCTTTGGTCTATACTTAGATTAACAGCACTACAAAGGCAAGACGTTGTTTATCACACTAAACAGAAACGTCTCTCTGTTCCCTCTTGCTGCTACAATTGACTGGCATCCATCTGTTATCTCTCACCATACATTTTGATCACTTGCTCTTGTAGCAGTGAAGGCCTTTTATAATTTGCACTGCCACATAGGCTCCTTTGTCATTCCAGACTGTAGTCTTAAGGCTCTACTATTCTGTAAATAATAAAACACAACAACCACCAGAATTTGCTTACCTTGGAGGCACTTTCTCAGTATTCATAGCACATACGTGAGCAGAAAAGCTCAGCACCAGTACTAACAGCTATCACTTCCTATGGTAGAAGCTCCTCCTTCAAGAGGCATTCTTCCTGATTTTCCACAGCTGTATTGACTAATACACTGCTTCAGGTGTGTAAGACTTTCAGGTGTTATACAGGACTCTAAGAAAGGGCAGTAGCTCTTAAGTGAGACGTATAAGAGGACATATAGATAACCCTTCAAGCCAGAGCTAGAGGAAGACAAGGTGTAACTGCCCATCAGTAGAGAAGTCTTGTGAAAGAAATGTGGGCTAGTCTCCAGGATGGGGCCCAAGAGCACAAAGGGACCGGACCCCCTCTTAAGAGATGGGTATTTCTGAGTCTGTGCTTCAGGCAGGAAAAGGGTGGCTTCAAACAGGCATCCCAGCTTCTGGAAGAGAGGGAAGGGAGCACAGCTTTTTGGATGCAATGTTAACAGCTGAACCAGAGTGAATCACCACTCAACCACCAAACTGTGAAAAAGAAGAAAGCGAGCAAGATACTACCGTAGGCCCAAGCTCCAAGTGTAACCAATCCCACCGCATTTTCTCACATAATACATGATGATCATGCCAGTCAGAGCTTTAGTTTAAACATATGCACAAAATGCAATGTTTGATATATTGATCTGATCATTCATGGCATACAGTATAACTATATTATGCTGTATGCATAACTGTGCTAAACTCTTCAATTCATACAAAAAGCCTGTGCAATGTACAATTTCTAAAACTCTGTAAAGGTAAAATTTCTTGAATGCATAAAGAAAAGGTGGGGGGAAAGACGACATTAATGATTGTTAGTGTCACAAGTAAGCTGAAGTGTCAGTTCACTGGACAAGAAAGAGAAGACTGGCATATTGCCTTTTTTGAATGCACTAAAGTATTAAACTTACTATCTAAAATAACCTTGAACCAATTCTAACCGTGCTGTCGAGAGACTCCTACGATAAAGACGCACAAAGATAAACAGATATATAAGCTCAAAGCTGAATTTGGAAGAAAAGCATATCCACTGGATAAAGTAACTCATTAAGGTATAGATGGAGATGACAACATAAAGTACAAAAAAGCAGGAACTCTTTTGCTATCTCCAAAACAGCCCTGCTAACACTTCGTGTTTCTGTGTAGTGGGAACTGCTTTGCTTATCACAAATCCAGGAAGATTTTGTGTAACTTTTTTTCTCCATAAAATAGAATTTTATCTAAACAAACTCTGAATGTTTCAACATCTTGTCCTGTCTTGTAAAGATAAAGATGGGGTTTTAAAAAACACACACCACCTCCTCTATACAATATCCTCACCTGGAAGTTATCATCCCCACAGCTTGAGGCAATCAAGCCTACCAGCTTCAGTAATTGGGCAAATTAAGAAGCTCTATTCAACCAGCTCTGTGTTAACCTCAGCTGAAAACACAGACACAAAGCAGGAATGTCCTGAAGTGCTTCAGCTGCTTTCCAAGTGAATGTGTATTTATGTCCCAAATTAGGAAAATCTCAGGTTAGAGCACCAGGTTGGTCAAAAAGTCTGCATTCACATACCTCTGTCATGGATGTCATGGCAAATCTGGCAAATTGTGCAACTTCACCATGCTTCAATGTTTCTACATAAATGATGAACACAGTACTACCTTACATTGTGAGGGATTTAGGAGGATAACTGCTTTAAAGCACACAAGCACCTCAGATAACACTGTAGTTAGGAACTACACCAAATAAATAAAGGATAAATTGGACAAAACCTGAGACAGGCACCTTCGCTTTTTCTGACATTCCTTCCCCAGCCAGTGGAAGCAACTTCAACAGTTGCTGCAGCCTAGTTAACAAAAGCAGGAATTTGGGGCACCAAGGACAATTGATACTGCATTATATATTTTGCCAATTTAGCCTCAGCGAAGAAATCTATATTCCCCATCTGCACAGTGTTTTGCTAACACAGCGTAAGACAAATAGTAACCACCAGCTGTAATAAGTGAAGTGAGGGATGAAGGAATTCATGAAGTTCAGGATAGTTTCCCAAAGGTCAGGAGCTCACATCACCAAAACAACACTGGGGGAGAGCTGGGACTTTACTGTGAGAGCAAATACAAGCCCAAATGGAAAAATCCTGTGTGAGAGAGTGTATCATAATTGGTGTCATGGAAAAAAACCTCTCTTCTTAAGGCAGAAGAAATAGACAGGATGATGGAGGTCATAAAAGGCATCTTGCACTGTAACTGACCTTGAAACCCTCCTTTTCTCTCAGCCTGATTAAGGGAAAAATACTTAGTTAGATACTTTCTTTGCCCTCCACATAGATGAGCACAAGAAATAAAAAAAAAAAAAAAAAGGAGGAGGAGAAGAGGAAGAAAAAAAATCAATACAAGCTGTCTTCAGTTTAACCAGAATGTTACAGTGAACAGGTTTATGAAACCTCTAGTAGGGAAGAGCACAATTGCTCCCACAACAGCAGAAGTTGCTAAATTTTAGTGTAGTGTTACTTTCTTAGGTGTCATATAACAAAAAGAAAATGCAGAAGGTGTTCTTACTGTCCAAGGACAGTACTTGTATTAGAGTGTAAAAATTACTAGCCTGGAATAAACTCATGTGATCTAATATAGTGGTTGTGACAGCAATCACTACTATACGCTATACAAGAAAATATAAAAACTGCCACACACATAGGAACAACAATAAATATGGATAATAAGAAGTATCTTTTCCTGTCTCCCTTAGCAGAAAGATTTATGCTCTGAAAGAAGAGTTTACATCGCATCAACCCTTTTTGATTAAAGTATATGGATTTAAAACTACACAAAATCATAAATGCGTACATTTTCTTGATAAATAGCCCAGTTGGCTTAATGAGCACTGGGAATTCCTGTCCTTGCTGGTATCTTGTAGCAGTGAGTTCCACGGGGAAATCCCATGTTGTATGAAAACACAGTCCAGCTCTTGCTTTCTCTCTCTTTCTCTCTTCCTTACATAGATACATATATATTCTTATGGCAACAGCTGCATGGTCCTGTCTGACAAAAATGAGACAGATACCAAGATACAGAAATAGGGGGTAGAGGAAATAAGCAGATTGTCTTGCTTTACTATGCAGGTGCTGTTCAGCAATTTTTCCCACCAGTGAAGCTGCTGTATTTTGCACAATGTTTTCCCAATTCACTAGACAATCAGGAACAGAACAACATGAATGCTCTGTTCTGCTACGATGTGCTGAGACAGCAGGTTATCGTTGGTGACTCTGAAGCTTGCTGACATCTGACATGAATCCCTGGCATGCTGACTTTCTAAAAAATCGATGGGGACAGACCTCGGAGTAACAGAAATAGCTGTGAAGTTTAACACTGCTGAAACTGTTCAGGCTTGATTGGCTGGCGAGCATGGAAGGTCAGAAAGAGGAGCACTGGATCCTCATCAGTAAGAACAGAAGCAGATTATTATAGAAAAAATCACTCTGAAGTCTCATAGCTTACTGTTCCTGTGAAATAGCCGAGATCAGGAGATGCATAATGTGCAGCAGACCTCTTCTTTATTAATACAACCTTAAGCTAAGGATGAAAAATGTATATTGGCACACAGAAGCGCTCAATGGAGTGTTATAAAGCCATTGCTTGACCTCCATTTTTGATAATTTTAGAGCACTTCCTAAAAACTTTTGTTAAAGGAAACACTTTAGCCATAGCCAGGTTGTTGATGTTAATTAGATTTCACTCTTTGGAGTGGAAGTGGGGAGGGAACTGTTAAGCTCCAGGATAGAAGCACCTATAAATTTAAGTTTTACTTAAAACATGGATGCAGCCTTATTAGTTGCCTTGTTGCAAACAAATTAATAATATAAGTGTCACTTCAATCTAGACCAAATTACACAATAAAAACTGCAAACCACTTTACTACAGAATCGATTAAGCACAATTTCTCATTCATTCTGATTGTTTATACATGTTAAGGAGGTCTGCATAGAGGGAAACATTGTCGAGTCAATGGAAATTTAAAGGGACGTCAGCAAACCTGTTTGAAAAGCTTTGAGAAAATACCAAAAAATTACATTGTAACTTTCCTTTCTAAATACAAATGGGAATAAATTATAACAATATAAAGAAATATAAAATGTTTATGTAATTGTAAAAAGTAGCTAAAAGTATGCTTGTTAAATGAACAAACAGTTATGGCTGCATAGAATAATATCTCCCTCGTACCTTCCATCCAAGTGATCTGAAAGCACTTTAAAAGCTTTAATGAGATTCACTTGACATACAACTCAGGTTATGTTGCCTAAAAGTAAATCAAAATAGCTGAAAATTTGAACCTTAACTATGAGATTGGTTAGCAATATGAATAGTCCCACCACTAAAGAGGGCTTCCATGGTGGTATTAGATACAGCGGTCTTGGTGCTATGAAACTATGTTAGTTCAACCTCATGACAGTATTCTCTCCTTGATTATGCAAAAATATGCATTGCTGAAAATAGTGAGACATTAAGAGGCAAAGCAGGTAGTTGCTTAACCAGAGCCAGCCCCTCCTTCCCACTTGTTCTGCCCCATGCTGTAACCAAAGGCAGGATCCAGATATGTGGGACAGCCAGCTGTGGTGGATGGGTCCCCTGGTTGCAGCAGCACTTGAGCATCCTTTTCAATGGCAGCACAGCAGGAAGACTTTCTGCCCAGGCCCTCTGTAGCCCTACAGAGCTTTGTGCCCTGGCCCTACATCTTTCCTCTTCTCAAGGCAGACATAAACCAGATGAGGCACTGGATCACTCTCAGCAGTCGTTCACAAAACAGCAGAAAGGCAAATACAGCCTGCTCCTGAGAACTTTTTTGCTAGAATGTGAGGGGAGACCATATACAGCATCAAAGAGAGTGAGGATTGCAAGGGAGAAGATGCTGCAGAGAAAGACATCTAACTGTGCACGTGTCTATGTTGGAAGAGTGGCTACAAGGCCCAAGAAGGAGATAGAGAGTTAATACTCTGGTAGATGGGGAAGACAGAAAAGAAATAAACCTACGCATAGTCCCCTGGTGCAACTCACTCACGCTCTTCCAAAAAATCAGCCAAGAACAACTGACCGCTTCTAGCCCACATCTGTCTTCTCTTCCTTTCTTTCACTAAAACTTCTTCAGACTTTGCTCCTGGATCTCTCATCAACAATTCCTAGCTCCCTAATCAAAACCCTGCAATACCTCTCAGCCTTCAGTGAACTTACTCCCCACAAAAGCCAGTGGTCTCACCCAGTCTTGGTCTCATCTCTGAAATCTATTCGTCACCATAGGCTCCTGTGCTGCCAAACCAACAGTGAAGGCAAATAGGCTCATTTTTGTCTTCGTCTGTGGGGCAACAAAACTCAGTTTTGCCTACATAGCTGAAAAGACTTGACTTGATTCTGCTGCTGAATGTTCTGACTAAGGGACAATCAATAAGGAAAGTATGAATTGCTCTACCTTGTTTCGTAAAACATCTGTACACCAGTGGCATGGCCAGACATAAAATAATGTCAGTATCACACAAAGGTATTCATATTTGCTGAGGTAGATGGAAACTGGATGGCAGAAACCGCCAACATAGGAGAGGGGTGAAAGCTTTTTCATCAGTATTTTTCAGTAAGATCTTGCTCTTACAGATTAAATAATGGCATCCCGCTTTAGAATGCAAGTGGTATAATAATCATATATAATCATACTTTACTGAAACTGAGTAAAAGGACGTTGTCAAGTGCTTTTATACGGTTTCTAATATAGGTATTTCACTCTCCATTGGTTGTATAATAACCTCTCAACAGTTTGAAAATAACATCTCTTTCTCTACTTGTTCTCTCTTACACTAGTTGGTAAACGGGGTTTCTGCAGTTATGGACCACAAGCCAAGATGGTAATGGACTTCTAAATTCAGTAGCAGTCAAAAGGTATATCAGCGGTAGCAACCGAGGTCACAAATCGTTAGTTCATGTTCCTTGAACTGCTGCCTCTGCATTCACACGTTTGTGGTTGTGTACTAACAATATTTATTTCACTTCTCCCCTCAGTTGTCTTTTTAATTTTTCTGAAAAGGAAAAATAAAAGAAATAAAGAAATATTTTTCCGTACAATGCATAGTGTACCAAATACGTAAGCCAAATTCTGCATTGATTTCTGGTAGCATAGTATGTAAGCTGCCTATTCTAGCAGGGCAGTATAGGTTCAGAATGCAATGATCCAACTCCTCCTTATGTATGAGTAGCCAAGAAGAGGAAAAGAGCCTCCAAGAGCGTTGTGCTTAGCAGAGTTTTCTACCAGTTCTTTCATAAGAGCAGACCTTTTGCAAACTGTCAGGAAGTCATTGTGCTCCCCTCATAAGAGGGGGATTTCCTCTCTTCATGGACTCTCCTCCACCTGTTTCACTGTCTTCCAACTCCTGAAGGGTTCTGCTCATCAGAAGCTGAGCTGTATGAGAACATACTACTGCACTTCCCTAAAGTACATCGGAAAATAAGGCACCACATACATCCCAGAGAGAGAAGAGGCATTCTGGAGAGGACTTACTGATCTCTTTGTAGAGTTAGGCCCCTTATTATGTATGGTCAAGCAGACAAATATGGTGCTCAAACTTTGAGCATATCTGTAAACTTGCCATGTAAAACTGAGCATAGCAACAATGAAATACCTGCACAATAAAACTACCAAGTGCATCTGAAGTGGCTTTTCAACTCTCCTAGTAAATTCTCTTCATCCATTCCATGTATTTGCTATTTAAATACCTGATGACTGGAGATTTTATGTGGTGAAATTACCTTATCTAAAAATATTCCTGGTAGGGAAGCGCCTCATTTGTTTACTCTTAGAGAATTTTCTTTTGAACATTACTTTGTTCAGTACTATTAAGCCAAAGCGTTTTAAAGGGAAACCAGCATAAGCATATAAAAACAGAATGATAATGATTTGCCACATGGAAGATAAGTCTTCGAGTGATTTTCAAACTCAAAGAAAAGCAACTTTCCCCTTTAAAGCATAACAATGTAATTCTCAGATAAGTCTATCCTATTTAGGTTTGCACAAAATAATTCCTGTTATAGTATATCACTTACTCATCTACATTCTGGGCTTACTCCTGTACTTCCCCCAGAGCTGTGGGAGGAAAGGGAGGAAAGCTTTCTGCAGGTTCTAAAAATTACAGGTTTCAAAAGCTGAAGCTCTTTCATGGACACAGTAATAATTTTCAAGTGACCACTCAGTGATAACCATTTTGCAAGATATCTGTGCACGACTGCCTTAATTCAGGGTTTATTTTTAGACTATCAGATTTTAGAAAGTTCAGGGTACAATATACCAAGAATATGAAATCAATCCCAGATATTAAAAAAAAATAATCAAAGCAAATCTGACTGATTAAGCACAAAAATAATAATCTTTGTATATTGCATGGTGATGGGTCAGAACACATGATCCCCTAGGCAATATCTTTCTATTTATTTTTAGAAGAACCAGCCATCCTTTTTGAATACTAAATTCAATACATTCACTGCAAAATTTCTGGAGTATGTACATGTCCTGCATCTCCAATGTCCCTGCAGAGCCTCTTGATTCCTCCCTGGCCATTTTTTATGGTTGAATCCCTAGTGCCAGACACTTCAACTAATCAGAGCACTACTTCCTAGCATGGTTATTTCTGGAGATCAGAACAATTCACTGCCTCGGAAACATCAAGCTCCTCTCTCAGATGTTATGTCTCCTATTAAAACAAAAAGAGATATTTATGGCAGACATCACTGAAATATAGCACAATAGAAAAAGAATGATCTAAACATGATTTAAAAATTAAATTGATTTTGGGAAGACAATAGCACACAGTGTAAGTGTCCTTTTCTTATTTCTGCTTTGGTAAGACAGTGGATGCCATGCGTAATACAGGTTTTTGGCTCTGTGTTGTTGACAGCATTTAAGAAAACACAAATCCCAGGAAACCAAGAAACTCTTAAGATTTGAAATTCTAGGAAACCCTCCAGATGGACTGCCTTATTGTGAGAGATAAAAAATGTGACTACAAATGTCATCATTTGAGGCTTTACCTCAAATTGAAAATTTAGAAGCAATTGAATTCCTCTGTTTCTCTGTTCAATGCTATCTACGCTTCTAAGAAATAAACAAAAAGGACCTATCAGTCCCCTTGATTTCAAGGATGGTGGGTTATTTCAAGAGTGGTGAATTCTGAATGCTTAGAAGCATAAATGCTTTTACTGTCAAGTGATGATTTATAACACATGGGCAATGAATAAACCTAGTGAAGATCTGGACGGAGCAAGAACAGATCCACTTACAAGATAAAGACCCATGTTCACTAAAAGTGTGAAACAGTGACAAAGTTTCTCAGCTAGTGATAATGAATTTGAAAGTGAGAGAAATGTAGCAGCAGTCACAAGTCCAGAGTCCCATGCATGGCAGCCTTAGGTTGCTGGTTTGGAAATGTGCATCACAAAGTATGCAATATTCCTAACGCTGCCACAGGTACAAAACTTAAAATTCTTCAGATCCACTCCTAGAAGATTTCCTAAAAAGAGGCACAGTCAGACCAACCAATGCACACGTTTCAGGGTAGGCAGGATGCTGACAGTAGCTCCAGAGGTACTGCACGGTGCATAGGATCACCAGGGAAAGTTAATGTGCCTCAAACAGGACGACGTGAACATCCAAGATAGTGCTTGAGGCCTTCCCAGTCCCCAGAGCACTTTGCAATCACTAGTGAGACAAGACGGTTTAAAGATACATAGTCTTCTCCTCCACTGGGCTTTAAGTCCTTAAAGCACATTACAGAGTCAGTCCTTTTAATCTCACAATTCAGTGTTTAATTCATATCTCCCTCCAGACCAACAATGACTTCAGCAAGTAATTTTTGCAACTTTCTAAATAGATTTAAAGGAATCTAGACCAGAAAGGCTTCAAATGAATAAGTAAATTCAGGCAAAATAACTTTCTTAGTAGTTAAACCCGAACAAGGAGGTAAAATTAAATGTGTTCCACAAACCTATTTTTTTTAAACTTCATTGGCCTATTATATTGAAATGCAACTTGTTTTCTTTGATTTGGTTACTGAATAATCATTCTACTATTACCTAATTCAAATAGGTTATGAGTGCATCTTTATAACCCAGGTCCTTTCTACAGAGTATTCTGTACAACGAACAGCCACGCAGCAGGTCAGGGCACAATAAGACCCTTTATTTTCATTTCAGAGAATCAAAGCTCTATATTTGGGTTTAATAGCTGTTAATTATTGCAGATAGCATTCTGAGAAATTTTGAGGTTTGAGTAGCTGTTTAACAATCATGAATTAATTTACTTTAATATGTAACAAAAATTTACCCAGAAAATGACTCCTGAGTTGGCTGGTGCACAGCTCTTAATCTCAGCATCCATCCCTGAATTGTTACAGCACATTCACCACCTCGGCCAACCAAGATCCCACCACCCAGACTGTGTTAGAGAGCAGGATCAGAGCCTGAGACTCAGCTCCTACTCACTTTTCTAAAGGCTACCTGTAACGTTGGGCTCTCTGTACTTCAGTTCCCCCTCTCTCAAACAGGGATAATACAGTGACGAGATCTGGGGAGTTCAGTTACTGTGGAAAATGTGGGAACAGAAACGCCTTTGACACCGAGGACAACCTCTGATCTCAGAAATCCAGGGACCTGCTGTCCACAAGCAGTGAATATCACGGTAAGAGAAACCACTCTCTGAAAGAAAGCGAGAAAGGATTGTCCTTTACTGGCCCCTTTGATTTTATCACCTGTCACAGGATCAAGTGGTCCTTTCAAAATTTGTGAGAGTTGAAATATTATGGCCCCACAACAGTAGACAAGAAAAATGGCCAGAAATGAAAAATGGCCCTAATTTTTTTTTTTTTTTTTTTTTGCAAGGTAAGCAGGATACAAGGAGAGATAAAAATCACGTTTGTAAAATTCTTCTTGTCAAAATTAATTCTGAGGACAGAGCTACTACAGGTAAAAAGTATTTGTCTCTGCTGATTTTTTAGGTTTGTGACATTGACTCATTCTCTTTGAAGCTGGCTTTAGGTATTAAAAACATCAAATGTCAGCCTGCTATCTTTTCAGGACTCTAATTCTGCTACCGACTCAGAAAAGAAAATATCCTGATTATGTAGTTACCATTAGCTTCTATTAAGAGCCCCGACTGGAAGGAACAAAGACTGAGAATTAAAGCAATGATAATATTAGGTTTTGCTTTATGCTTTTTCACTTATAAGCACTAGGATTTTCATGAGACTGTTCAAGGGTATGTAAGAGCAATCTATTTTTTTAGGTCTGTCTAATGCAATATCTATCTATACAGAATTGTAATGCGAATTATGTGAAAATGTTACTAAAGCCGAGGTTGTACAGTCAGCCTTCTTCAGGATTTTTGAAAAGCAGTGACATTCCTTTATAGAATGTTTTTTAAGACTGTTCATTCGTATTATTCTATTGCAGAGAAAACTTGCTTGCGGATCAGAACTCTGCAGTGCCAGGCACAGAACAAAAGACAGTCACCATCCTGCAACCCAAAAGACAAGCTGCATTCCCCTTGGACTTGAGCTATTTGTCCTGAAATATATATTTAAAATAGAGGACTGGCTATTTGGAACTGCATGAATGGAAAACAGAAAAAACAGATGCAATTAGGAAAAGCAGCAGAGGAAGCCCAGACACAGATGAAGACTTTGTTTTAAGAATAAGAAAGAAAGGTACATGACAGAGTTTTTGGACAAACCACTGCCTGGAAAGGTGCTCACCTCTTGATATAGTCAAGACATAAACCTCTGAACAGTTTTCATCAATAAACAGGTTAGATATGTCCTGTACAATAAGCAGGTCAGAGGTACCCTGTATCTTTTTCAGTTTTTCCACCTGGTAAAAAGAACTCACAAGACCTCACATTTTATCTTAAATCCAAGGACAAAAGGTTTTGACATAACAGAACAAATCGTATCAGAACAAAACCACACTTACTCCATCTCAAGAGTTGCATAAAACAGAACTGTTGTCTTCTAAGAAGGTCTTTTGCATTTTATATATACACATAGAAATACGTACAGTGGAAAAAGAAAGACTGCCATCCAAATTGGATTACTAGCATTCCAGAAGTGTATGATTTCAATTGCAGATTTTTTTTTTTAATTGTCTTTGCAGTCAATGGTTGTTATATTCTGGAAGACATAGAAAAAAGTTAATGAAGTATGCTGCTTCCAAGGAGCTGGTCTCCACAAGTGCAATGCAGGGTGACCTTACTTTATTAACATTTTGAAGATTTAAAGGCATATCACAAGACTATATACTCACATTAGAAAGATACTTCTATTTCTAACTTAAAACCAAATGATTCACCTGATAAATCTCCAAGCCTTTTACAGCACTGAAATTCAGTTCTTTTAATGAGGACCAGTAATTGTAGATTCAAAGACTGCCCAAACCAGTCAGCAGGAGATAATATGTAATATGTAACCACAGGAAAAGCAAACTGGAAAAAGAAAGACCACTGGCTTTCATAAATCATTTTTTGACAGGAAGGTTATTTATCATGGGAAATAAGCTTAATCAATAATAGAGTGAAACAACCTTAATAAAAAAGGGAATCAAGCTCTGTTCTGTTAGAGCATTATAATTAATGTAGGTAGGGGGAGCGAGAAGAGGCAGAAAGAATTGTTACAGAGAATTGTTATTATCCTGACAAATGGATTCTGGATTGTTTCTAAAAGTTCATTTTCATCTAGCAGCTTTGAATGAGAAAGGACCAAGGATCACATTTGGTTTTCTAAGAAGTAATGAGAACCTTTGAGGGAGGTGCCCAATTAAGGAATAATTACACTTGTGATCAATATATTTTCATTTGATCTCAAGTGAATGATGTAACCAATTATGACTGTATTAAAAATCAGCTTCCTTAAAAGACTTGGGGAGACCAAGTTTTTTTTCAATTTATGGTTATATACAAACCAAGTGTCAGCTTTTCCAAAAGTCATCACTTTTGTTCTGGGTTGATTAATTTTACAAATATGAGAGGAAAGGAAAATCACCCAAGAGAAACTTTGGAAGCTTGATGAAAAGAAATGTTTTCATCTACATTAATACACAAATTGTTGTGTATCTATAGTTATTGTTCGGTTCAGTCACTTTTCATTTATCTTTCCAACTATTTTTACAGGTAGATGATAATTCCATCAGATTTTGAAAACATTTAGCAAGTTTTTTTACAAACATTGCACAACTTCATCTGCAAAAGCAAAAACCTACATATATCTGCAATGGGAATATGTATCGCAATCAATGGGAATGCGTATCCCAATCACATATTATTTTTCTCAATCCACTTGGCCACAACATCAACATACAATATAAAAGAATGGAATTGTTAATGTTTAATAAAAAATTCTAAGACAAAAATCCTATCTGAAACAAAATTACAAAATGAAAGAAATACCAGCCCCTAAAGGAAGTTCACAAAGGATTTTGTTGTAATTTTTGGTGAAGGACATACAGTTACAGTAACCCCAAAAATACATTCATCGGGAGAAAGAAAGAAAATATATGTGAAGGTAAGAATGGTGAAAACGGGAACGGAAAAATGAACAACAAAGTTGCTGGACTGACTTAGATTCTGTATTTCAGTTAAGAAGTCCAAAATTCATGAAACTGAGTTTATCCTAAACTATAAAGGTAACTCTCTGCAAGAAACCCATACCAAAGGGTTTAGTAATTTAATAATTTTAATAATTTAATAATTAACACCTCTAGCTTAGACTTCTGAATTTCAGAAAAGTCTCTCTTTCGTCAAGCCTCTCCTCTACGGAAGACATTTTGTTCCTGTTCCCAAAGCTCTTCCAAGCTCCACTCAGTATTCCACCAAGTATTCACACACAATCTAAAGACAAGCCACAGGTCAGAAAAAGCAGAGCAGAAAAATAATTCTTATCCAGGAGATCATTTGAAAGCCTCTTAAAAGTCTTCCCAGACAATTTGTGATGGGGAAGAAAAGCCTCTCCTCTACGGAAGACATTTTGTTCCTGTTCCCAAAGCTCTTCCAAGCTCCACTCAGTATTCCACCAAGTATTCACACACAATCTAAAGACAAGCCACAGGTCAGAAAAAGCAGAGCAGAAAAATAATTCTTATCCAGGAGATCATTTGAAAGCCTCTTAAAAGTCTTCCCAGACAATTTGTGAAGTGGAAGAAAAAGATTATTAAGTATCTTACCTGTTACAGATTATTCAGCAGCTCAAAGATCTGGAAAGCCAATTAGTTTTAGAAGGCAGTTGTTGAACAGAATTTTTGATGCTTTAATGTGAAATTCTTAACTTTTTATTTTATCTCAGGATCAACAAAATGTTTTCGGGTAACTTTTTACACAAGCCATACTATATACTAATGTCAGCTTTTATTCTGCTTGATCCTACCAGGATTAAACTGGCAATGTTCCTGTTGACTTCAGAGAAGCAGGATCAGGACCCCTATTCTTCAGGAACTAGTTATTTTTCCACTCCCGATTTACATCAGTACGGTGTCTTGAAACCGGTGGAGTAACATAGACGTAAAGTGGCAGGAAAGTAGTATAAACATTAGGTTTTTCAAAGTGTTGTACCCTAGGCCAAATTCTTCTTCAGGTTCCACTGGGAATAGTTTCAATAACCTAATGTATAAAACAACCCCAGAATTCAGCCTGTTCTTATTTCTCCATCCAGCATTGTCACCTAGCCATAGCTTCTTGCTTGAAATTAAATGCTCAGCATTTCTCCTTTCATATTCTGTTTTACTGCACAACATCTATGATGTAAAGTTGGGCTACTGCTAATTTAATTACATGGTAGGATGGAGAACAGAACGCGTTATTCCAGTGTTATTGATAGTCAGTAGCAGCACCTACTGGTACCCTCATATATTCCCTCTGGAGAACGTACCACTTTAATCATGCATACTGCAGCAGTGCAAACGTGCTTTCTATACTCTTTTACAGCATTGTATTTAGGTATTTTCTATTTATCTCTTCTAGAAATGCATGGAGTGTGCTACCTATTGTAAATGTGTGAGAGTCGCAGAAATGGAACCCAGTTCTATATTAGTGTGTACTTTTTTGCAGAAGTCATTACAGCTGCAAAAGAAGAATCTTTATTCTGCTGGGAGAGACATGGCAACAGTGATTGACCATTTCTTTTCCCAGCTTGCTTGCAATAAAACATTTATTCATAATACATGTTTAGTGCTGCAGGTGGCATTGTTACTGTTCAAAGAACCCTACTCAGCATATAATGTGGTCAGCACTTCATCTTCCTGAAAATGAATCTTGAAAACTTCTTGAATTATATATCTCCTTCTGCTTTTCAGTAGATCCATAATTTTCTTCAGAAGATGAATTGCGGGCAGCAGCGCTGATGAGAATTAAACTAGCAAGGTTCATGTTAAGAACATAGTCAGTAAATCAAAAACTGAAAGTAATGCCAGAGATTCAAAATCATAGGCTGACAATATCCTGAGATACTAGGTATGATGGAGTCTGGTAATGAAGTCATGAGGTTAAACATCAGCCTGTCATTGACACCCACATGCTGAAGTACCATAAGTCCGCACTCCTCCTACGAACAATGGAATCTCCCTTAGTGCATACATGGAGGAGAAGGAAGCCTCAGACAACTAATTCTAAAAGGAAGAGCCTATATGCATCAAAAACCAGAGAGCTAATCTCTTTGAATGCTAACAAACAATGCCAATAACCACAAAGAGCTTTGTGAAGTTACCACTGGGGATATTCCCGAGCATGACAATCGGAAAGCTATGTATTCAACAGCAACAGAAAGAAGACTCACAGCTTTAGAAAATAATTTTTCTTAAAAAAAAAAATAAATTATCCTAAAAACATAGTAAAAACTCTCATTCCAAAGCCATCATATTCACCTTTAGGAGCAATCGTATTGATCCTGTTTAACTGAAATCATTCACTAGTAATACATGGTACATATATCAATTTAGTGTATAAATATTTTAATAACACCTTCTGTTTTCTTGATGAATAACCCTGCCAAAATAATTTGTATACCAATCCCATCAGCTGTCCATGTGAAGCAGATGTTCTGCTCCAGTGGCTGTTTCCTTATCACATCTGTAGGGTAGTGAAGACCTCCAAGAAAGGTAAAAAAGAGGATTCACGTCCTATACATCTTATGTTTCTGCCTTCACTTACATGCACATTCCTCTCCTTGTGCCATAAACATTTCTACTTCTCTGTTGACAAATAATTTGCTGAGGAGAAACACATATAGGGGCAAATATTTGGTACAACGTGCAGGGATTTAGCTGTGTGATTATGTTAAAGTTAATGGCAGTCTTGCAGCTACGTCTCTGCGCATGCATGGACTCTTCACCTCTGCACAGTGCTTTAGGCTTTCAGGAGTGTCAGACTCGAGGAAATTGATGGGCTATATTCTCATCTCAGTGCATCCAGATCTCTCTGTATGGGATTTATGTACAGAAACCTACATGTGGCAAGATAAGACACTATTCTTAGTTTATAGAGGTAACCATATTAAATCATGAAATGCTTAACATTGGAAAACTCACGCCTATATGCAGGAAGTAATTTTCCTCTTTTTAAATGAGATCTTTGAATTTGCACATGAATTTAGTCCTTGTGGAAACAGACTGCCAGCTCTAAACATCACATTTCTCGTTTACCTACAGAACTGATACAGGACAAATGGAAGCACCGTGACTGTCCTCCACGGAGTTCACCAAAATCTCTCAACCTTGGCCAGGATAAGAGGGTAATTCAAACTTCGTGTCAGTAAACTCTTCACGTTTACTGAAGTTCCCAGTGCAATGGTGAATTCTGTGGCATGTCAAATAGCGGCTAAATCAAATCCAGCAATTTTCCACTGCTCTGATACATGCTTCCAAAAGAGGAAGAATTTAACAAACCAGAGCTTCGGTTGATATAAATCAGCACCATTCCACTGAAGCGAACGCAGCTGCATTGATTCACAGCCACTGAAGTCTTGGACTCTGGTCTCACAAATATGATAGAAAGTTCCATTTGCTAATGTAAATACATATTGATGGTTTGTCATGTAAATTTGTTCAGCAAAATGCAAGAATCAGTACTGGTTTTTTAGTAATAAATCTCTATAGCAGGTAGGAATAAGTTTTGAGCTTTTAAAGAACCCAATAATGTACGTACTTCAGCCATACAGTAATCCTGCAAGTACACCGTTGCCTTTTAAAACACCTTTTTTCTTAGTGCCCCTCTCCTGATGCAAGACCAGAAATTGCACAACCACTCTTATGACTGCAGACAGCAAATTTAAAATACCCTTAATTGGAAGCTGAAAAAACTAAGCGTGCTGCACAACGGCTGAGACACAAGACTTATGGTTGTTTACTGTAACACTAAGACAGTCCCATTAACAAGAATGATGGGAAACTGCATCCTGGCATTATTCTTAGCAAAAGACTTGACAAATATGTTTTGTAAATGAAGGAGCTACAACAGAGAAAACATATAATACACTTTCCCCCCCTTTTTCCCAGTGAAATGGTTGCATGTTTAATGCTTTATACATTATTCAAGGCTCCATTTTCCAGGGTTCATCAATACCCAAGTCCACAGCAGCTAGAAGCTTGTAACAACTGACAAATGTAGACAAAACATGCTGCTTAACCCAAGAACAGTGGGTCAGAGAACAAACAGGAAAATTTATTGTCTTTGCTATATTACTGTTGGAATGGAGAAGTAAATGAATACCATACGTTATAGCTTATCACTTACAGTATGAGTGTATCATGAACAGCCCGGCATGTCCTACTTAAATAATACTGATGGATAACATACAGGCAGCTTTTGTTCATTGCTGAGGTTTTGTCTTGTCTACACGTTGTTTATACTTATTTAGGGTGAGAGGAAGAGACAAAAGAATAGCAAGAGTCATGCTAGGGGCTCACACAATCCCCTTCTTCTGTGTGTCCATAATGAATCTAGACTGTGCCTACCATGGAAGTTATTGCAAAGAAATAAAAAAGTCTTCTTGGGATAAAAAGTGGATTCCACAATATATTCTTAGACCAGACATTATATTATTCCCCAGCTGTACTTGTAAGCAGCTCTGCAGAGGACAAAGGAGAAAAAGGAAAAAAAAGGGGGGGTGGGGGGGAGGAATAGCAACCTGAGTTTTATTGCCTCTGCCTGCTGGAGAACTGTATGGAGATTAGCAATAATTTTTATATTCAGTACAGTACCTCTGAAGGTGACTCAGGAACTTGTGTGAACTAGAATTCTAGCAGAGTACAAACAAAACCCCAAACCTGTGGTGCTGCTTCTCTGTTGCCCTCAGTATATTGTATAACCAGACCGTCACACCTATGCAAAGCAGGCCGAAATGCACCTCTTAATTGCAATGGCGTGGCATTAACATCTTCAGCACGATTTCTCAGGTTTCTAGTGTGAGGAGATCAGATTGCCTGAGGATCTCATCCCACACTGTCATCACACTATTTCAGACTTTATGCCAGTGCTGTGCAAAAGGCAAATGGGTAGGAAAAGGCACTGCGTTCTTAAAAATGTAATTCAGAGCCATTTTACATTCGCCCTGCTAGTGTACCACAAAAACTGAAAAGCAGTTAGAATCAAGCCCCACATAAAGGAAATAATTGAACAACATGAGGGATTCTTTTAAATTATTATTAAGCTTTTTGCTATTCAATGGGAAAACAGAAAACAAAACACACACCCCAAAAAAGTCATTTTTTCCCTAAATAATTGAAGGTAGTTGTGATTGAAGGGTCAGATTTATAATTTTTTATAATTTAATTAAGCCACTAATATTAAACACAGGAATTAATTTGGTCTGACACCTTTACAAGCAGGTTTTTACCAATAGAAAGAAAATATTCCCACCACAACATGAATTAAAGAGTGCTTGTCTACTCACAAAACTGTATCATTTTAATTAAGATTTTGCAGCCACCACTTATTAATTTAAATCTGACCTATATCTCAGTAAGGGAATCTAACCTAACAAGTCAGGTTTGAATAGACCAGAGCTCCTTACACAAATCACAGTGATTTTAATGAAGCAGCTCGACATTCCATCTGTATTTACTCTAGCATGATTTTGTGATGTATGGCAAGCCTCCAGTGAAAAGTATTTCAAAAAGGAACTCGGCCTCAAAAAGGGAACAAGATACGTGAGTGCAAAATGGGACTCAGGTGTCCAGTTCTCAGTAGTCCAAATCTCATATTGGTCAAGATGACCACACTCAGCAAAATATCACACAACAGGGATTTCTGTGCATGCATAAATTGGTTCATTTAATACATACTGCTCATTATTACTGGTAGATTTATGCTTGGTATAAATGAAGGATACAGATATTTACTGAGGTACAAATGAAAAAAAGAAGCCAGTCCTTGGAGCTTCTTTACCTAGTAAAGAGGTTTTTCTTTCCCACTGCCACTTCTCAGCACTCATTTTCTTCCCAGCGTCCCAGAGATCTGTAGTTCCTTAAGGCTGCCAGTCGCTTATGCAGACCACACTAAGACTCAGAAACTCTTCTGGCATAATACGTTTTCCTTTCCAATATAAAAACTGAATTAGCAAGGCTGGCCAACGTAGCTCTAAGTAATTACATGATGAAACTGAGGCTATTAGATGACCAATGTGGAGAACTTGTATCAGTGCTATTTAAAAATCCCCAGATCTCCTTGGGTCTCCACACGAGCATGCTTACAGAGACAAGCTGTAGGTCACTAGCAGGCACTTACAGTATAACTTCAAGTTCTTGCTTTTAACTACAGAAGAAAAGCATTGCTTTTATTCCAAAAAGCAGGGAGGCTAATAAACAAGATTTCTAATTCTGCATTAACTACAACCTTATATGCAATCCCCTGGCATCAGTCTGACTTGTATTTATGCTCAATACTTTTAATCCATTCCCACTTTCCCTACACACATAGCATATTCCTTTCTTCTTCTAGAACTCCATGATTAAGAAGGATATGTTTGCAGGTTGTAAGACGTCATGTAACAAGGCCAGATTACACCTGTTCCTGCGTTCCTGGCAGGACTGTGCTACGCAGTAAATTGGAGAAGGCTCTGGTTGCAGGACTGAATCTACAAGACATGGCGCTGGGAAGTCTTCTACTAGAATACCGAACATCTGCTGCCTCAAATCAAAGATGGTAAGAATCCTACCATTAAAACCAAGCACTTCCAGCACCACAAGCCAGCTGCGGATGTCAAAGAAGGTTTAGAAAAATAAATGTGAGAGAGAAAGAATTGCTGCATGGGACTTTGATGAAATCTGGAAAAACTTATTCCTATTACAATGTACTTTTACTTTAAGGTTTAAAAATCTCTGGGTTTTGTTATCTACACAAAGGTGAAAATTAGCAAATAAAAGTCTCTAAAATATACTTAACAAATAAAAGAAGCCTTACTGGTAACATACAGGGAGGAAAATTAGCCAGCCCTGACACAGATGGGCTCTGCTGTGACACAGCAAAGGCTGGACTATGCCACATGAAAATTTTTGTAGTACCTTGGCTTATTTGTCTCAAAAAAATCATTTTACTCTGCT
Source organism: Aptenodytes forsteri (assembly GCF_000699145.1). NCBI lineage: Eukaryota > Metazoa > Chordata > Aves > Sphenisciformes > Spheniscidae > Aptenodytes > Aptenodytes forsteri. The sequence goes on along the minus strand of NW_008794125.1, from coordinate 5,263,489 downwards.
ATAAACTGGGGGCAGGAACCGCCAAACCTGTCTCTTAATCTCAGGCCAATGATCCCACCACCACTGAAGGTGAACCTCCAGGACAGTAATTTGATCCAAAAACCTGCTTCCCAAACAAGGGCAGATTTGTCTGGGCATCTTAAATATACTTCTACTTGAGATACTTGCACTTGGCACCTTACGTGGCATTTGTTTGCCTCCACCTCATAGCATCTGTCACTACAGTGTATGTTATTAGGCTGACTATGAGAAAAGTCTAACAAGAGATTTGCATTCCAGGAAGCCATCAGACAGAAACCCTGGGACATGATTGCTAATCAAGAGATTGATGACATCTGTAACAGAGCAGGTAGTGACATTCCACAGGTCCTGCTGCAGGGGCTCTCAGTTATCAAGGCTGTTCTTGTAAATTTAGAAACCTTGATCTGTAATCTTTGCCATCCTCTAGCACTCAGGAAGATCACAGAGATATCTAAGCACAAATATGGATCTCCAAGCACAAAGGGCTTGAATTAACCCTTGCAAAATAACCAAGTGATAAACCCTCACATCCAGTCTGAACTTTCTAAGCCATAATACACGATCATTGCCCCTGGCTGTGTTTGCTGGTACTACCACAAGAAGGAAGAGTTTGGCTCTGCCATGTTTGTAGCTACCTTCAGTCAGAGGCAGCTATCAGATTTATTCTGATCTTTGCTGTATCAGACATGCGCAGGTCCCTCAACCTGCATATACAAGTCACGTGCTTAAGGCCCCCAGCCATCTTGATAACCCTCCTCAGGTCCCTGTCCAGTTTCTCAGTACCCCTCTAGAACTGTGGGTCTCAAAACAAGAGTCATGCTCTGGATAGAGAGACCAGCACCACAGAGAGGGTTCTAACAACTTTCCCAAGGCTGTTTGGCCACATTCCAGATGTCGCAGATACGTGGTTTGTGGTGTTTGTGATGAGAGCACACTGTTTGCCCCGCTCTAAACCTTAGCTCCTTTTGAGCAGGGCTGTTTTCAGCTGATCAGCTCCCAGCCTGTACCAGTACGTGGACTTATTTTGCCCTAAGGTGCAGAGAGGAAGCCAAATACAGTTCTCTTGATGGCAATATAAGACCTTACAGGTCTACATGCATATATTATCATCAGGTATTAAATAATGCTCATGTTTCCGCCGTGATGTGCAGCCAATATGTCTCAATGCATCTTATCTAATTGCGAGTTCCATCTAACTCAGTAACAGCAAAATAGCAACTTGAAAATAAACCAGTATCAATCTGATTGAAAGAACTGGCAAGCTTGACAGTGACCCAGGTACATTCCCTTCTGTCCTTTGTGACATTCGGATACTACCTCTAGCTTCTGCAATTCATTTGCCTCCTACTTTGAAGCATTTACTGAGAGATAACCTTGAACTTGACTTGTCACCGTTCCCCAGGCAAATTATTATGACTTCTTTAGATTCCTTCACCCTATAGTATTTAACAATTTTGGTTTCTTGTCTGGGTTCATTCAGAGCTTCAAAGTGCAAACCAAAAAAATGACAGAAATATGTAAGTAATGCAATAATTTTTCAAAGATGTTCTACGTGGAACATAGCTACAGCAGGGTAGAGGAGAGAAAATTGCTAGTGCCATAAAAAATGACAATGCTAAATGTAAAATAATAGTAAGGGTACCACTTTGCTTTATACAATAATTTCTGGTCATTAACATCATCACCAGTTGGAAAACATGATTAGTATACAGGGTTAAACACATATTCAATTTAGAAATTCTGAGGCTCCAAAATATCTGCAACACATAACCTTGCACAAGGAAAGCACCAGGAGACTGAAAGCACAGTGAAGTTGTGCTTCCTTGCTGAAATTTCTTTCTAAAAGAAAGTTCTCTGATAAGGATTGGAAGTCTGTTCTACATGGTATTTGTGACAGACAAGAGCTATTCCTTTATCCACTAGATATTTAAACCAGAGACAGCGAATCTTTTCACTTTATCACACCCAACTGGATAGAAGAAAATCTCAAACAATTTTTATTAAAAGTATCACTATCTGAATAATGGGGAGGAGTGGGGAATGACGGATGAATGACAGACACCAAACCCCAACATAATAGATGCTTACCAGCCAAGAGCAACGCTATAGCCAGTCTCCTGCAGAACTGTAACCTTTCCTTTACTACCATTCACAATGGATATAGGGGGGAAAAAACAGTCCTGAAAAAGAAACTGCTTGTTGGCTGAAAAAAACAGCCAGATTCAGGTAGTTACTGCTATGGAAATATTTAATAAAACACTTATTTTGCATTAATTGCTGTTTTAAAGTAAAGTTATTTAACTTTTTTTTTGTTCTTACTAATTTATTTACTATGATGAACATATCTGAACAGTTTCAGAAGTGGGGAAAAAAACCAGAAGAATAACCTTAAGTTGCCTGGAAGTTATGATTCACTATATTTTTTGCCTCACTTTTTTATTGCACATAAGAGCTGCCTTATTGTTGCCTATAAACAGATGTGAATCTGTCCCTACCATCACACTTAACTCTGCAAGGGAAAATAACAGAACCGTTGTAACAACAACTGCAGTGACACATAATGGTTTTTTTTTAGTCTACCTAGTCCAAACTCAGTCAATTAAAGGGATGCTGTGAATAAAGCTAAAAACATTGACTTTTGCTTCACAAAATACTCTAGCCAGGTGAGAACTTGGATCCGTGTTCATTTGCGTCCCCTCCCCCCGATTATATATTAACAAAAGTGCCAGTTATTGTTTCAAAAAGCGATGTCTTCTCCTAGTTGTTCTTATATGATCCAAAAGCCCGCCAGAAGATTTTACCTCAGCTTCCTCTGACTTGACAATACAAGAAATCTCTCAACTCTCTAATGCTCTCACAGTCCCTCAAAAATACTCCTATGGACCTGCAGCTTGTTACCTCATTTACCTATTATCTAATTCTGAAAGCTTAATAAAATCTCGAAGTACCTAAGGCTTGGATCCTACTAAGACATAACATACATCACTAAGCTGCAATGTGCATGTGTACTTAGGTTAAGCCAAGCACCTGAAACATTGCCGTGCTGCTTTCCCTGACCCCCAGATATGCTCACAGATGATGACTGAATGCAAGCCTTGTGAACCACCTTTGGTTAATCTTTACATTAAAAAAAAAATAAAAAGCATACAACACATTTATTTTTCAATAAAAGACATTCTCCTGTGTCTTCAAATCAGATGAAATTCATAGAAATGTAAAATTACGGGCTAATTTTACTGTGTTTAGTTATCCTGCATGCAGCTCTTCAGACAGCACAAGTTCAATGGGTGCAATATGAACATAATTCAGTTGCCTGTCTTATTTTTCTCCATGACCAACTTTAGGCTGCATGCTGTCTTCAGTCCTTGCACAGAGCTCGAATGAAAGCCAATAGGAGATCTGTTTTAGATCAATGCCGTTATATGGCCATCTATAAACAGAGGTCTGCAGGTTGAAAAATAGTCATTATCCTTTTGGTCATGAGACTCGGCCAGTTTGATATCTGAAACTAATTTTTCTGGAACCTAATTATACCTTTCACAGTGCTCCAGATGACGTTATGCCATGATAAAAATAAATTTACCTTACCTTCTTCTAAACATGTTAGAGACAATACAGTGTCTTTGACTGTACATACGGATTGGTTGGCATTAAGTGAGTAAATTGGTGAGTACTGTAACAACCTGACCCTAACTGACTTTTCTGGTCCTGAAGCAGCATCCTTCATTTCTGAATACTCTGTGTTGTGTGTGTGCATGCACACATGTGCCCATGGAGTCTGGCAACAAGGTTAGATCCCGATTTCAGTAAAAAAACAGGGTAAATGAAAAAGTAACTCGATGGAACTGTTAGACGATTTGCACTGGCTGTTTGGCATTACTGTAACTGTTTCTGGAATTATTCAGTACAAAAATGGTTTATTAAATACCAAAAGATCCCATTAAAAAGGAAAGGTTATACTGGATAATTGTACTTAGAAAATGAGCAGAGCTAGTTATGGTCTTAGCACTGTATACACAAGGAATATATAAGCTGTTTACCTTCATTAAAAAGAATGCTATCCCCCGCTTTGATTAGTTTTGCTATTCTCTAAATGAAACACTCACTTTCCAAACTAATCTTCTGCAAAGAGAAGGGGCAGAACAGAGGCATTATTGGTCTGAGAGCTCCGCTGAAGGGTATATGAAGGAACAAGCTGATTAATATGTTATTAGGAAAAAAAAAAAAGCATATGAAAATAAAATTGAATCTGGAAGAAAACCCCAACAAAATCACAAGATAAAGTCCTTACATAAAAAGTTAAAATTCTCCACTTGCTTTTGACGGCTGCTGTTTTTATTATTAGAGGTTTTGCTGAGAGTCTGCATTTTGATGTTAACATATGAAAATAAGTTGACTGGCGCAGAAAAACAAACTCATAAATTTCAACTTTAAGTATCTGTTTTAATGTATTATTGTACTTTATTGGCAATATTCCAAAAGCAAATGTCTTTTTATTATTGTATCCCCTCTTTGCAATAAAGAGGAATGTTGTTGACTGGCTTCCACTTTGGGAAATATGAAATCATTGTTTCTTTCTAGCTGTGGGCAAGAAACAGTTTTCAAACCATGCTAAAGTTACAAAAGTGTACTCAGAAAAAATATATAGCAAGAAATATGTTAGCACCTTTCATAAATTTTCAATACATGGATACAGCAAGATAATTTCCAAGCATAAACAGAGCCAGCAAAGAAAATATATTATCTTAAATCAGGTATCGTTCCCCTGTATGACAAAAACGTGTTGTTTAATAGCATAAAACAAGTAGACTTCAGCCTAGTACGGTATGATACTTGAAATAGAAAAAGAAACTTCAATATTTTACATAAGTAGTCTACCATCTCTGGCTAAATCCTTTATCCCTAACTGAATTAAAACTCACATTGGCTTCAGAGAAATCTTAGCCTGCCTACAGGGGTATTGTTGAATTAATTCAAAACTTTGGAGCATTTCAGTAGCTGGAAAACAAGTAAAAAGGAGAATCGAGGCATTTACCCTAAAATGCATAAATAGGAAACAGTTGTGAAAACTATGATCTCCATGAGAGAAAGGAAGCACCAAGCCACAGACATTGCCTCAGATGCTTGTGTCAGCAATGCATTCAGCAGCTAAGCTTATAGCATACAAGAGGAGCGCTACCAACAGCCAAGTGCAACACCTTATGCCCTTTCTTTAATCTTCTGTCTTTTCTCCAGTTAATAATGCACAAAAACCCCTTTTCTTTCATCAAGTGAATGATTACATGAAAAAGCTCTTAAGAGAAATTTTGTAATGCTGGGTAATAACATCATTACCACAAATGGGCAAACTCACTTTCACTGGACAGAACCTGCTGTCACACTCTTAGTTATGCATCGGTTCCCCCTACACCCACACACACATGCACACTGCTTCGCCTCTGGCACGTCTGCCTCAACCTGCTGCCTTTTCATTGCTCCACGTGAACCAAAAGGCGACTGAAACCAACTTTTTAACCCGGGAAGCCGAAGGAAGGGCTGAGAACTGTCTTCCGACACAAAATCAACCTTTAAGCAAAGGAATAATCTAGGGCCACCTGGTAAACAAGGTTTTTCCCTGTGAGGTGCAGTCCTGCACAGGCACTCAGTCTGCATACGTGTCCGTCAGCCTAGACATTTTCCTTGGAAGCTGAACAATACAACATCATTCTGCAATCCATTGGTTAGCAATCCCACTGCTATAGTTATTCAGTAAACAGATGGTTGAAAACCAGCTAGTTCAGATGATTTTTGCACTCTTCGTGCTGAAGTTTATTTATGATTAGCTAGTAAGGTCCATTATGGAATGACTCATTGTATTAATATTTTATATACAGGTCTAAATTAAAACCTAGAATCTTTTATGGGCAATATTTGCATCATTTTCAGGGCAGTCCCTTAGCATTTTTAAATTTTTCATTCATAGCAGTTGGTACGAAAATTTTAATTACATCCAAAGATTCACTATAAAACCCCATGATTTACTGACATATTGAAAGTTGATTGTAGAAGGCGGCACTGTCCTACTCTAAGCAACAACTGATGGTTTCAGTCTTGGTCCCAGTGGATATGGGTCAATTGTGCTGTAAAAATCTTTGACACTAATTGGTGATCCTCCAGATTAGCTTATTGGCAGTGACCTACAAGGAAATTTCTTTCGCTTTTGCTTGTGTTATACTTGCTCTGTGGGCAGATAAAAAGCTACAGTTTGGAGGCTTGTGAAGCTAACATGTTTCACAAGCACTAAATTCAATTAAAACTAAACAGACCCCTAAATTCAGATATAAATTAAGTGACGTGGTTGTAGAAATGAGTTGGTTCCCATCAGCTGTATTTACTTCTTCAGCAATCATTCTTTTGGGATTTTAAATATAAAACCTTGCCTGCTGTTGCATGACATACAAGTCCTGATCCAAAATCCGTGGAAGTTATTGGAGGCATTCAACCGACATTATCATGTATGGATTTTGCCCATATAAAACACAGGTCACGTTACTTTTCTGACACCTGCTTTGAAAGGAGTTCCTTAAGTCTCCAGTGACATCGTAATCATGGATCCTCAAAAAGACAGGTGTATCCAAAACAGGAACGAGCTTTACATGTGAATTTCTTACAGGCATGTATGTTGGCTAATGTAATAAGCAGTAGTAAATTTGTGTGTGCACACAAAGATTTAGCAAATACAGCTTTAAAGAGCTCCTCATTCCACAAGAATTAGAACTAACAATGAATTGAGGTCTGAAATGACAGTCTTCCAAATCTGAGAATACCAGGCAAATGCTGAGCCAGCTTTAATTTGTATTTATTGATTTCAGTCATTTCAGAACCTAATCCTGTCATTTCAGAGGAATCTAGAAACAATCTTCCATTTTCCAAAGCACATTTTTAGCACATTTGTAATGTGTCACTTTTCTATGTTCTCTGCAATCTCAACAACAAGTATCTTTATAATGTCAGATGAAATCAAGACAAAGCACTGGGGAGCTCCCATAGTGGTCATTTATTACCTAGTTTACACAAGCAGCTTATCTGGGACTCCAGTGATCTGGGATTTCTAACAAGCAATGTGACAGTAACTATAGGAGATGCAATATTTGACAAATTGGTAAAACGATAACTACAGTGTTGTCTCAGGGAGTAGATGAGAAATCTAAAATCTTCGCTTGTTGCAACCACTGACATGCACTGAGGATGAGACTGAATCACACGTATAAACATCTAGGACCGAACAAGAGGATATTTGTTTAGGCACTGGGCAAGTATGCTAAATGCTCCACTCCATTTGCCCTTTTCAATACAGGGCAAGTACAAGGCAAGTTCCTATCCCAGGTTATGATCCTGAATAAAAAAACAGTAACTTCCAGTCTATAATCTATCTCCTCTTCCCAGTCCAACATCTCAAAATACAGAAGGTAACAATATATCCACACAACGTTTTTATGCAGATCCTTTTCTTACTGACTGACTTTTCTTACTGACTTACTAAGGAGTACACCTCTAGTCTGTGTTAGCAATATGTGTTATTCATTATCAAGAAATTAAAAAGCCCTTGATGTTATTCTTCTATTTGCATTCAATGTGAACATCAATATTACTGCTCAGAGCCATCATGAATTTTTTTAACTCTAGCCTGAAATAAAAAACTAATTATAGTACTACCATGCAAACACAGATAAAAAACCTCGCATGGTCCTTCTCCCTAAAACCTCACAGTCTAAACACGTGAATGTAATGAGGTGTAAATAACCAACATTGATCAAAAGCAGTTCTGAACTATAGCTTCAGTGGGAATATACAATAATGAACACATTGGAAGGCCCACAAGAAAATTTACATCTCCACCAAATGTTAGCGTAAGAGGCACAGATGAAATGACATGGCTAAACTCATAACACGTTTTTGTGTTTACCTGTTTGTAAATCTGGAATTTAAAAAATCAGATTTGCCCTGATTTCTTAAGCATTCTTCCTTTCTCAATGGAAGGTCCCATCAGCTAACAGCATATCCCAAAGATATCAAAAGTCCTGCTTCCCAGTCTCTCTCAGTTACACCCATTACTCCCATCAATCTCAAAAGTTATTTGAACCCAGATTCAACCCTGATGACTTCAGGTCAATCATGTTATTCCCTGTCATTCATTTTCCCAGTATTCCCAACACCCACCAGTCACCATGAACATGTTTTGCACGCTTTGCGGAACAGAAGCCTTGAAAGCAATCTTAGTGGACAGTTTCATGATTTTAAGGCTGCACGGCAAGTTCAGTAAGTCAAACAATCCAATACAGATGTGCACAGCAAGAACGTTTCACCTTAAGATACAGTAACATACAATTGATAGGGAGCTGATAACACTCTTCCTCCCTGTTACGGATGAAGGTGGTGAAAGACACGGCCAGCCAACAGCAAGGACCCTTGAAATTCACTGCCAAGGAAAGCTGGGCTTCTCTCTCCTTTCTAGAAAGATCTGCGTCCTTTAGAAATTAACATCCTGGAGCCATTCTTCTAATAAAAGATGTCAAGTAGATAGATAAGCTCCCGGCTCCCAAACTATACAGCTTCCTTCCAGTGACCGTTAGGGAAAAAGAAGCTACTTACCAAATAGCAACTAGACTTCTTCCAGATGTGCTTACACACCTCTGCACATCGCCAGCACACAGGTTGCACACTTTTGAGTTCAGACCTTGCCTAGCAGTACCTGTAATGGCACGTACCACAGGTCTCCATGCTTTGCAACAATGCAACTAAAGAAGGAGTTTTTCCACTCTTCCCATTTCTTCTCTGCTCTTCCCATTTCTTCTCCACTGTAAAGTGTCAGATGTGCCAGGTGTCAGAAACAAATAGGTGGTAGGTGATCTATGAAACATTCTCCATGTGATTCATGTAATCTTCTCCCCATACAGTGATGTTCCATACCCATATGTCAGTATAGGCACCTCAGAAGCAGGATTTAGTTCAATGCAAGGTAGATACAAGAAAACTGGACAAAGAGCAATTGAAGCATGAGTTTGATGAGGGCAGCATCTGCTTAGGGGGCTCCAAATAAGTCTTGTAAATGTACAAATAGCCTAAAAAACCAGCCAGAATTCATGTCTTGGATGGACATGTATTCCAGGATGCCACTTATGCTCTACAGAATATGATCTAAGAATTGCAGGGAATCCACTCTGGCCACCTCTTCATGCCTTTCAGAGATCCATTTGGAAACACAGTTCTGTTTAACAGTAAGAGGTGATCCACTCATTACAGCTTGGAACTGTGGGCAGGCTAGTGTGTCTGGTGGTCTGCTTTTACTGGCATTAATGAGGGAATCCTCCGGGCAATCCTCTTCTACTCACAAATGAAGCAAAATACCCTGTCCTTCTTGGCTAGAATTTGTTATTTTCTGTATGTGAGGGCTGAACGCACAATAACCTACCTACTTGGAAAAAAAATTCAGACAAGTTTGCTCAAGTCTAAGAGCCTCACCTTGAACGGAGATTGTTCACAGGAATTAAGATTAGATAAAACCATTTTCCTTTTTATGCCCTTGTTACAAAGGAGGAAGATGAGGTCACAATAAGAACACATAAGCAAAACAACAAACAAACCTGCATTTGATTTGCAAAGAGCCAAATCTGCAGGTGGACAGTTGCTGAAAAGACAAACTCAGCTTATCCTTTGGAAACTTTTACTTTCATTAAGCTTACTTTAACAATAAGGATTGAGGTGGAGGCAAAAACCTAAAACCTGAACAAAATACAGACTGCTTCCTTCCTGATCTGGCACATTCCACTGACAAACAGATAAAGAGAATTTTTAATGCAACTTTCAGTACGGTTAGATACCGCGTTTGTCTTTATTCTCTCCAATATTTTGTTTTTAACAGACAGATGAATGGGATGACTTTACTTGATTCATTGGCACTGCTAAAGCACTGACTTCTTTAACAGCAATCATAAATGGTTTCAAGATGCGAAACAAGTGTTCCAGCATGGTCCATTGAGCAGAATGGAGAACAATGCCTTCCCCAGTGTCACCACACATGATATATTTAATGATTGCTACCGTACGTTCCGATCAAAAGTGCTTTTAGTCATGTACTACATGGGATTCCATCTTGTTTATATTCTCTGAAAAAGCAGCGTAGGCAGTAGTAGTTTGATTTTCTGGATTCAAAGCTCTGAACTGCTCTTTTATACACCAAATCTTCCTAGCCCCTTTTATTTCCTTTTATTATCATATATTTATACAAATATATTAAAATACAACACTTAAGCATTAGAAAATGTTAATTATTGGCTGGAAAAGAGCATTGAGTCTACAACAATTTAAGTTTACTATAGCTATAAATGTATTACACCACCGCTCCGCTTGCAGCTGTTCATGAAAGACACAATACACTACTGTCATTCTCAATATCTTGAAACATTTTTCAACACGCAACATTTAAGAGCTGATAGAGAAAAATTAACTTTATCAGAACATTTCAAAATTTTGTTTTTATTTTTTCAGAGATGAAAGCTAGTATTTTAAAAATTACTGGAAAATAGTTTTAATAAATTTTGATTCATTTGAAGTGTTGTATTTGACTATGTGATAACATATTTTTTGAAATTGATTATTTTCTTTAAAATGCTAAGTACTTAATACCATATCAAGCAGATATTTATCTAAATTGAGAAGTTGATTTGTGGAGATAAAGTATTATGACGTCATGATATTTTCCTTGAGCAAATTATTAGATGTTCTGTCTTTCCTAATATCTTTATTGGGCTAATGTAGCTAATCAAAAACCAAAATCAAATTTAAAATAGGAGTGAGAGTTTAAATATAATCTACATCCACTAAGGAATATTTAGTATAATTTCTCATTTGCAGGAAATAGTATTTTGCCCAATATTTAGCTGCTGAAGGTTTCTCTCTCTCTCTTTAAAAAAAAAAAAAGGCCACAGTTTCCAGGTATATACCTGTTTTAGTTAAAAGTTTTATAATAGATGAGCTCCCATGGCATTATTTGTCTGTCTTGTAGAGAATACTATTTACTGACAAAGTTTGAGAAGACAACTTCAGATCATTTTATTTCAGCAAGAAATTAAATAGAAATTCCTTTTAAAAGAAAGACATTGAGGTGCTGGAGTGTGTCCAAAGAAGGGCAACAAAGCTGGTGAAGGGTCTAGAGCACAAGTCTGATGAGGAGCGGCTGAGGGAACTGGGGTTGTTTAGCCTGGAGAAAAGGAGGCTCAGGGGAGACCTCATCGCTCTCTACAACTACCTGAAAGGTAGTTGACCAGAATCAATTGTAGGTCAACTCCTAGCCAACTTAGACTCCAGAGCACAAATACAACCCTAACCAGCCTCACCACTGGTCCACGACAGTGCCTCTCTGTACCTCTGCAGAGATATTAAAAGTAGATGGACTTTCAAATTGCTTGCAAAAATAAGGAACAATTTTAACACAGCCACTTTACACAAGGGACCACGTGGATTCTGACTCAAGCATCTTTCCAAGTGCTATGTGCAATACAGTATATAATCTACAGTGTTATTCTTTTGAAACATATAACAATCCAGTTTAAGTCCACTCCTTTGAGCAGCCATTTTGCAGACTATTTCATGACTTTTAGAAAAAACTTCTTCATTCCAAGTAAAGCAGATCACTTACTTCTGAATGATCGTTTCTGTTCTCAGATTATGTACTGTACCCTTAATTGTGCAGTTTGGTAAAGGTAGTTGATATCCTCAGGATTTCTCTAACCTTTATTTTAGCACACTCCAGGATAGTAACACTGTAATCAATTAAAGGATGCTGATGGCACATGGGGAGTGCTAAATCTCCTATTGACAGTTCATCAGGGAAGTCAGCACTTTTTTGTAATTTTCCATTTAAATGATTCCTTGGCACAAAGCAATCTCAAAGACTCTACACTGTTTGTTCACTGTCCCATGATCTTGAAATGGAGTTTACAGAATTTTATATATTTTTATGCATCTTTTATACACCTTTAGCTTTCTTGGTTTAGAATTTTTGTTTTTGTTGACTTCACAGAGATATGTAGGCTCATCTCCAGACAATAAAAATATTTGACAAAACATATAGATGAGTAGTACTCTTATTTTTTAATTCTGCTCTTAGTGTTTGTACTATATTCTCCATGTTCAGAGAACTGATGGAAAACACGATTCACTTCTTTAAAAGAATTTCATTTCACGGGATGCAACCTATAGCAGTAATTCATACACAGATATACTGCATGAATTCAGCCACCAATCCATTTCAGTGACCAAATTAATTATATTTAAGCTTTCTAAATTGTTAGATAATACCTGTGAAACTAGTTACATAATTTCTTTTCTATAAATACCACGACTTCCTCTTGATCAATGTTAAGTTATAGCAAATGTCAAATGAATTAATTATAAAAAAAACCTCAGCAAAAATTGATGAAAACCACAAGCAAGGCACATTAACATAAGAAAAATAGCTGTGAAAGTTCTTTCCGGATGCTGAACAGCATTGTACAGAACACAGACCTTCCCCTGTGAGGAAACCTCATCACTGTATATCAGAAATACTTGGAAATAACAAATGCTGTTTTATTAGATATTTATTACAAAGTACTGTATAGAGAAAGAAAAGAAAGGTGAGGCCTTTTATTAGCTAAGACTCACTTTCCATGCAACTGTAGTGCTGTGACATTTGCAACAAAGCATAAGAACACAATAAATGTGATATACTGAGACAGCTTTCTGACATACCTTTTCTATCCTTGAACTCTAAACAAGGACTCCTGCCTCCCTCTCTGCCATTATAGACATCCTCTAAGTATTAAAATACAGTAATTCCAGACGGATTTAGATCAATGTGCGACAATGAATTGGTATTCTTCAGAAATAGCTATACCTATTTCAAAGTGAGGAATGTGAACTATCAATCTAGAGCATTCACTGAGCCTTATGTAAAGGTCAGTTAGTTTCTGCTGTAAATGTAAACATTCTACATGGTGTCTAAATTTCTTTTTCACTATTGAAAATAACACTTTGGGCAGATGAGGAGATTTAAGTAAGAAAGGGAAGAAACTATTACAAAGACGAGCTGATATAATAAGTGCTCTTACTTTAAGACAAGAAAAGTAATAAAATTTAAAAAAAAAATCAAACAAATGCTGAATCCTTATTGCTTGTCTCATTATGTTTAATGAAGTCTTTAAACCCCTAGTTTTGTTAACTCAAAATGGTAGCTTCTTACTTAAAATAGCTCCTCTATGTTTGTTTTTTTATGTAGAGAGACTTAACGAGAATAAGATCTTGACCTCAGAATACCCAACAACTATGAATGAAAAAATTAAGGTGCAGATTGTACCGAGAGAGACCAAAGAAAAAATCATCTGACATCCCTAAGGCTTACTCAGTTGAGGTTTTGGGGATTGGTTAGTTTTGCTTGCTTAAGTCCAAAGCTACAAATTGCATCCACTTCTGTAAAACTGGATGTGTAAAACAAATTCAGCTAGATCTGAAAACTGTAAGGAACTCCAAAATCCGGAGTTGAACAAGCTGCAATCTTCCTGGGTAAAAGATTACTTCCGTATGATACACTTCCGACAGCATGTCTAGGTGTTTGCATCATGCGTGGACATATACGCTTGCAGTTAGACCTCACATGAATACAGAGTAATTTAACAATACCTGAGCTCTTCGTGCTTCATCACATGGGTGAGGACAGAAGGTCTAATGGACATCGTATTTAAGGAGAATGGCTTTCTACTTCTCGTTTCAACACTGCTGCTTTTCCACACAGAATTCTGCAAAGGAAGGGAAAGGATCATTGTAATAAAAGTTACATTTGAACATTTGCTCAGAATATATGAGAGATCATCTGTTGTTGGCAGAGAAGTTTCCTGTCTTTAGTGAGCATGTTGTACCATAGCTAAAATACCAGTCATGCAGGTCACCAAATATCTAGTAAAATTACAATTTAAAACAATTTCAACTCTTCTGAGACCGTGAAAGTCTCAGACTAAAGACTTGAACAATAGTTTTCCGATGTAATGAAAGCAGAAACCCAATCTAAAAATCAAGATGCAATTTACTTACACAGAGAAACCTTATATGCACAACTAAGACTTTATGTCACTTCTTATCATCATTCTTTAAAACCACAGATTTTACGGAAAAATAAGACCAAAGGCAGATTTTCTAATTACTGTAGAATATATTATCATGTTCAAGAACACTTAAAAACCACATTATTGATTAAAAAATGGGTTATATTTTCAAATTGTGGTTCTTATTGTTACTCTAGTTATACTTAATAACCTTTAAGATGCTTAAAGCCAGAGTCACAAGATTTGACACTCTATCCATGATTTTTTCTGTTTGCTTTGTTTTCCAGATTTTTCCCTAGTAGAGTTGTTTGTGGTGTCACCTTGCTTTACAGCAATGATTTCACATAACGATGAGGTCACCAGAGTGAAGCATGAGGATGTGCTGAAAGCCTTGCAAGGAAGTATGATACTTACTGTAAACTTTAAATGTAACTCCCAAATAAAAGCTTCCTCAGACTGGAAAGACCAAGTCTAGCAAAATTCTGGTGTGTAGCTTCATGTCTGATTTCAGTCACAATCCATGACTGCTGAAAAGTTCTCTTTTTGGAGATATGTAACAGAGAGAAGAAAAAAACCCTGGAGATTATAGAGTATCAATAAGCTGAACTAACTTTATTGCTTCTGATAGAAAACTCTCCCAGGGTTTTACAGAAGCTTAATAACTACGATCAGTGCAATCTTCATGGTGCAACACAAAACATATGACAGTACCGGAAGATTTCCCAGAGCACAACTCCTCCATGAGTTATCAGGGAAGTAATTAAGTGGTTAAACTTTGTTGGCCTTGATGAAACAGTCCCACAAGGATACTCTGATGACCAGCAAATAGGAAGAAACATGTCCTGATACTGTTCCCGTTTTCACTGGTATATTTGTAGTGCTCTTAACTGCTTCTGATGTACAAAAAGATAAAAGCAGTAATCGGACGCTTACGGACTGTGGCTAACTCAGTGCGTTCGTCTAATAAATTCACTGTTGTCCGTACTTCTGAATAGTGAGGACATACGAAAAGCTTTAGTTCTGGGCAACCTCATTCACACCAGCCTTCCTGGATTATTATGTCTATCTGCACTTCTTACTCTATGATGCTCTTATTATTATAGGTAATATAGTTGCTTTGAGAAAGATCAATCGGTCCCAGTGATCCTATACAGTCAGGACATAAAGCCTGCAGATACAGAACTACCACATTAGCGTTGCCGCAGTAAAGACAATTAGTGCCAACATTAGTCCGCAAACTTTATTTTAAATCTCTAAAATGTTCCAAAAATGTTCCAAATATCCTTGCTACTTAGATATCGACTAATATCTTTTCTGAGAGCTCTGAACATTATTTTAGGAGTTTGTCCAACTCATAATCTTAAACACAGTCTTCTATCTGTCTTAATAGCCCTGTAATATTTTATGCTTCAAAATAGCTTATTTAGCTAGCTGTGTCAAATCTCTTGATCAAAACACACAAAATATTACTAAATTCATTAAAATCAGGGATTTATGTTTTACTTTAAAAACATTACCTACAAATATTTACACAGCACAATCTGACACAGACAAGATGTTATCTGTGAAGCATACATTTTACCATGTGAAAATCCATTAAAGCAATTTTTCAGAGAATGGTTTAAATATACTGTTCCCAAGGCAAACTTCTTTGCTATAACATAAATATGAATTTGTAAAAGCTTCTAAGCAATAATTTCCTACCTTGCAAGGTTGGCTTGGTACACAGTTGTGCATTAGTTCTAGCTGAAACACATTTAATTCCAAACCTACAAGATGACATTCTCAATAAACTTTGTCCTTAACTTTCATTCTGAAGACAAGCTTGCCAAATTCCTGCTACATATTCAGCTGATCGGAAGCAAAAGTAACAAGAAAAAAGAAATACCTGGGCATAGATATTAACAAGATATTAACTGAAGGCAACATGGATTCTTTGAGGTTCTGAACAACCAAGTGATCTGGAAGTTGTTAATCTGTTATGACCAGGAGAAGGGTTGTGATAAATGTTTTGGTTAAATTTTTTAATGCCCCATGAACCTACCCCAAGCTAGTGAGAATTCTCCAGAGTTTCCACTGCTGAAAAGCATCAAACCTTGATAATCTCAACAAGCTTTTATAACAGCATTGCCCATTCTAGTGATTCCACTGAAAATCTCAATTGGCTTTTGACGATATTTTGGAAAGCCAGTGGGGAGGGAAGGGACATAAGGAAGTGCATGTTAAGAAGCAGGAAAGCAAACAGAGATCATATTTTAAAATGCTGTGGAATTTAACTCACGACTTCTGAACTTCTGAAGCTCAACAGTAAGGGCTATTTTGCCGGGGGAGGGAGAAGGAACATAGCAAATCTCTATAAGCACTGTCTCATATGGTGTCAGTGCTGGCTAGTAGGTAACGTGCAGACAACCTATCTGCATACACAGCTACCTTATTCAGGTAACAGCTCTATCTGCTCCTTGACTTTACTGCCCAGCCTCTTTCCTGAAATGCATCATGCGTCTCTCTGCAGTCCTCAGTGGTAGCTGAGCCCTGCTCTGTACTAGTCAAGTTCATTTCACCATGTTTTGTTTAGCAAAAGAAGAAAACGGTGTTCACATAGATATCTGTTCCAGATTAGTGTAATAAATAAGAATAAAAGCTTGTTTCCTTTCTTCTGGTCTACAGGAAGCTGAACTGATAGAATACATTTGGTGAGTTTCTCTGCAGAAATCATAACATGAGCGAACGCACCAGTTCTTTGAAAACTGCAATCACCTTTGATGATGGAAGCAGTAAATAACAAAGAATTCCCAGTCTTCTAATTAACATGAGAAATGTTTGCATTTCTTCAGACATGCTATTGCAACGTGACTAGCAAAATCAGGAGACGAAGAGTCGAGAGATGAATATTCTGACAGTTTAATAGGAATTTATTAGGAGAAAGTACCACTGCATCATCCACAGAATTCATCACAGACGGAAAATGTAAAAGTGCCCAAGTTCTAAGTGTATTCTGAGAGTCAGTTCACTATTTTATTTTTTTTCTCCCTGCAAATAAAAGTGGTACTTACAGCATCTACTTTCAACACAGGTTAACCAGTATATATTTCTATCAATTTTGAAGCACTATGTTCACACAAATAATACTACTACTTGTGTAGCCAGAGCTTCCTTGTCATCATCATCATCAGGTAAGTTCTAGCACAACATTTTTGTATGAATACATACTATTAGAGGAAGACTAAAGACTAACCAATGTAAGTGACTAAAAGTTTCACAACAACAAAAAAATCTATATAATCTATTTAATGTAACCTTATAGGGATAGAGAAATTTTGTCTCGAGGCTAAAACACACAGCTAAAACACACAAATTTTTTTTTTTTTTTTAGTTATAAGAAACCCTATTCCAAGACAAATTCTGAGATTAAAACATTCAATCTTTTTGATGACTGGAAGTAACAATCTTGGTAACAATCTCAGATGAACAGAAGTAAACCAAATTTTAACAACACTCTGATTTGCAGAATTTTTTTTTTTTTTTATTCTAACCTACTGCTATTAACACTGTGGATCAAGGACAGTCCATGCAGCAGCGCCTCTTTGTATTTTTGCCACTGTATTAATATCTTAACTGAACAAGGCAATTCTCCTGGAATACACTTTAAAACCTTACTACAACACACAAGTAAGAGAGACGACAGTTAGAGGAATATTACTGAAGCAGGAGGAGAAACCCTTCAGATCTCCAGGATGTTGAACCCAGACTCCAAATCCAAATTAAGCTCCAGAGATCAGGCCAGAACCCAGTTTAGTTTTTTCCGTGTCTTCTAAGCCCTCCTCATCGATACACA
Source organism: Aptenodytes forsteri (assembly GCF_000699145.1). NCBI lineage: Eukaryota > Metazoa > Chordata > Aves > Sphenisciformes > Spheniscidae > Aptenodytes > Aptenodytes forsteri. Next base: position 5,245,516 of record NW_008794125.1, on the reverse strand, counting down.
CAAAAAACAACCAAAACTGTTGGTGGGAGGGGGAAGACTTCTCCTGTCAGGAACTGAGCATAGTAATCTTTCCCGCAGGCGGAACTGAGAGGGAAGCAGAGTTTTAGACTCTGAAGAATATTAGGGATGTCCAAACAGGGTCATTCAAATCATCGTTCACTCAAGCTCAAACAGCATTAGAGCAGTGCATTCTGTTAATTTTGTTAAGTAGCTAGAGCTGCAGGATACACAATTCACAATATTGAGCCACTGGCATTAATGCGATAACAGATTTAAGGGCTAGCATGGTGGAAAGAAAGAAAGCAAAGCTTTTAAACCTCATTTAATGGATAAGAGAAAACCATCTTTAACATTCCAGTTGTCTTTGCTTTATTGTATTGATTACAAAAGACAAGATTTTGACTTGAGGTCTCTGATGTGCAGGATACACAATTCACAATATTGAGCCACTGGCATTAATGCGATAACAGATTTAAGGGCTAGCATGGTGGAAAGAAAGAAAGCAAAGCTTTTAAACCTCATTTAATGGATAAGAGAAAACCATCTTTAACATTCCAGTTGTCTTTGCTTTATTGTATTGATTACAAAAGACAAGATTTTGACTTGAGGTCTCTGATGATATAAATAAATGCTGAGCTCTCCAGTCCCAGGAAAATCTTCTATGAGAGAGAGAAGTAAGAGATCTTAAGTTTGACTGTACTTTTGTAATTAGCTAAAAGTTAGTTAAAACTCTCATCTGAATAGGCTGCCTCATTGTTTTACCAACCGATTTGCTATGGTTAGTAGCCTAAATGCCAGGATAACATCTAACAAAGTGGTAAGTGATCAAAATACCACCATCCTTAACTTCTTTTTTCTGAATTATTTAGATATTCCCACATTTTTTAAAATTTCATTAAGATTACAGACATAATTTGCAACCAAATGGCAGTTATACCTTTCTCTTTCACGGTTACCAGAGTTTTGAGGATCACTGCTACCACATCACTTACTTTGTATTACAATTTTAAAGTGCTATCACGTCTTCATATAGTATTTACTTTAAATTCTTTCTTTTGTTATCTTTTGACACACACACACGCACACTCACATCCCATTAAGATAAATGGTGTTAGGATGTCAGTGCCATCAGGCTCCAGTGGGGTCAAGATTTTACCCAGTGTGCTTGTTAAGTGAATTTCTGAACAGGTATGGACTTATGCAAGTTAAGTTAAATGCATACTTAAGCATTTTGCTGAAGAGGGATCATTAAACAGGAAAGGAAGGAGAAAACAGTATAGTAAGCTTTCGAAATTATAGTCTATCGAGGTCCCTAATCCTAATGACATGCATATAAAAGGATACAAAAAAATAAAAGATAACAAAAGACATAACCCACTCTCAAAAACACCTCAGAAGAAGTATGTATTATATTCAACCAAATTCTTCGATGCAGACAAGAGAAACACAGATTGATTTAAAGATGAAGGGACCCTTTGCACATCAGTCCTGCTCCCAGTTCCCCAAAGCTCTCCACCCGCAAAGAGCTGATGAGCGATGATGCACCCTGGAAGGGTTGCCTCAACAAACAACCTGCACAGTGAGGGAAGAGTGGGACTGAGAAAGAAATCCATCTGTACTGTCCCTGAGCATGAATGGGATGAAGCAAGCCTGGGGCAGTATTAAGGGAAAGGGGTTTTTTGTCTGGACGTCCTGAGCCCCTTGGTGTTACTGAGGAAATGCTATTTTGAGGGGGAACTAACACATCTCTGGAGAGGAACCTCTCTATTTTTCCTATTCACAGAGAGCAGGAGACAGCATCCAACTAGTTATCTCACTAAAATCAAAATCATTTACGGATGTGGCCTCCACCCCTCAGTATTCAGCTCAGAAGTCTTTTGATAGTATGAACACAAGGAGTTCCACACAACGCTTAAAACATGAGTTCATCTCTACTGTAGGAAAACAGGTCATGGCTACAAGTACAGTCATGAACAGATTTTAACTCATCCTTGAATATATAATGGTATAAGGTATTTAAGGATGAGTTTGCTAGTCACTGTCCAGGTTTGAGAGCTTATTATTGATGACCATTATCACATTTCAAACTGTACACAATTGTGTTTAAGGATGAGAAATTCAAAATAGCCTATGTGAATCTTCCTTTTAAAATTTAGGCATCACACTTATCTAGTTAAAACTTGTTCACTAAATAAGAGCTATCTTCTTATTTAAAACATACTTAGTAACTGGAACATTATTTTTCCTGGTCAGAAAGGTAAGGTGGTCTGCATTTCTCGGTTTCCCAAGCTTGCCTTGCTACATTGCCACACTTCAATGCTATGTAATGTTTTTCTAAAAGGAAATGTTCAGATTGCTTAAAGGATTTGAACTTAGTACACATTCTTCCCTCTTTAGTTGTAAATAAATACATACCGGGGTGGCAGCTGTTAAAGGAGATGCCAGGTACATAAAACAAACAGACAGAGCCTAGAGGGGAAAAGGCCTCAAATGATAAATAATTACCAATTCTACAGAGCTTGATTACTGCAGAAGTAATGTCTGATTAAAACAAGACCAGGATTAAGGCAGAGACCTGAGCAGATTAAAAAAAAAAGGTAGGGGGGAGGAAGGCAAGTTCAGCTTCAGTGCCTGAGCTGAGTCCCCGTGCGGCCAGGGACTCACTTTGGTCATCATCAGGCTGGGTGTTTCAATAGCCTGCAAAGCTCTGGAAAGTTTAAGTTTCTGGGTGCTGGTTATTTCACGGATTTCTTCATACCACCTTTATTGCTCTAGTACCCAAACTCTCTCCACTAATGCACTAAAAGACCCAACATCTAACATAATCATGGCTCTGTCTCTGTTGGAGTAAATTAACTCTTATAACTTGTTTTTCTGAGGCATGATAGTTACCAGTTATTTTGTAGGGGGTTTTTCCCTTTTCCTTTTTATTTCCTGTTAAAGAAATAATTTCACAATAAATATTGATACAGATAAAATTGTTTTCTACTCTATGATTTAATGGGAACACATTTTCTAGTAAGTTCTTCAGCATTTTAAACTTATCCCAGTGTTAATTTAATGTAATTGCGTAGAGTTAAACCAGAGCACATCTTTTCAAATGCAACATTTTTATACACTGTCAGAAGCTTAATATTTTAGTTTTAAAGGAATGAATCTGAAGCATTCAGCTTCACTTGGCTTTTCCAATACTGAATGAATAAAGTAAAATTATGACACTATGAATATTTTTAGTCAAGAATAACCCAGATGTGTCTTAGGACAACAAATAGTTAGCCAAAAGGATGAATGGAATTGCTGATCTTAAAAAGACAGACAGATACCAGAATTCAAGAACATGACTCTGGAAACTTTGGCTACTAAACAAAAAACATGATTTTCAACAGGATTTTCAAAAGCAATTAATACTAAAAAGCAATTAATCAAAAGTTGCTCTGTGATCAGCTTTTTAACCTCAGACTGCTTATTCAGATTCTTTAACCCAATCTTTAGGTATTATGCTCTTGACCAAAATTCCAGGGAAAGATGGTGAGGGATAGCTGATAAAGCTAGACATACCAGTTTGCATAAGGATGCATAATTATTCCAAATTAACAGTACTGCAGATAACCATACAGTCAGTGGATCATGAACTTTATGTCAAAGTTTAGAAAAAAATGGTGCACTGATTTTCATGCACACGATGCCATAGCTGTAGAAACAAGACAGGATCACATCTTTTGAACTTGAAAAAGTGATACAAAATCTCCCAAGCCCAGAGATAAATTTGAACTATGCTTAATCAAACAAGTGATTAAAGCTCAGGACCATATTTCAGATAGAGATATGGGGGAAAAAAATACCCCAAAGCAGTGAGTTATAGAAAGGCTCAGGAGCTGCCAAGAGCAAAAGAATGGATTGCTACAATGAGAGCCATTTCCAGGAGTCTGATACCCAAAAATGTATAGACCTCAATTTTCTCTTATGAAAGACAAGATGATTCTGCAGAAGGAAAAGGAAAATGCTAAAAGACAAATAAATATTTAATGAGTCTACCTACCTCTACGTTCTAAAATTTTCACCACATTTATTCGTAGAGCTCCCTAGTCTTAAGAGATCTAGTATCAAGGTTATCAGGGAAGGCTACCTACAGCCTGGTGCAAGCATGCTGATCTCTAACTGGCACCGGAATAAATCCATTTGCTGGAACACCTTGGTTGCATCTCTCTACTACTAAATCCGTGTCCAATACCAATACAGGGACATTAGAGACATCCCAGCAGCCCTTTTTGCGTTGTTATAAATGTAGACTTTTTTACTAGTGTCTTTATAGATATTTGAGTATCCAGCATAAAATATTCCATTACAAAGGGGAAAGCTAATAAGAAGCTATAACACAGCACAGCAAGGGCAATGATCGAGCAAACGGAGAGAATTATGAAAGATATATAAATAAATTTGCTTTTCACTCTGAAAGGTTACAGCACATACATGCACACGATCTATAATTCTCCCATTTGCAGCACTGACTGCAACATTTACTGACCTGTGTTACTACCGCACTCGTTTTAGGAAGGATGAACTAAACTCATACCTATTACAGATAAAGCATAGTCTATGTGACAAAGATCCAGAGACCTGTCATACATTTTGGTACTGTTTTGTTAATGCTGGACTGGCAGAGTTTTTACTTCAAAGCAACGGGTTCCAGTGAAGATACTTCCTGTGATGCTTTGCCTGGAGTCTCAGCAGAATGGAAAGCTTTATAACCACATAAGGATTTTATGACAGATGCCTACAGGAATATGCACACATATATAGTCAAAGGAGAGCTAAAGCAAAGTAGCTTCATGGTACCCCCAAATTCTAACAAGGTTTAAATACTAACACGTCCCTGTATGTTAAAAAGGCAGATAGAAAAAATATCTCCCCAGAATTAGCTGATACATTTCTAAATTTTTTTTAAAAACACAATTAGACATCTTTGTAAAGCTCAACCATGCTTTGTCAGTACTCTTCCATGCAAGAAAAAAAATGCCCAGCATCAATATAATGCAGATCGGCAGTAATTTGGAGCCTCACAGAACAGAAGCCCTGGATTAACATGTCTCGTGGACATGCAGGCCTTGCAACCCCTGCTTCCATCATGCTCCCTCATGCTGGAATTTACAACGGGAACATTATGGGATTGGTAATGCTATCTCCACTTTAGTAGGGTACTAAAAGAAATTTGCCTCCAGCTCCTCTGTACATTTTTATCCCCAATGCCCGCAGATTGACTTGCATACAAGTACGTGGTGGGACAAAACTTCTGCTGTACTATAAAGAAAAAAACAGTTGCAATGGTACCATACAACAAAGTAGCAAAACAACAGAAAAGAGAGCACCAAATTTTCCGGAGGTGCACAAGTCTAAATTCTTCCAGAGTCAGAGTTACACCCAAAGGTAATTTGGTCAAAATCAACATTCTGAAGTTCAATAGTAATTCCCGCTATATTTTTAATTGAAAGGAAATCCAAGCAAGCACAATCTGTGAGTGCGAAGTGAAATGAATCTATTAATTTACAGCACAACTAAACTGAGTAGCCATATTATCCTGAAGGCAGCCTGCTGACTCAGGAAGGGTCGGAAGTAAATAAATCATATATGACTGTGATAAATGATCAGTGCAGGATATGTCAGAGTGCAGGCCTGATCAGCCATCATGCTGAAATGCACTGAACTACCATGGGAGGTTTGGGGGCCTGCAAATATGAAATAGACTCTTGTTAGTGTCAGAACTGGGCAAATGATTCGCCATGAATTAATACAGAAGCAGAGCTTAGCCCACTTCACATTTCTGAAGGATGAAAAAGCAGGTAGTGTTTTTTCCTAACATGCTTGCTGGTGGTGTCCCACTTTCCTTCCCTAGAATTGTAAATTCCAGCAATTTTTCCTATGGTTACCTATTAACAATATGTCATGAATGGTTTAACTCAAGACATGCCATTTATTTTATCCTCAAAGTCCCAATGTTTCATGCCAGCGTTAACAAAAACTCATACTAAGAACATTTTCAATCCAAAATAAAACATCATTAAGCTAGCCTATACATCAGAAAGAGCTGTTTACTAGGGGAATGGATCCCACTCCTTTTACATTCCCAACCTCAGTAAAGTTTCTGTCGCATTTTAGATCTTTGTCACACATTGTATATCCTTGACAGCTGCAGAGACATACGACTCTCAATTCCATGCTGGAAGGCATGTGCAGAAGAACAGCTTTTTTTTTTTTTATTAAAAAGAGATTAACAAAAGAAACTGTCAGACCAGAAAAAACATATCATCAATATAAACACTGGAAAAAAACCAAAGCAGGTGACATTTCACAAAATTCACATAAATAGAAGTAGATTATAAACTGCATTGACCTAAGTAAATCACAGGACAGATTAGCACAACGGCAGCTCTACCACACCTGGACTGGGGCAGAACTCGCCATCCTGAGGGCTATGTGCAATTGCAGCGTGCATCCGCTGACGTGCGTACTACAGACTCTGGTCTATGCCACCAGTTCAGGTGTGCTGTAGTGCCAAGTAGGGCACCGCCATGCATCAGAGCACTTGGTGCAGGAGACATGAGATTCAGAGAGAGCGAGAGGGGTCCGAGTTTCCGATGGGGCTGAGTTTCTGATGGGGCTAGACTTCCCAGTCCTCACTATAAGATTTACCAAATTCACCAAATACAGTAGGCAGAGACTAATGCCATGGGACCATGACTGCTCAGTGGATAACTCTAGTAGCAGACCTCAGTTGACATTTGCAATCTCTTCTCAGTCCCAGTCTTCCTATAGGTCTACTAATTATCCTTCTCAGTACTCTAATCTTAAGTGTGAGCTGAGACTAATGCCACAGGACAATATTCCTAAGGCTGCACAGAGAATTTATCTAATAGCAGTCCTCCTCTGACCTTGGCAGAGTCAGCCTCACTATAAGGCTCCCATTCCTCCTTCTCTGAACCCTAAGTGTAAGCCAAGTCCAATGGCAATCCCAGAGATACAAGCCTACACCGGTAATAACTGTACTCCTCCCATGGGGTTTACACTGATCTTTTTCAGAACTTTAATTCTGAGTAACATCACGTGTTCTGGAAGAAGAAAATAAACCAAATCCTCTAATGCAAAGGGTCAAAATAATTGTGGTTTGTGGCGTTTTTTCACCTGTAGTTATGCAGTCAGGTGATGTCCAAGGCTAAGACTGTACAGAGGATATGTCTAGGAGTAACCCATACTTGACTATCCAAAACCCCTTTACATTCTACAGGGCTCCCACGTCCTCTTCTCGGAGCCTTAAACCTAACTCTAGGCTGAACTGAAGTCACAGAACACTCCAGTGCTCTCGGTGAAGGAACACACAGGCAGCACTTCTGCTGGTGCATACAGCCACTTGTCAGATACACTCTTCCTGTATGACTCAGTTTTCTCCTCGAACACTGAATCTTACTCTAGGCTGAGACAACAGCCATGGGACTCCCCAGTCCCTGAACTGAATTGTTTCATAGAGTGGTCTAGTTGCACTCTTGCTTTGCTGCAGCAACTTCTTCTGTTCCCTGCTCTTGGTACGTATCTGAGATTTATTGTTCTCAGAAGCCTCGCTCTGATCTCATCCCCAAGCACAGCCTGAGCCCCAGGCCAGCAACCCAACCTGTTTAATCAGTGCTGAGTGCACAGTTCCACTAGCAGCTGTCAAATTACCTTGGCAGCCCTTCTGAGCCCCACTGTTACTGTGTGTCCTGGATCACTTTTTTCCATCACGTTACTCCACTGGCTGCTGTCGTTCTTTATACCGGATGGGGATCTCGAAAGGGAGGCACTAAGTCCTTCCTCTTCTAAAACGTGTGACGCTGGGCAGGTTTTTGGCACATACACTGTGGCTGTCTGTCTCTGGCATCTTGACAAGTAATTGACAAAGACTTTATTGATGTGACTCTCAACAAAATTCTCACAGGGGTGCACCTCCTTGGGACCCCGGAAGAACCAACTCTTGTTTAGCATTTGAATACATCCATAATATCTTACTTCAAGATAACAGTTGAATGATGTTATGTTTTTATTTTTAATGATGTGAAAATACATATAAAGTCTGTTAAAATTCCACCTCCAATCAACCTTTTTTAGGGTACCAGACGAAGAACCACAAACAGATCCATAGAACTGTCAAGGTGTCTTCTTTTTTAAGAATGCTTTAGACTAAATTTTCTTTACAGTTTATCAAACTTACTATTATAATTCGATTGTAAATTTCTCCCTTCACTTTGCTTTAGACTAAATTTTCTTTACAGTTTATCAAACTTACTATTATAATTTGATTGTAAATTTCTCCCTTCACTTTGATATTATTGGCAAAATGAGAAAGTTAGGGCCATAAAATTAATTAAAATCTTAATTATGTGGATTCTTACTTGCATTCTGTGATTAGATAAAGCAGTAAGTTATCGTAATTCCCTTTAAAAAAAGAAAAAGCAAGACTAAGAAGAAGAGAGCTACCTAGCAAGTGATGGGAAAAGATAAAGGATTTGATTTTTATGTTAGATATGTGGGCACACAGAGCTGTATATCTTGCAGAATCAGCTAATATGAACGCATTACCAATTTGACAAGACATGGCATTAAAAAAAGGTATGAAATCCATTTGTCTTAGATGCCATCACTGATACTGGGCTTGGTTTTTATTCCACACATCCCTGAAGTTCCAAATTATTTAGACCTGGGGTACTGAAATGTATGAAATGTATCAGAGAAAACAACATCCCAAACCTTTCCTTCTAAGTTAATATGAAAGAGGGTTTTTTAATCCTTTTGGGAACAGAGCAGATAGTCAAAACCCATTAGAATATTTTTTTCTAGTATTTCTCACCTGGGCAAAAAATTGGAAATGCTACAACAAATAGTTTTACCATCTCTTGTGACCAAACTGAAAGTCTCATTACTCTTGATGCTGGCTAAAACTGCCATTTTCAGATGCTAGCAATAACATGAGAACCTCAGTTTTCATTATTAGAAAATAAAAAAGTTTCTAAGCTGTCATATCAAGTACAGAACCATGATAACATGATCAATGGCTAAAAAGTCATGAGAAAAATCATTATTTAAAATAAAATTGTGACTTTGATGAAGAATATTAATATTAAATAGATATTAAATATTGCTTAGGAACACTGGACTGAATCCTCAGATGCGGTATCCAATATTCAATAAGTAACAACAGAATAGTTAAAATTGCATAAGGATCATAAAATGCCACAGACTGGGTGGAGGTAGAAGCAAAGCTATCACCAGGGTTTTAGGTTCCTGCAGTAGCAGGGGATTTGGTAGGCAAAATTTCCAGTTCCTCCCCTGGCTGCTGTCGTTCTTTATACCGGATGGGGATCTCGAAAGGGAGGCACTAAGTCCTTCCTCTTCTAAAACGTGTGACGCTGGGCAGGTTTTTGGCACATACACTGTGGCTGTCTGTCTCTGGCATCTTGACAAGTAATTGACAAAGACTTTATTGATGTGACTCTCAACAAAATTCTCACAGGGGTGCACCTCCTTGGGACCCCGGAAGAACCAACTCTTGTTTAGCATTTGAATACATCCATAATATCTTACTTCAAGATAACAGTTGAATGATGTTATGTTTTTATTTTTAATGATGTGAAAATACATATAAAGTCTGTTAAAATTCCACCTCCAATCAACCTTTTTTAGGGTACCAGACGAAGAACCACAAACAGATCCATAGAACTGTCAAGGTGTCTTCTTGATTAAGAATGCTTTAGACTAAATTTTCTTTACAGTTTATCAAACTTACTATTATAATTCGATTGTAAATTTCTCCCTTCACTTTGATATTATTGGCAAAATGAGAAAGTTAGGGCCATAAAATTAATTAAAATCTTAATTATGTGGATTCTTACTTGCATTCTGTGATTAGATAAAGCAGTAAGTTATTGTAATTCCCTTTAAAAAAAGAAAAAGCAAGACTAAGAAGAAGAGAGCTACCTAGCAAGTGATGGGAAAAGATAAAGGATTTGATTTTTATGTTAGATATGTGGGCACACAGAGCTGTATATCTTGCAGAATCAGCTAATATGAACGCATTACCAATTTGACAAGACATGGCATTAAAAAAAGGTATGAAATCCATTTGTCTTAGATGCCATCACTGATACTGGGCTTGGTTTTTATTCCACACATCCCTGAAGTTCCAAATTATTTAGACCTGGGGTACTGAAATGTATGAAATGTATCAGAGAAAACAACATCCCAAACCTTTCCTTCTAAGTTAATATGAAAGAGGGTTTTTTAATCCTTTTGGGAACAGAGCAGAAAGTCAAAACCCATTAGAATATTTTTTTCTAGTATTTCTCACCTGGGCAAAAAATTGGAAATGCTACAACAAATAGTTTTACCATCTCTTGTGACCAAACTGAAAGTCTCATTACTCTTGATGCTGGCTAAAACTGCCATTTTCAGATGCTAGCAATAACATGAGAACCTCAGTTTTCATTATTAGAAAATAAAAAAGTTTCTAAGCTGTCATATCAAGTACAGAACCATGATAACATGATCAATGGCTAAAAAGTCATGAGAAAAATCATTATTTAAAATAAAATTGTGACTTTGATGAAGAATATTAATATTAAATAGATATTAAATATTGCTTAGGAACACTGGACTGAATCCTCAGATGCGGTATCCAATATTCAATAAGTAACAACAGAATAGTTAAAATTGCATAAGGATCATAAAATGCCACAGACTGGGTGGAGGTAGAAGCAAAGCTATCACCAGGGTTTTAGGTTCCTGCAGTAGCAGGGGATTTGGTAGGCAAAATTTCCAGATCATCTCCAGTTGCACCCCTTTTCTGTACCAGAATAGAAAAAAAACCTGCAACAGGTATGGCTACTCTGAGCTAGGTGAAATTTCTACGCGTCCCACATGCAAGTTTAAGCTTTAGCTCATCATCAACACACAGCAAACTGTTGTCTTAATAGCACAAGGCATAATAGCACATCACATCATTTATTTGATCCTAATTTGTCTTTCACTACAGTCAGTGTTCGGTGTTTCAGTTAGATGGAGGGGGACAAAAAAGTCAACCCAAGAACGACAAGAGGTAAAATAGTTTGTTACTTGTTTATTCAAGCATATGCTGCAAACCTCAAAAGCTTAATCCAATATAATGTGGTGCAGACAAATGGAATTTTACTCTATTTCTAAACCCCACTGGTGACACCAACATGCTGAGTGCCCGAGGATTCATATCCCACACTCAATTTTCTCCTTCTAAAAGCATACATTTTGTGTTATATAATCCTTTCTATACACTTGCCAAAGTGATGGCGAGATGAAACACCATTGTACTTTGCCAAGATGATGGCACGGTGAAATGCTGTTTGTAAGTCATGTTTTTCTGTTGCATCAAATTGACAATGAAAAGAATGAGAAACAAGTGATGAAATGAAAATTAAAGTGAACAACTTACTAGCAATTAAGAAAATGTGTTCAACCGTAATTTTGAACAGCATTCAGTACACACAAAGACAGATCTCGGTGACAGAAAGGAAGCACTAAATTCATAGCACCAATCACCCCCTAACAATTCACCCTGCTCTGAACCTTTTTGGGTTCACAGGCCGCTAACTAATATTCAGCTACGAGGCTTTAGAAATGTAGATTAACGTTTCATGCTCTAGGGAACAAGCTCATCACCAACTGTGTTGAGAAACTCTTTTTTCCCCTCTAGGGAACAGAATTACATAATCGGTTAAGTACATTATGGTTTCTTAGCTCTTTCTAAACCCTTGGTACAGGCAACTAGCAATAACTTTAATTGGGGTGGGTAGACAAGTGGTCTTTGTTACAATGCCAATTACCCACCAGTATGGTACAAAATAAATATATTAGCAGCATTCCAGGTGTGCTCATCTTATTCCATTTAATTTCATCCGTTAAAAAGTAGCACCTATTTTCTATATGTGCTCCTTGACAATTGTGAAATGACCATGAAACAGACCATGCTTGCAATCACACACCCCAGTGCTCCCCCAAACAACCAACAAATCCAAGAGCAAAAGCATATTTCAGGACTCCTACCAGCACCTTCCCTTTGTCGTACAGGGATGGAAAACAGAAAGAGAATTAGGTTCCAAAGCTACATTCATTATTACGGTCATATGTTACAGGAGATACAGCTACTGCAGCCAGTTCTTGTTGCAACTTGAACTAAACGTGCAGCCATGTGATGAGAGATATAATGAGATTTTTAACAGAGGGCTGCATCTGAGTGTTTGACAAAAAAAGATTCAGCTGGGGTACAATGAACTGTTATTTATTTCCATTTGAGTTGAGCAAAGGTTGTCCTACACAACTGTGAAACAATTTTACACTTTTTAAATGTATTAGCTTTGAACTGAAACAGTAAATAAACTATTTATTTGGATTTTTATTATTTTTTTTTAGTATCTCAAAATGGATAAACAAGGGTGCGTAGAGAGTATACCACTACAGAGAACAATTTTTTGATGGTAGGCTAATGGGATTGCAAAGGGTTATTTTGCTAGAGGAGATTTTCAGATGCTTTCTCTCTAATGAAGGTTTTGTTCCTCACTTACAAAGTGTTTTTTGCCTTTCCTTTTCACCCTTTTTTTTCTTCTTCTTTTAAACAAGTCAGGGAAAGGTGAATTGCCTTGGAGAACCATGTTGTCATTGGACTAAATTAAACCTTAAAAGATCAAAGCTTTCAAAATCATGCTGAGATCAAACTGGGATCTTTGGAAGACTTAGAGGGAAGGAAAAACACTGATCTTTATGGTTTGTCTGCAAACACGTTGCTCTTCAGCTGCTGAAAATATGCAGGAGGAGTATACTGTGTAAAAAAACAATCTTCAGTGATAGCATAGCAGCTTTTAGAGAAATCGATCTTTCCTGAGAACAGGTGAAATTCACCTCTGTTCTGAGAGTCCACAGGTCTTGTCCTGGCCATGCAGGCTGTTCATTTAATTCTCTAATGGCTCAGTGGTTGTGCTATAAATTTTATCACATGTGACCTTCTAAATCTCTTCCTCCCACCAAAGATTGCCTAGAATAAAAGAATGTTAAAATGAATTTAAAAAAAAAAATCTTCCACAGCAGTGGAGAAAACTGGTAAGCCAAATACCTGTTATCTTCAGGTACTCAAAAGCTCTAGTGACTAAAATGGCCTTTAATGGTCCATGGGGCCTACTGAGGTTTGATAACTGTCTACCTATACCTACCTACTCTCCTAGTAGTGGTGCATCTCCCAGCCAGCTAAGATAACTCCTGATCTTCCTGACCAAGCAGAAAGGCCAGATGTCCTTTTGGTCAGCTTTTAATTCCGTGACTTAAGCAAGGTCAAGCCATGCTAGTTTTAAAATAAACAACTATGTTTTACTACATGGAAGATTTAGTTGCATAAGAACAGAAGCTGCCTGTCTGGAAAGATGAAACAACAAAGCTTATAACAATTCATTTTTATTATTATCATACCTGGAAAGCCATGCCCCAAAACTAAAGAGGGATGTGTTCTTGGGCAGGCACAGGAGACGGAGAAACCTTTCACGCCTCTCGCTTCCAGCCTTTCTTATCAGCGCTTGCACATAGCCCCTGCTGTATTAAACTGCTTCTTGACCTGATGGACTCGGCTTTGTGCATCTGCCAGCAGGCAGACTGCAGCTCGTGCTGTTGAACTGCTAATCACACATTAGATGAGGTCCCTCCAGGCTGCCAGCCCTTCTTATTGCCGTTCCACCGATCACATTTCTGATAACCAATGCCGGTTACTGCATCCAACGATACCATCACAGCAGCCCCTCTTGCAGTACGGGTTGTACTGGCCTTCAGAAATCTCGGGATGATATTTCTGAGTGCCATCCCTGCCACCAGCAGGTTAAACATCTAGAAGCGTAGGGATCTGCCTGTGGTAGCACAGCCCTACCCTGGCCTCCAACCGCTTTAAGGGCCACAGGCTGGGGCAGTTGGCTGGGGCTGGGCCTGCCCCTCGTAGGTTAGGCTGCCCCACAGATGAAGGGAGGCACGTGGCCCTAAGAGCAGAGACGTACCTTGGGCACAAACCACCTGCAGGTCCCCATCAAACCATGGGGTGCGGAGGGACAGTGAGCGCCAGGTGGCCGTTAGCCCCTGAGGTAATTTAAACAGGCCCATCAGAAGCAGGAATTCCCTACCAGTGCTTTATTATACTGACAGTGCCCGGGCGCAAGGGAGGGAGAGAGCCCGGGGGGAGCCCTGGGCCCCACAGTACACACCCCCAGATGGGAGGTTGTTTGATTTGTAAAATTGCATCCATCTGCAATTAAAGTGTTTGGGGGCTCAGGCTACATTTGGTCCCCGCAATGACTCTGATCTTAAATTGCAACATGGGTGTAACTGCTCCCTGCCCCTCCACCCCAGCACAGTAAGGTGATCTGCTGCCGCCTTCTGTTCAGCTTCAGTTCAATATATTGATGTCAGTTTTGCTGAGGAAACCTGACTTCCAGAAAGGCATTCTGCCTTTCAGGACAGAGGGAACCCCCAGCGTGCCTCTGAAATCTGCCGCAAGGGTTCATCTCCCTCACCACTGACTGCACGCTCCGCCAGCAGCCCAGCGGGGAACGGAGGCCAAGAGGACCGCATTCACCAACGTCTACGCGCTTCCCTTTGCCTCTTCTGGTGTTAGGTGCCTTAAAACAATCATCCATCCCACCACTTTTCCTCACACCTTTTTACCCTCAGAGACTCCTCATGCAAGAGGTAGTAGGTGGGGACATTAAAAAGAGGCAATTGCAAAGATCATCTGTTTGTTTTTTTCCCACAGGTCCATTTTGGGTTTATATTCTCTTTTCACTGGTGCCAGAGGAGAGCACTGACACAGTGTTAGAAAGCTGGTCTCGCCTGCAGTAAGAGGTGATTTCACCTACAGCAATTTCTTCCATGCTTGACAGGCTAAGTAGAACTGCTATGTAGAACTGCTATGTCCATTTTAAGGCAGTAGCTGTGACGATTAAACCTTCCTTAAAAGCTCATTGCCTCTCAGCAAGGTACCGAGGATATGACCTGCCATATGTTTTTTTCAACTTGAAAACAGATAGGAGATCCAAACAAACAAAAACCCCAACAAGCTAGCATTTATTCCTACTTTGAATGGTAAGCAGCAATAGTTGTAGGAAACCTGTGACGACACTGATCACAATCACTGCTGTTTATACAGCCTCACATATTTTCTCACACATTTGTGAGAAAATTGGTAGGAAAACTGCTGCAAATGTAAAGGCACTAGATGTAGATAAGGGCAAAAGATTTAGATTTCCAAATGACAAAGAGCCAAATGAATCAGATTTCAATATCGTACAGATGCACGAAACAACATCAAGCCAAATTTCAATCTGTTTGTCTTCACCATGTCCATAAGCCTTTTCCCTCAAAACCTTTATGCTTAGAATTCATTTTCCAGTGTGAATATTTAAACATAATTTTCTCTGGGATTTCCTTTAAAGAAATGATGATGGCAAACATTCCTGGACTAAGTTAATTCTTTACAATATTGAGAGAAAAGAAGTGCAAGGTGAAATACATCCATTGAAGTCCTCAACTTTTGATTATCTAGTACTCACAATCAACTTAAACCATTTACAAATAATTATTTAGACTTTAAGATAACAAAGATCAACCTGACAATTTGTACTGGGAGAAAAGATTATCTTCATCAAATTATTTCAGCAATATCCTCAGTGGATTTAAATTACAATGAAATTCAATACAGTCTATGGAACAATCACATTTTACAACACTGTACATATGTTCTAAAAGGAGTTCAGAGTTCTAGCAATGTCAATAAAGAATTAAAAATATATACGGTATTTTAAAGAGCAATTCACTTACCTATGTTAAGAACAGGACAGCAGTTACAAAATCATTCTATTTCACAAAGCCATAAACTGTGATATTGACCAGATTTAATCACAACTTAATGCAAAAGAATAGTGTCACACTGAATTTGTTTCATTTCTGGAATGTTTTCATGTCACTTTAAGAACAACATCTTAATGCAGTACCTTCCATAGGCAAAATGGAAATCCATGTTATTTGTAGCAGAATATTGGGGGGGCAGAGGGGGGAACAACTGGATCAGCTCAGTATTTCTGAGACTTCATCAGCTATGTTTTCTGCATCCAAAAGCATCAAAATTGTATTATGTTTTATTACAATGAATCCACAAATGAGTCCAACAGAATGATAAATCTGAGTATCATTCGTGCATGAATGCTACTGCAAAGCAGGATGAGAAATTATTTGACATACAAAATACAATAGATGGAGTATATAAAAAGAGAAAAAAGCAGGCTTAGTCTGGGATTTTCTCACAGTCCACCTGAACTATGGTGCAGATAGCAAGACAAAAAGGAAAAAACAAAAACAACCTAGAAGCTGCTAAGAAATACTGGGCACGTTCTTATGTATACATTTTCACACGGAAGCACTATTGTTAATAGCAAAGAAAACAGTTTACACTCCCAAATGTTGATTTATCAAACTGGAAAAGTAGAAGAGACCATTCTCTTCATTCTGATTTTCAAGAAAGATTTGCTTTGCTTCAAAATGTACACCTCATTCAGCATTTCAAACTCCTGAACTATCCAACAGATCATGTTTTTCTTCCACCACTTTTTACAAAATGGCCTGATTTTTGCAACAAAATGTGTAACAGTATTCTCTGTTGCAGCACCACCTCCAAATAAGAATAATTAACCTTTCTAGACATATTGTCAAATCCAAATCACAAATAAAAATCATGCTGTATTTTACCCAAGCCAAAGTTTCTGAATTCCCTGAGAAGCTTTCACTGATGTTAAGAATAGTGCTACTTGAAACACTCGCACAGGACTTCAGCAACCCCCTTTGGGAAAAATCCAACTAAGCCTTTAAACACATGCATAGTACATTTTATGTGAACATGAACATCTCCACCAATGTCATCAACTCTTCAGCAGCCTTAAAATTAAATATGGGCTTAAAGCATTTTCCGGATTAGGCCCTCTCTCCTTTCTTTATTAAAATGGGACAGTGGCTATAAGCCAGCAGAAACTCTAGTGATAAAGTAGAAGACATAAAGTTGGCGAGAGATGTGATAAAATTCACTTCTATACATGAGGAAATGACTTCCATAACTCATTCCAGGCTTTACTTCTTGTAAATAGCATAGCACTGTAAAAAAGCATACTCTGTATCGTTTCTAGATGCACACTACACTGATTGCTTACTAGTTTTAGTTCGACAGAGCAGGGAGCACTCTGAAGGTTTTTTGCCCTTTTGTTTCATTATCTTTACTGGATTTTTTTCCCCTGGATTAAAGAAGGGAATATAGAAAAGCAAAAAAATTAGCTTCAGAAGTAAGACAGTTCTACTGAAGAAGCAAAATTCACACTGTAATTTTTCTTCTGTTCAGTGGGCTGTATGGATGATCTACCTTTCTCTCAACTTGCCGTTGCTGAAGGCAAGAATAGTGACAGTATGTTATAGGACTGGCTAAGGTGCAGAGCAGCTGGATTCCCCAGCCTTCTATAAAAAGCCCAACAGGATGAATTTTGTTAAGGTCTTAAACTATCAATTACCTTTACATAGCTCTTGCAACATTGACTGCTGAGATATATAATCTGGAGAAAGTTCTGCTAGCCAAATACACATTCTCCATTTTACTGTATTGTGTAGCTGTCAAAGAAGTATCTATCCAAACCTTTGAAACACATAGCTGTGAACAGATTTTTATGGGATGCACAAAATCCCAAGGCCACAGTGACTTTGCGTTAGTTGGGGGTCATTAATTATTTGTCATTCCCTTGTATTAGGTACCGCTAAAACAGAGAAAAAACAGACTCCCACCTTAAGGGATCAAGTCGTCAGTGACAATAAAGGCACAGAAGACAACTTGAGCAAATTTATTTTTTCTATAAAAGAAGTTAAGGACCTTATTCACATTGAAAAGTGGGGTGCTCTGAAAATAAAGATTTAAATTTTTTTTAAAAACCAAACCAACAAAGAGGGTTGTATTTCCAGAAGAGGTAAGCTCCTGATGAGCACATTTTGCATTGTTGAACAATAGGAATACACAGGCTACTGTACCCAGAACAATACTATAATATAATTTCAGTCTTGGTCATTTGTTAGGTGTATAAAATTTATACCCCCTGTGTTGAAATAGATAAGAAAGGTAAGAAAATCAGGCACTACATAACACATTCTGGTTTTAACTTGGCTCTTGCAATCAAACACCGGTAACCCTGAGCAATTAAATCTTCAACATAACCATTGATTGCTACTCAGTAGAAATTCTGTCAACATATCTGTAAGGCTATCCCATAAAGATTTGAAGGGATAGAGGAGTTTGGTGTGCATCCAGCTTCACAGAGAAAATATGAAGATATGGTGAGAGACAAAAATTCTCAAGTGTCCTTGAGGGAGCTTATAATGTCACAAAGCCTGAAGATTGTCCCCAGGAGACCCCTTCGCATTTCCCGTGGAGGGCAAGTGTGAGAGACGTATTGGTCTAAGTGCTGCTGGCTAGATGTGCCTGCACCATAAAGTACAATACTGTGGAACAAACAACCGTAACTCGTAGTTATAGATATCCGTTAAACCAGAAGCCAGAGAACAACTCAAAATTATCAGGATTCAAGGTAGCATAAAATTATTTGAATCCTCTGCTAGTCTGCATGCAAATTCTCAATTTATACTTTAGCTAGATCTTCCACAGGAAGCAGCATCTGAACAACAGGGAGAGACAGAAATCACAACCTAAAACCATGGGACCAACATCTACTACCTTTTACACATCTGTACTTTAGCACTGTCTCACAAGGCTATTTGGGTAAGGTCCTGGTCAAATTTACCAGAATCTACCTGAATTAACAACGGCACTGGATTTACAATAAATCAGGTATAGATTTGTTGCCAATTTAATGTTAGTACAGGACTATAGATGGAAAGAACCTTGATTTTTTAATAGTTTTTTTTTTAAAGACTGTAGTCTATGTGCAGAGTTAGGGTTAACGGAACAAAACACGGTCCAGGAAATTTCTACGTTTTTATACAAACAAAACCTCTTGAATTTGTGATGTATACCAATATATAATAAGAATTACCACGCTTTTTTAAACATCAAAATTCACTATAAATCATTTAAAAAGAGATATTTCCATCAAATCCCAACTCCCTTCCTTCTCATAGGCACCATTATTAAACTAAGAGAGAAAAAATGATGAAAAAGAACATTCATCTTTAGAACTGAATCTTCTACATGAAAAGTTTTTATTTTCAGGCTATTACCCAATGGAATATACTAACTTGAATTCAAATAAAAATTGTTTTACTGATTTTTATTTTTATTTTTAAATTTCATTACGATTTTTTTAAACTATCTTGTCCTGATTTCAGACATGAGAGGCTGCTCTTTCACTTAGCAGAATGCTGGTAAATCTGATGAGTTCAATATATGCTCCTCTTACCCTGCCTGAGATCAAAAATAAATACCTGTTCCAGGAAGAAGAGTATTTAGTCCCAAACCTACAATGCTTTAACATAAATTTCTACTTATTTATTTATAAAATTCTAAAGAAATTACTTTAATGGGCTTGATTCAGAAGGGTGCTAAGACTTGGCAGTCTCCTGGAGTAATTTGTGGTTTCAAATGGTTGAACCATGGATGCCCCTGCAGCTTTGCTCATCATGGTCTGCATTTTTGAAGAGAGATGAAGTAACAGCCTATGCCCTTAGCAAAGAGAGTAAAAGTAGAAAAAAAGTGAATGGTCAAGTTTCATGGATAAACGCAAGGAAAGTTTTGCTATGAAGAGAGATAAAAAACCAGCCTATGCCCTTAGCAAAGAGAGTAAAAGTAGAAAAAAAGTGAATGGTCAAGTTTCATGGATAAACGCAAGGAAAGTTTTGCTAACTAGAAATGTTAAACCCAATGAGAATTAAGCTCCTACTACAAAGTTTTCCTAGCAGTTTTCCTGAGATATCCTAGGGATGTGTGAAAGCCTGTAGAACAATAAGAAAGGTAAAGTTACAAGTAGAGGTAGCACTGGGGAGACCAGGGATTATTAGTAGCTCGAGGATTCAAAAGGAAAATACCAACATGGAAAAGTACAAACTCCTGCAGGAAGAAAACCAGGGAGGCTGGTTGGGTTATCAGGTCAAGTCGTCAGCGTTACCATTTTGATGGACCTGGTGGGAGACAGCAACCCAGCCACACTGAAGATTCATCCTAGGAGGCCAACCCTTCTTCTCATAACCGATGCCTCCTGTGACAGCATGTAGTCTTTAGGTGCCTTATCAGGGCCAGAGAGCATAGTGGTACCTAAGCAGAGTCCTAGCTGATTTCTGTGCGCACTACCCAATAAGTAATTGCTTTAAATGTTTTAGTTGTATTATACTTGCAGAGTGACTTTGTGCCTGGCTAAAGGTGACCAAACAAACTAATCCAGCTGAGGAATGGTAACAGCCACTGATCTCAGTTACTGCTTGTTAAGAAATAGTAAAGTAGAAATTTACTTCGTAGATAGACGGCAAAACTGTTCTTTGATAGCCAAATTTTACCTTGAAAATAGATGGACCTAATCCATGCTCACTACCAATGAACAGCCCTTTGCCAAATAGCTAAAGTCACAGCCTAATTGAGTGGCTGTACCTAGATCTCTGCAGTAATGTGAAAAGATTATGGATAATGTGAAATTTATGAGAGGAGAGAGATAAACAGGGGATTCTGTTCTATATATGTTGTATTATTAACAGCAATAGGGAAACAATTTCCGCACCGACCTCCAGCCCAGCACAGCCTTTTAGGCGATGACACTGCAGAGACAAACCTAACCATTTTTCTGCTCCAGACCAAAATACAGCTGGAAATGAGACACACACCACCACTTGCTGCTACCCATCCTATGCCTAGCCAACAAGAAGTAAGGGAAGAGAAGTTCCTTTATGGATGCACAGCAAATCACCAAAAGCACACATAATGAAAATAAAATCCAGACATAACAGCCTATTTTCTGTTAATGAAAATTTCATGTAAAATTACTTGCATGATCAAAATCCCATTGGTTTTAATGAGAGTCTCTGAATATGCAAATGTCCTCTAATCACCTTCAAGGCATGCATGCATGTATGTATAAGAAAACACACATTATCAGAATTTCATTGTGGGTATAAAGACAACGTTCAATATATGTTGATTTTCTTTTCTGTTTAGTTGGCTACCAGATAGTGATATTATTATCATCCAGATGAAATTTCCCCACAACTATGTTAATAAACAACATTTCTTCATGTCACCCATGAAAGTGAGGAGTCGAATCAATGTACATGAGAAGAATTGTTGGTTGAAACCTGTGCCATATTTGTAAGAACTAGGAAGTTGATGTTCATGAAAATCTCTTAAACTATCCTATCCTACATGGTTTTTTTTTAAAAAAAAAATCTTTTCACTCTTGTCCTTGATATTTCGTTACATTCTGCATCAGTTCTGACAGGAATATGATTTTATTTTTTAAATTAATGTTCCTTACATCATCTGACACGCTCTTTACTATTCATCTTAAAAAGTCCTTTCAACATCTGGTGGAGCCAGTTGTAGCTGCCAGAGCTTTTTTAATTCAACAATAAAAGCAGATGCTAAGGCAGTGAATTGACAACTGTTAATTTTCAGTTCTTGTTCTTGATTTCTGCATTCTTTAATTGTTTTGAAATTAGTATCTATGCAGCTCAGAGGAGCTAGGTTCTGGCTACCTCACCTGCAGACATTAGAAACAACTTTCTATTAAAATATCAATTGAATAAAGTATAACTGTGACAGTGTTTGCCTGGACCAAAACAACAACTCCTCAGACTGCCCCATACCAATTCATTCACTCAGATCTCCAGCACCGGCTGGAAAAAGCACCCTGGCACCTCGGAGGTCTCAGCCTGGATGGTGCTCCACGGGGCGGATACTGCCATTCAGGTTGGGGCTCAGAATGAAGCCTCCCACCACCAAAAGGGCTCAAGAACAGTAGTTTAACCTCCAATTAATAAACAACATATCAGTAGAATATTTAAGCATTCTTTAAGTTTTAGTCACTTTTAATGGTAGTAAGACTTAGCATTATGCCCAAGTGCTTTAGGATTAGAAATGGACTTAAACATTTGCTCAGAAGTTTCAATAAATGAAAGCCTTGACATAGATTAAAAAAGGTAGATAATTAGCTTTGTATTTGATTTTTTTGTCACAGCCTCACAACTGACTTCATAATAAATTTCAGAGTTCCTCCCCTTTCATATTTTTCTCATCTATAAGTCTAGTCAGACTGCAGAAAGAATAATTTTAAAGATAATTAACAATCTTAAGTTGCCATTCCGACATCCCAAAAAACCAGCCACTTACATCTTTTTGGTCTTCCCACATGCCAGTTTGGAGGAATCCAGTAGTTATGGCAAGGTTTTTGTTGAATCTGAATGAAGTTTCCAGACTGCCTCTGAATAACAGTCTGACTTTGGAGTAGAACATTCAATTCTCTGTTACTCACTATGTCCACAAAGCAGCACGGGAAGATGCATGAGCTGAATTCTCTGAGACTCACTTACCACCACCTATTATGAGGATATCCTCTTCAGCTGATAAAATGGGGAAAAAGTTTATTTAGCAGAAGGAAATGAGATTTGCTCTGCAGCTACCAGGTGCTGTGGAAAGGCAAGTTTAGGCCCAGAGCTACCAGAGACTGCCAAAGGTAAAGGGTAAGCCCTCATGAAGCCTCTTTCTGAAAAAGTATCCAAGAAGAGATATCCTATATTGAAGAAGCTTCATACGGATCAGAAACTTAGTGTTCCTGATAAAGATGACTGAGGCTCTAGCATACACAACTAAATTATCACATTCATTATAAGTTATATGTTACTGCATTAATAAAACGATCTCCAGAATGCACAACTACTGGTGTAACCTATGGTGAAATGGTATCTTCCTCCTTGTATCCCATGCAATTTCTTTGCCTTTTCTTAGTCTACCATCCTGGGATTCCCCTTCCCATCGTCTCCCAATGACAGGAGCTGAGGTGAGCTGCTGGTTCTCTAGAACAGAGTAATAACTTTCAGAACTGTTCCTCATACCCAGGCTTGGCTCTCTATCAGCATAAAGAACCACCAGAATGAATAACTACTTTATTAATGCCTCTTGAAGTTACAACTTGACCTGCCTGTTATCAGTACAACTTTCTCAGTTACAGAAAAGGACTGGCCTAAATAATGAGATAAAAGACTGCCAAGCAATGATAATGTATAGTGATTTTCCTGTTTAAATTACAGGACCAGTGAATAACGGAAACATTTGTGGCTTCTCTTCAGATCCCAGCAGGCCGTGAATGAAGCCCTCAACTTATACCTATGGGATACAGAGGAGCCAGAAATTGTTTTCATTACATTTATTGTTTATTTCATGATGTTCCATATTGATTTTTGGTAATCAGCAATGATAATGTATAGTGATTTTCCTGTTTAAATTACAGGACCAGTGAATAACGGAAACATTTGTGGCTTCTCTTCAGATCCCAGCAGGCCGTGAATGAAGCCCTCAACTTATACCTATGGGATACAGAGGAGCCAGAAATTGTTTTCATTACATTTATTGTTTATTTCATGATGTTCCATATTGATTTTTGGTAATCTCTCTGTACTTTACCCAGCAGGCCGTGAATGAAGCCCTCAACTTATACCTATGGGATACAGAGGAGCCAGAAATTGTTTTCATTACATTTATTGTTTATTTCATGATGTTCCATATTGATTTTTGGTAATCTCTTATCTGTACTTTAAAAAGTCTGAATTTGAGTCAATTTACATACTCCCTAATACATCCCAGTGTGCATAATCTCATTAAAAATAAGAGCGAATGTGTCAGTCCTCAATCTTCCTCTGTCATTCTCATCTATTCCTCAACTATTCTATTCACCACAAGCATGATCTATGTAATCTGAATGTTATTACACTCGTAGAAGTTCATTCAGCAGACACTGGAGGATTTTTGTTTAGAGTTGTTTAGATTTTTGTTTAGATTTTTGTTTGGGTTTTGGATTTTGTTTTTTTTGGTTTTGTGGGAGTTTTTTATAATGCAAAATACATTAAGATGAGTAATAATTAAGGAAAAGATGAGTTTTGTTTTAAAACAATAAAAATACTGAACCCTTAAAGCTGCAACAAACAAGCAGATGCCCTTTTCAGGCTTATGGGATATTCCAAAGTTGTAAGTACCTCAATAAAATCAGATTGTTAGCTCACCTCAAACAAATAACCCACTACCATGTAAATCCACCCTTTCCATCACTGTCCTATCCTAATGCTACTGTCTGAATAGGGAGTCCAATCCTGAAAATTCTTAAATCCTAATACAACAAGTGCCTTCAGGCCAACGGATCTCCAAAAAGCGGGGCAGAATCAGTGCCAAACATGACTTAACTGTACTTACAGAGGACCACATACAAAATAGCTTTCAAAAATGTAGTGAAGTGGGTTAAATGTCAGCATAGACCATAAGAGCCAGCCACAAGGAAGGCACAAAATGCCATCCTACCCACATCACAACTCTTGTCTACTTAGGAAATGTACCTAGTGATAGTTCATAGTGAAGGCAAAATCCTATGCCAAAGACTTCTGAGGGTCTGTTGATATCTTCTCATAACATGGGATTATGCACCATCACCTTTCCTTTTGGGACTGCATTTCCTGTCACTCCTTTCAGGTTTCTTAACTATTGAGTCAGGTAGCAACAATTCATTTGGATGATCAGAAGATACCTGAAACAAGTCCCAGGACACCAGTTCTCAATAACCTGAGGCTATCAGAGCCTCATTAACATACTAATGACAAATTTGGAGCAGCAGAGTGAAAGTCTGTCTGCTCATTGATCGCTGGACTGGACTTGGCTGATCTGGCTGGCTAGGTGAATTTTTCATCTCTCCTCACAACATCTTTCTGCAAACCTTACAAAGCTGCACACTGATACAAGGAGTATCATGCTCTGTGTCAGGCACAGTAGTGCCTCCTTCTAGATCCTCCAAACAAGGTTAAAGTCTGTTTGTAGAACACAGAGCAGCAAAGCCCCCAAGTCTTGAGACACATCCAAGTGAAGGTCTGTATACTGCAATTTGCCTTTCATCACTAGAATCATTTGGTTCCTCAGTTTTTCGGTGGCTTCCCTATTTAGAGAGCTTTCAAGTTTGTCTGGGTGGGCTAGAGACATCCCTCGAGAGAACCCAATGGAGCAGATAGTCTCCAAGTAAGCTCAAGGCTAAACAAGCCTCTGTACAGTGACAAAAACCCCTAAGGTCTGAAGGCTGATACTAGCAGATGCTTAGTTAAAGAAGAGCGTGCATTGCCTATGGCGAGTGTAACAGGAATGTTTCCTCATTCCATTTTCTCATCCATCTGTAATACGTCTTCTCATTGCTACCATATCTTTTTAGCCACACAAGCAAAGCAACAATTCACCCTTTCCATGTAATTTTGCCATGTGATTGACAATACATTGGCATGCTGAGAACTTCAGGTTATCAATGTATGTAATGAACAAATGGTGTCATATCCCTCTAGTTTCACCCAATTTCTTATTGCCTAAATGACAATTGGGAAACTTAGCAAAATACTCTAGCAGAGCTTTTCAACTTTCATGTGGGTAGGGGTTTTTCTCCCTATTTATCATTAATAATTAAATGGTTTTACTAACATGACTAAATCCAAAATATAAGGTAGACTGTATAATTAGCAGAATCATACAAGAGCTCTGTAGTATTGTGCCTATAGTTTTTGGAAACAAATTAGAATTTCCTATCTGAAAGCTTGACGCAAATTTTAGCCAAAATCCACCCAAAACAGCAAAACAATTTTATTTTAAGAGCCTGGAAACCAGGTAGATGTTTCATGCAGCATACTTCAATAAGGAAAACTATTACTTTCATAATAAGTCTGCCTTTTTGCTGATACTTCAGAATACTCAGAAATTAATAACGAGCTTTGGACCATAAGGTAGATTCACAGATAATTCAGTGAAAAGTGCTGTTAATCCAAAAGAAAGCTTGACAGTTCTGTAGATCTGGCATTCATTATTAGTTTATTAATATTTGATTAATCTCATAGCAGGAAGTGATCATTAGTGCAGGAGCATATGTCTAGAGCAGTGCAGACAAATTCCATTTCAGTAATATTTGAGCTGTTTTTTTGCAGAAAAAAGCCAGAAAACTTTAACTTATGAAAGACTTTGTATGGCTTATATGCTTCAATGCCTTAGCAGAAGGAAAAAGTACTAACTAGACTTGGAAAATCTGTGAGATAAATTTTAGCATTCACTAGCATGTGACAATGTGTGTGTACCTTTATCACATCAAATATCCATGCAGTGTTGGCAGCACTCCTAAGACTGATTTTTGGCTTTTTAAAAAAAACTAATACAGCCCACACTTTTCTAATTATTTTCAACATTATAATCTAGATGAAATGCAAAAACTGAAATACCAAAAGAAAGAATAGCTTGTGACTTCAAACTACCCAAACCAAAATGCCGTATTATGAAATTTGAATCTTTCCCTGACTTAAAGGTCCAGGCCTTTCTCACAAGCCTTAGATAACTACCTATTCTGCAATATTTAGCTGCCCAGAGGTGGAGCTCCACAGACCTTTCTGGTACTTGCAAATCACTAATAGTAACATCACAAGTATATTAGAAACCATGCAGAAAATCTATTGCTTGAAGGAGAAAGGGAAGGTGTCACCCCGTCTCCTCCATAGATTGGTTCCCTGAGGAGAAAAGGTACAAGGTGTAATTATGAATAGCCTCCAAAAAGTGTCTCCTGAGGTATGGAGATGACAACAATGCCAAGTACAAATACAAAAGTAAAATACAAAAATTAGTCTCATGACCAATGATTTTATCATATCATAAACCAGTAGAGTTACACAGCGCAGCAATATGATATCCTTGA
>NW_008794125.1:5200923-5217851 GCF_000699145.1 Aptenodytes forsteri | reverse complement strand
ACATTGGTGTGTTATCAACATTGTTCTCATCCTAAATCCAAAACACAGCACTGTACCAGCTACTAGGAAGAAAATTAACTCTATGCCAGCTGAAATCAGGACAATGTTTACTACACTGTTTTATTACAAAGGCTTGCATTCCCTTTCAAAGCATTTATAGGGGGCACTGCAGGGGAAGAAAAAGATTAAAAACCAAAAATAGCATGGACTATTAATTTAATAAATAAGTAAATAAATTTAAAAGATGATCAAATTGGCAACAAACTAATGCTGTGTCTGAAACTATCAACACAAGAAGTTATATCAGCATCTGTTACAGCAGCAGGGTTTAGATGAAAAATGGGAAAAAATGGGAGTATGACTGAGAAGAAAAAACTTCTCTCTAAAGGACTGTCTTTCCAATTTATTATGAAGGATACAAAGGGCGAATAGAGCCTTTTAGGAGAGATTTTCAAAGCTATCTTGGAAATTACACATTCATAGATTTTCAGGGCTGACAGAGGCCACCATGACCATAACTTCCTGTACAACAAGCCAAAACTCATGCTCCACATTCACACACGCCACAAATCTTTTGGCATTCCTGGAAACTCTTCAGTCGTCCCTTCCCATCTACTGTCACATA
Source organism: Aptenodytes forsteri (assembly GCF_000699145.1). Taxonomy (NCBI): domain Eukaryota; kingdom Metazoa; phylum Chordata; class Aves; order Sphenisciformes; family Spheniscidae; genus Aptenodytes; species Aptenodytes forsteri. The sequence continues at coordinate 5,217,226 of NW_008794125.1, read as the reverse complement.
ACTTCTTCCCTATTCCCTTCAATAAAATCTTACAAATACAGTCATAAACATGTGAGCCAGCTCTGATGACTGTACCTGTGCCCTCTGAGTTTCTAACATCTTGTTTGACAATCTCCTTCAGAGCACTAGTCGCTTGTGCCTTAATGTTTTTCAGGGGCTCCACAGCCACACAGTGTGTGTTACCCTTTCCCTTGGGTTTCTTTGCTCCCGCCTCTTCTGCACGTTCTCTCGCCCATCCTTGTATCATGGAAGTTGTACATGACTTTCAGAAGTAACCTATTCCATTCCTCTTATTACAAGTTAGGATAGTCTATATCCGTGTTTTAAAACCCCCGCAAATTAGAAAAGTTCCACAGCCTCCATATGTCTATTGGCATTCTCCAGTAGTCAAAATAAACCTTCCTAGGTAGAATTTTTAAGCCCGTGTCTACTTGTTTTATATGGATCGCTGTGCTTTCTTTTCCAGATCTCTGATCCTCTTCATCGCTCTGCTCTAACCTCTCTACAGAAAGTCAGTTCTTCCCGTAACTTGATCATGCCCGGAAAGCCTGGTGAAGTTCAAAGCATGCATAAGCTCTCTTTAACACTAGACCCACTAGTGTATTATGTTGATCTTTCACCACTTTAAGTGAATGCCACAAAAATCAAACCCATAGATAGGTCTACATCAATGATGGAAGTCTTTATCAATGACATTTAGAATTTCTTCAAAAGCCCATCACATGAGTCCGACGATCTATTTTTCATAAAGCTGCACTGACCCGTATTACCACCTTCAGTTCCACATTTATCAGGCCTTGTATAATTCATGCCGTTATTAACTTTGGGATCAATGTTAAAGAGAATAACGTGTGTCTTTATAGACCATAATCTGGCCACAATGGCTGTAAGTCTTGCTGGTACAGCCCAGGAGAGACCAGTTCCAATACAGCGACATCCATTGCAGCTGAGCAAAGGGCAAACAATGACGCGTCCAGAGACAGACCCAGGGCATGATCTGAAATATCCCAAGCAAGAAGGGCACAATGGTCAGGGAGGCTGTTTCACATGCACTGTGCTCTTTGAGCATTCACCCAGGCAAAGTTCACTGGAAAGAACTACCTGGGAAACAACGGCCTCTGAATTAATTTCCTTCTATAATATCTTGAACAGCATCTCGTAAATCCTTAAGTGAGCAATTTATTTTGCTGCGCTGATCATGGATATTTTTTTATTAAATTTTGGTATAGATTTTTATATAATTTTGTCCAATAAAATTTTAGCTTTCTCCTTGCAAGAACAGAATTAAAACTCTGGCTGAAGCTGCCTCTGACTTCCACAGCAATTTTGTAACGTGCAGATGCAAACTGTCCAAGAAAGGTGGCATGTTGAACTGTTTTCTATTATTTTGTCAATGAGCGTGACTATATCCCCCGTGGAATTCTTCCATAGCCAACTAGACTTCCTTTTCACGCAGCAATAAAAATGGAAAGTTCATAAAGCTGGACATGCGAGAAGCTCTTTCTGTCATTTTTGCAGTCTACATTTCAATTCGAAAGAAGAATTTGTGAGCTGTGTTTTTTTGTGGTTTTTTCCCCCAGATACGGTCCTCTAAGATACAACACAAATTACACTGATTCATTATTCCTATTAAAACAAACAATAACCTCAAATTGCTTAGCAAACCAAACAAATGCAAACAGTAAATTTAAACAGTAAAACAGGGAGCACGTTGGGTAAATGTTATTTCCCTGAACAAGGAAAGCTTTCGGCAAAGTGCTTAACTTGAATACAACAAAAGGCAATTTAATTTAGTAATACAGCTGGATGAAAAATGGAGACCTCACGTTTAATAAGAAGGGGAAAAAAGACAAGCATATATCATCCAAAAGGATAATTATGAGAAACTATTTTGTATGATCCAGCTAAATCAAAGCTTTTAATGCTTTCTTACTCCTGTCAAAGGAGGGAGATTTAGTGCTTTAAAAATGGGGATTTTGCAGACTCCACTGCCAAGAAAAAATGATTTGTCCCTTGATAAATTACTATTGGGTTTTCTACTTGAAAAAAAATACACTTACATTGAAATAAATGCCAAGGAATGGCTAGAGAATTTATATTATTCACTCGTATCTGTCACTGGATTGGTTGAAAAGCGACAGTGCTATTAAAAATGTCTTCTTGCTTCTAGACATAATGGCACAAAGGGGCCATGCGAGTCTTTCGTGAATGGGAAGGATATGTATACAAAAATAATAGTAAGCAAATCTTTACTCCCCTCCACCACCCTGACAGACTAGGCTCTAAAGAGAGGCTGCCTGTGTGTGTGGGGGGGGTGGTGGTGGTGTATTTTGTGTTTAGAAGCTGCCAATTCCAGTGAAAACTCCCCTCCCACTGGGAGGGAAATCGCCCATTCATTTTCCTAAGGATTTTCAAGGGCTCTTAAATAATCCTAGAAAATTTTTCCTCTTCTGAAGGAGGGGAAAAACATACATGTATGTATGACATGTATGACATACCTCCAGGGATGTTAGCTTGAGAGCTGCATTGCAGTAAAAGCAATTTTACCCCAAAGAAACACCTCTAAGGGTCTGTTCTGTGCTTTTTGGCTGGAGAAGCTCACTGTTTTCTTTTTGCCCAGCCCTTGGACAAGAACTATACGGGTCATCAACGAGCAGAAAAACCAGGCAGTCACGGACACTGGGAACAGGGAGGAACACTCGCTGGGGAGCAGTCCTCTCTCGCTGGTGGCAGCTTGTCTAGGGGTTGTGTGGAGACCAGAGGGATGTCACTGCACAGGCCCAGTTCCTTTCAAGCCTGCAGGCAATAATGCCTGGTAGTCACTCAAGTTGGTAAGGAAGAAATGCCTACGCGCATTGCAACTTGGCTGGAGACAGGCATGTTCCCAGCAGACTGCAGCCCTGTGCTTTATGTGCTGGTTCTGTTGCTGACAAGCTGCTTCCCCATGGGTGCTGAAAGCCACCCGAGCTCTTATCTGTCAAGCTTCAATCTCTTTAAAAACTAAGGTCCCAGTTGCCAAGAGGCTGGCCTTCTGCTCATCGCCAAAGCAAAGGCAGCATTTACAGAGTGCATGTGGGTGGCAAACAAACAGAAAAAGCCATTAATAAAGTTGAGATGCCAGTGTGCAAGGTTAACAGAGCCACGCAGGTCTGCAGGACTGGGATATTAGCTTTACTTAGTACTTAAACCATTTTTTGATCAGTGCTTATTTTACCCATACTTTTCATTAGAGTCTGAGAGGCTACTAAAAATTTCTTCATTCATTTCTGAGTCTGAGGTCATCTTGATATACTTTTTGTTATTCTGTTCCATGTAAAAGATTTCCTCTTTTCTGATTAGTTGTAACACCGAGTTTCTACCAACACACAAGAGATCTCTTGCTTATTTAATCGCTGATTGACATAGGCATTTATCTATCTCCTGAGAGTAGTATCAGTTACACATTTTCATGGAAACCCAGAAAAATGTTTCTTTGGGCCCTGAACAACTTTTATGCCTACTAATTAAATTAGTATCGGTGAGAGAGTTCTGAATCCACAATAACAATCAAAAAGCAAGAATAAGAGTTTTTCTATACATGCACAAAGTTATATTTCATTGCAGTCATTCAACATATGAAATGCAGGGCATAGAACTAGCTGGAAAGAAGTAAGTCTGAGAGGAGTTTGACTTGAATGCAATAGTTTTTCACGTAGAGTGCTTAGTCTATAAAATCTTTGCAACAGAAATAAACTTCTGTGTCCTCTATTCGCAGGAACCTACCAGCACTGGACCCAGTTCATGAGCCAAGCATTTACAAACTGCCAGAGTATCAAGATATCAGCAAAAAGGAAACTCTAGCATTAAAAGTCAGATTAGAAAAATTCCACCTGAAAAAGGAAATCAGTATCTGTAGAAACCATCACTACAAATTAGCCAAAGTTAGAGGGGTTTTATGCAGTCATTTCAAAACCATCTGGTTTACAGAGTCTTAAGTGCCTACTGGTTAAAAGCATATGGGGCAATGCCACCAAACCTGACCTCCAGATCTTTAAGCATATTTTATATACTTGTGCATGATTATGCCAGGTATTGCGGTACTAGAAATTTCATTTTTACTCTTTCTTCCATCAAAACCCCAAGACGATTTCGCTGGGAAGTTGCTATTTGCTCCGGGGGTTGTCTCACTTTTAAATGCATGAAACAATGTTTTATTTTATTTGTGTTTTCACTTCAGAAAGTGCAGTTCAGTTTTGCAGTTCAGTAAATGCAGCGTTTGTTAAAATCTTGAGTTACGAAGTAAATGCAGCGTTTGTTAAAATCTAGTGAGTTACAAGTAGTACCCAAGCCTCTCTTGGTTAAAAAAAAAAAACAGAAAAAAATCAGTAACAGTCTCAGAAAGTATGAGTCATTGTCATTCTGATGTCTCAATTCTTTTTTCACGTGGCTATGCTAACAAAACAAGAAAAAGAAGAAAATAGCAACATTTTAATCTATATCTTTCTTGTGACAAGGGCTTCTCATAGAATTCACAATTATATAATCTCTAGCCATTAATCTTAAGTCAATAATCCCATGGCCCTTCTAAAACTGGCATTTTGCAAATACACTACGCAGAAGGTACTTGAGGTAGTAATTTCTTTTCAAATAACATCTTTACGCTATCCTTTGGCACGTAGGCTTAAGTGGATTGTTTATCTATGAAAAATGAATGTAGTAGAAAGTTCACCTCCCAAAATAAGTTTTGTTAGAAAAACAAATTTCTTCCTAGAAAATTCAGTTCTAATCACTAATTAGCATGCGAATACTAATATTACATGGAGAAACAAAAGAATAAATAGGGCTTACAGCAGAATAATCCTACCAGAGTTTTTTCTATTATGTTGTTTTCATGTTCCTAAATCTTTGAAGAATTAAAGAATGAGGCAACTCATTGTTTCTCTATCTTTTGCTGGTGTTCACTCACAGTAGTTATTCCTTAGAACTACTTCCAAAGAAACATCCGTCACTGCTAGAGCCAACAATTCCTTTCAACCCAGCAGTTACAGTTTTGGTAGAAGGCATTTTAACAGGATACATCACAATGCGATTCAGTTGTTGGAAGCTGATGAGGAAAAATGAAACAATTTTTAATTGTTAGAATAATTAACCTCTAGAAACTCTCTAAGATGAGGTAGAATCTCTATCCCTCAGTGTCTTTAACAGCTGAAGACAAAAGAGCAGAGAATATGGCCTTAACAGAAATTATGAGCTACAGTCCTTTGGTGCATGCCACTGCGGACCAGAGCGTCTCATTCACATACTCTCCTGGCTGCAGTCATCAGCTTAAATCCACTTCCTTGCACCCCTTTATCTAACAATAATGACGAGATTAGTATCACCATAAGGCTTCTGCAATTATGGGAGCTCTGTATGGCCTAGGAGCTATCAACAGGCTAAAGACATCCTATCGGGTCAGCCCTATTTGTGCACAGGTCAGAGGAGGAGACGGGGGCCTCAGGAAGGCCGTGCCCAGCAGCTCCCGGAGACGGGATGGTACCGATGATCAGAGAACTCCCCTGCACGGGATCCCTGACGGTGCACCTTCACCATCGCTTTGAGTATATGTACAGAGCTCACAGCACCTCTGAGACAGCTTTCGATCCATGCATCATTAAAACAAATCAGCTGATGATTGCACTCTCGATTTAGTGATCTCTGTTGGAATTTATGGGGCTGCGGGACATTTTCAGTTCAAAGACGTTTAATCTTCAAATCTCTTCCCCTTTGATCTTAAACTGCTATGTCTGCTGACAGTCAGGACAAAGGATAAATCCACAAAATCAAAATGGTTTTCTAAAGCTATCTTTGTCAAAGGAGTTAAGAACAGAGGACACCGTCAGAGTTTTTCTCTTACAATCCAAGATCAATTCTGCAGGCCAAATCCTCAGCCAGCATAAATCAGTGCAACTTCATTCAGATAAAGTTGACAGGATTTTATACTACCTGTGGAACTGGTCCTAACTATTTGCAAGTTCCACAGTTCTGTGAGACTCTTCAATGTCTGCAACGGTCCTTAATGAAAAATAGCCAATAAACAAAATGCACCTCCTCATAAATCTTTCTTTAAAAATGCTAATAATCTAGTCTGATACACATGCAAACAAAGCAATCAATTAAAGCAGGCTAGAGTTATAATTTTACAAGAAATGGTAAGCTCAGGAAGAGGTAGAAGATATAGAATGCATTCACAGGCCTTCCATTTACCTTATTTTTTTAAAAATTATAACCCTGTAAATTTTTCTGGACTGTTTATACAGCATGCAAAAAAGGCAGCCTGTGCATGAAGTAGCCATTGTGAATTTGCTCATTTCTATACCCATTAGCTGAAAGCATACAGCAAATTCTCAGCCTTGTATTTTAGATCATAAATCTGCTCCCTGTGTTCCTGGGGCAAATTAAAAGCTATATATCTTTTGTCAAAGCCTTTCTGACACAGAGCTCCTACCTTCACAGCCTAAGGCTAGCTGTGTGTCTAGGAAAATTATATACAATAGGCAGTGACAGCCATGGAGTCTAGCATTTAGGCACTAGTCAACATATTTTTATACATGTAAAAATCATTCTACCTTATAACTTGAGCACAATTTATACATATTTAAAAGGATTACAGGAGTATGAAATAAGAAAATGCTTTCAAAAGGATAGGAAGGTGGTCCAAATTTGATATCCTTGCAATCTTTAAAACTATGCTGCATTAAGCATATGCATTAACCTCTGCACTACACTAATACAGGCTACGCTATCAGAACTGTAACCTATTTTCTTCTGCTTTAACAGTTGCCATGCTTCAGTTTCTGATGAATGTGTGGGCACCGCTTTTGATTTCAGCTGAATGTGCAAACACTCTATGTGTTTTAATTAAATCCATACAAAATTATGTTGTTTGGGAATGCCAGCTTTGCCATGTATCACAGCAATGGCTTGTCTAGTGATATTGGAGTTTTATGGCCTTGAAATGAGGCATTGCAAAATGGCAATATTTAAGATGCCCCACATGAATTGCTGCATTGTGGAAAAGTTTCTAAGCAATGGGCTCCTGCACATCTTTCAAAAGCTGCAAGAAACTTGCAAAGAAATAATTTTAACTATAAGACATAGAGAAATATTTATAAAAATTGAGGGTTTCCTCTAATTATTTGTTCAAGAACTATGCCACTCTGCCCAAGGCTGTAGCTTTTCACAGTATATGCTTCTCATTCTCCTTACGCTCCAAGTAACCCTTGTTTCATACTTTTATCTGAAGCACTACTTGCCCTCCTTAGACCTCTTTGGTTTATAGCTGCCATTTTCAAGATGTCATATCTCTTACACTGTGATCAGAGGTGTTCATCTTTTTCCTTTCCTAAGTGATATTGTTGTCATATAATTTACTTTCTCGGTTATTCTGACTGGAAAAGCTGGAAGGCCTGTCGTCTTTACATTTAATGCACAGCCACGATCTGAATAGAGCTTGTAGATTTGATCTGCAGTTTCCATTTATTGTCCATTTTGAAATAAATACAAAGTAGCGCTACTATCCAAAAATACCTCTTATTCCTATTTTTGAACACATGGTTTATATTCCTTAGGAGAGTGGTTTACCTTCCAACTGTCATCTTTTGTCCTGTCTCAGCAGCTTTAGGATGCTTTTATGGGTCATTCAATGTTTCCTTCTCAATGCTGATGATGGTAGTCAAATTTGGGGATGTGGTGCTACCGTCATCTCATTTAAAGCAGCACTACAGGAAGGAGAGTCATATCTCATTCAAGAACAAAAGTTATTTACAGAATAAAAAGTGACAGAAAACAGCATTAGAACTGTTTGCAGAGAGTCTTGTAGTGGGACACGGTCACAGGACAGGAAGGCAACCTCGGGTTCCTCTGACATTCCATGGTAGTTAAGTACATGTCCAGGCCTTGCCAGTCTTAAACTACTTACAGTCTCTTATTGTGTATTTTGCACCAATTCAATTTCAAATCCCCAAGTCTGATTTAATTAGAAAGGCAGCACAATCCGGGAAAGGAACCAGGCATCTAAAACTGCTACACTGTGCAACTGAAGTAGATGATGTTTATTGGGCTCTCAAAACATATAAACTATAAGCATCGCTAGCACTTCTAAACTGACAGCAGCTTCCCTAGTGAATTAAATAGCACACTTTTAATAATGTAAGTCTCAAATAAATGAGGCTTCAGTGGGCCCAATCCGCAGCTGGCACAGCTGTAAAATTCATTACCACACCTGCAGAGACGTGCGCACTTCTGCCAACACTCACACCAGCAGAACAATTCTTAAACAAGTGGATACGTACAGCAAGGATGTGCAAGTCTGCAGCCCAAAAGAAAAAAAATCCATGTACTGCCAAGGCTTCATACTGAAATCCGTCATTTGTTTCTGAACATCTCTGCATATACAGACGGAGAACTTAATTTGGTTTACTGAAAAAAAGTTATTTTATACTGTTGCATCTTGTGCTACACTGGTAGAATTTTATGAACTTCTTGTGGAGGCAGCATTTTATAATAAATACACTTCTGTTTCCATTGCTTAGTGACCTTACGTTGCTAATAAGCCTTCATTACCTGTTAGTGTACCGGCCTTGTGACTTTGCTCGTCTGACCCATACTATGTGTCCTTAGTAAACTTATTGATCTTGGTAGGAACATTTAAGCAATAAAGTATCGCTCCGTGTGAGAAGGACTATCAGATTGCAATCCCAAGCAAACAGAAATTGTTCTCTCTTTAAGTTGCTTGAAATGAAAAACACCACAACACTGGCATATCTGCTTACATTGTTATTTTAAATTATATACAGACAGCATCTTAATAGAAGAAATTATATGCTCCCTAGCTAACACATTTCACAGTTAGAAATAGATTTTAAAACTGTTTTCAAATAACAAATTGACAGTCTTACTCCTGCCTTCCATGTGTGCACACTCCTTAAAAGCACAACCAGAAGGGGGAGTATAAAATTTGATTTATTATAATCCACTGCTTACAGAATTTGCCATAGATTTTTTTTTTTTAATTGCTCAATTGAGAGAAATATTTTTTTCCAATTTCCTTCTAAACTTCTGCCAGAGGTCAAAAAAATGAAGGTAGGAAGCTACAGCAAATGCACAGAAGACATTTCTGCATTTTAACTGCATTTAAAAAACCATATTTGTGCTTCTAAATAGCTTCCCAGTTTCTAAATATTCCTTTTTTCTAAAAGATTTCAATCCACATTCACACACAGAAAGAGCGCATGTCTGCAGTGTAAGCTTACCAACTTTAAAATCTCCAAAGTAGAAAGGCTGTCGGATACGGTAGTAGAAAACACCAGGGCAGCAGCTATCTTTGTGGAATTATTTCAGCTTCAGAATACTGGAAAAAGGGTAAATAAAGTTTAGAAGAAATATAGTATACTGAATAGCTTTCAAAGGGAGTTGAACACATCTCTCAAACAGTGAGGTGAAGTGGCTGTGGATTCTTGCAGTTACCCAAGTTCTCATTTACTGCGGCTTAGTGTTCCAAAACTCTACTGGAACTCCACTATGGCAGATACAAACGAAATGTGATGACAGTCGCCTCTGAACTTACTGCAGCCTGAACTGCAGAAATCTAGAACTGAAACCGAAGCTAAAAGTGCTAGCATGGCTATCAACAACTCCTCTAAAGTGGATCTCCAATTTTTTTTTTTAAGATCTGTACATAAATGGGACAGTCTTCCTCTGTCAAGAATGGCAAGTTTTCTTGCGTAAGTTTGTTCTTCAGTGTATTGCTATTAAGACACTAGTGTTCTCCTCCTTTTTCTACCAAAGAGCAAGAATTTTTTCCATAAAGCTTGAAAACATAGTCCTCATAACCTCCCTAGAATGGTGATGAAATTAAAAGCTCATCTTTCAGAAAATGAATATTTCAAGATAAAAAGCAGGGAGCATAAGGAATATGGCTAAAAATCCAGGGCAGTTGGCGTATTTGTTTACTTGACAGCAAGGTTTTCAAAAATGCAACACTTTTTCATGAAAACTGTGCACTTTCCTTGAATTTAGAAAGAATGGTCAAAAATAAGTCTCAAATATTTAGATATGGAAAAACAGCAGTGGTGCCTCTTGGGAATTATAATAATTTTATAGCTCACACTGTGATCTGCCTAAACATTTTCTTCTATGAATTTAGAACTCACAAAGTGGAGTCTCTCTCCCATGATGCGCTACCGTGAATCACTCCCATGACAGAGAAGTGTTTGGCCCTCAGAGACTGTGGAGCCTCATGAGGTTTACAACCTGACCTCATGAAGGAGCCTGCTCCATACAGCAGAATATCATAAAATCATAGAATAGTTTGGGTTGGAAGGGACCTCTAAAGGTCATCTAGTCCAACCCCCCTGCCGTGGGCAGGGACATCTTCCACTACATCAGGTTGCTCAGAGCCCCGTCCAACCTGACCTGGAATGTTTCCAGGGATGGGGCATCCACCACCTCTCTGGGCAACCTGGGCCAGTGCTTCACCACCCTCAGCGTAAAAAATTTCTTCCTTAGATCTAGTCTAAATCTGCCCCCCTTTAGTTTAAAGCCATTCCCCCTTGTCCTGTCGCAACAGGCCCTGCTGAAAAGTTTGTTCCCATCTTTTTTATAAGCCCCCTTTAAGCACTGATAGGCTGCAATAAGGTCTCCCCAAAGCCTTCTCTTCTCTAAGCTGAACTACCCCAACTCTCTCAGCCTTTCTTCATAGGAGAGGTGCTCCATCCCCCTGATCATTTTTGTGGCCCTCTTCTGGACCTGCTCCAACAGGTCCGTGTCTGTCTTATGCTGAGGGGTCCATGAAGCAAATAAAACAAGAACATAAATTTTGTTTTGCAATTATGCTAAGAACTGTAGGTTTTGGAAATGTATTCAGAAATGAGGTATTCCAAATTGGTTGGTATTTCTGAGTAAAGATTTCCAGAAGGGGACATGATTTCAGCCAGTGCTGCTACTGACATCTTCTACAGTATTTTACAGGCAAGCAGCACCAACAGGATTCATCTCTCAGAAGCTGGAACACAGTGTAGGGACCAAGTGCTACAGCCAATAAGCATATCAAATTAATCTATTATGTGGATTGAACACCAAAGAGACAGTTTTTCTTTCCTCAGAGAAGCTGGAAATGGGAGTAAAGAGACTGTATAAACTCAATCTTGCAGGTGAAAAACCCAAGGAATACAAGGAAAAAACATCACAGCCATTTTCACCCACACTAGCACAGGAAGCCTGTAGCAGAGACAAAAATTAAGTAGAGAGCTCACCCATCGCCATCTCACCCCCCCCCCCACCCCCCCCCCCCCGCCCCCCCCCCCCGCCACCCCCCCGCTCCTTTCTTGCTTTCCAGTTGCATAAAAATAGCGCCTTTTGTTGTCTTCTTTTAATTTTTACCTGCCATTACTTACATAAGTTAGATTTTAACATGTTCTATAATGGTAACCTAAAAGATGTTATTTTCACATTTAAAATATGTTCTATTTTTTAATATTATTTATTCTTAAACAGTCAAAAGGAGCCATTTCAGCCAGTTAGGGCTTCAAACATTTTTTAACATAATGAGTAGAAACAGTTTCTCTGAATATCATGCTATCGTCACTTAAGAAGAGGCTAACTATGATAGGGAAAGGAAAAAAAGGAAAAAAAAAAATTCACTCTCTCCTCTTTCTCCCAGCCCTGCTTTCCTCCTCCTTCCATATTTTAACTTGCATGGAATGGGCTCAAACAAAGGAGGGAAATCAGACCCTCAGACGATCAACAAGTTGAGAAATTATTATTTATACTTCAGCACTCTAAAATTAATAGAATACAATTGAAAAGAAAGGCAGAAATTGTCTTACGCTAAGTGCAGCAGAGTCTTAGGAAGATAAGTTCTTGTCTTCCTTGCAGCTGAAAGTGAAAAGGCATTTATATATTTCTGACAAATTAAGATGATATATTAATATTATTAATGAAGTCATTCACCATTGCCAATGGAATTCACTGTAAGTGCTTAGAGATGCTATTAAGTGGACTCAACAAAAGGATTTTCAGATTTTTCCAAGAACTAAGCCTGGTCAAAAATTTTACAGCATTTGTTTTCCTATGGAAATATACTAATTTATTTTCAGACTTTGCACATATAATTAAACATAGTTTGGGATTTACCTTCAAAAATCAAGTAATTCTATTTAAGTGAAGTAATCTTGGAAGACAGATTTGCATCACCCTTTCACATGGTGAGACCGCTATGTTTTCATCGGTGGCATTAATAGGACTGCTATAAGATTCCTGCTGTAAAAGCAGAGCTCTCCAGGACATCTTGTCAGTAGAGTGTCATGCACACCTTACCTGCGTAACAGACAACCAAACACAGGTGCAAACAAACTGCTTGCATCTAACTGTAAATAAGGGCAAACAGAAACATTTAGTCCTCACAAAGTGCTACATGTTCAAACCTGCTCATAAACATTAAGCAGGCAAGCATCGCACTGCACGCTTATAACCACACTCACGTCAGGGAAAGAGCCTTCTCCAAAAGGCAAAATTAGACTAAAAGAAACAACTCCTTTTGTAACACCATAGGAAGTCTCTATTTTCTGACACCAACCATTTACATGAAACCCTGATATGATTCAATACCATTAATAATTTTGTTCATATTTAATAGCTATCAATATACCTCAACCAGTGAGTAGCTCATTGCTTGGATAAAAGTGTGCTAGCCACTGACTAAATCAGTCAGAATCTATCGTATAGTTGAATTAAAAAGAAGAGCTTTGTTAAAACAACATTAATCTTCGCTTCTTTGTGATTCAAGATTGATTTAGAATGAAATACTGAATAGTTATGATTAATCAGTGAGGAAAAAAATAGATCCAGGTTCCATAATGTTAGTAATAGTAAAGCAGTACTTCCGCATGAACTCTATCCATTCTATCCATTCATCATGGCACTATCCATTACTCCTATTACTCATATTTATACTTAATATAATAACACATAATGGATTATAAAATTATTATTTCCTCCATAAGATCTGCATACTCCAGAATGAAAGCAACAATGCACTTGAATCATAATTCTTGTTACAAGAAGGAAGGAAGGAAGAAAATGAAAACAGAGAACTGGCGTACCTCCTCTTATTTCCAGACTGAGGAGCTGAGATCTATTTGAAGAACAAATAATAGTAAGCTTTCCTCTGTCTTGCAGAAGTCCAGAAAAGAACACCAGAGAAGGCAATTAGTTTAGGGAGCAATTATCTTCCCTGAATGTCTTTACAGGAGGGAACTGTGAGACAAGACTTGGAAAAAAATCAGACTTTGATAAAGGTCAGTGACATATAACCTATTTCGGCAATTACTTGTCAAATATATGAATGGTTTAAAATACATTGAAGCAACTCAGCAAATGTGGTGACAGGACTGTTTTAAGCAACATGCTCACTTATTCTTCAAAGATAACTCTGAATTTAACACTGGCAATACTGACATAAAATTGGGTGTGGGAGAACAAGGAAAGAAGCGATATGCCTTCCCGCTGAGCTTAAGGGGTTACTGACACAGGTGTGGTCTGTAACCTGTACGCCATTGGAGCTGTTGTGCCATCAGCCACTCCAGACTCCATTCTTCTCTAGTCTTAATGCTGATACGATGCAGGCGCATCAGTGACCTATTTGTATGCGAAGAGGACTGACTCCTTGCTTGCGCCATGGCAGCTGGAAAGCTTTCAGAAGGAATTCTGCAGCACACTGAACAGCCCACTATCAAGCATCCTTATTTTGTTCTGTGTTGAATGACAATTTTCTTCCCTGGAGATTCTCCCTTCTACGTCCCCATGTAACGATATGTGCTGTTTGGGGTCAGATTTGAAATGTTTGACCCACCTGCTGTTCAAAAGCTACACAGGCTGTGTTCCCCCTACCAGTTCTGCCATTGTATGATTTTATCTGTGCCAGTGGTGGAGGCTGATTGAACATCAGGAGGGAGAGAGAACATTCTATAAAACTGCAGGCGGAAAAGGTTTGCCAATTATTTTTCTTCTTGTGACTTTTAGGATGCACAGATTCCTTTTGGCAGTTCCCCTTGTTTTGTGCCCATAAAATAAGTTTAATGGCTGAATTTTCTTTAAGATAATCAGAGGCTGTATAATTTATGCATCTGAATAGCATTGTAGCCAGATGTAATTTTGCTTGAAGTTTCAGCATTACAGTTAGTAATGACTCTGCTGGCTGTGTTTTGTAGAATTTGCAATTTATTTAACAGTTGACTGAGCGCTGACCCCATATAATATCACCATAATCAAAGTGTGGTAAAAATTAAAAATTAAAAATGAAAAAGAAATTTGTGCCTTCTGGGAAACACACAGACTTCAAGTGGACAGGGTATAGAAACAATCTCTGAAAATGACAGGTAACTAACACGGTCTTTAAAGTTTATAGCACAGACAAACTAGCCAATCAAAGATTTATCTGAATTAAGGCTTGAAACAGTCTCTCAGTAATAGCTATGGCTGGAGGCGTTTGTTTTGTCGGTCTTTGCTGCCATTCAACTCAAGTCCCTTTCCCTGCTTTGCAAGAGTTGATTATTCTCTGGTCAAACAAGGGAAATATCAGAGGGTATCCCGTGCTTCCAAAGAGCAGGGGGACCTTAGGGGGAGAAAAGTTAAATTTCAATTACCATCTATTTCTGCCATGGCTTCACAAAGAGTAATAGAGCAATGCCAAATCGGAAGCTATGTCTTTCTGAAGCACACTGCGATATACGCATAAAGATATGCCCGTGCTTTTCCAGGGCAGCTTCTCCCCACTCTGCCAGGCTGCCCCAGCCTTCCCCGGGCTCTCGCCCACTCTGCAAAACCCTTCATTGCTCCCCACAGCCGCCGTTCGTGTCCTGCTCGCCTCTTCCAGTAGGTCTCACACCAGACCCACAAGTCTCTCTTTGGGTCACTACTTTATTTTGGCCCTGTTTATAATAAGGCTTACAGTTAATCCACCTTTTTAGCCCACCCACTGGGTGACATTTAATAAATTGTATTCTTCATTAACATTTCCTTCTCAAGCCTTATAGATGATTAATGGCGATAGAGAAATACAGTGTCATCAGCATAAAACAATGATTTATGGTGATAAAGAAAACAGCGTCATCAGCATAAAAAATATGAAGTTATCTTCATATTTAGTTCATAAGAACTAAAGTTAACACGGGAAGGAGCAGATCCAGAATTTGCTGCAAGTTCAGTTTACCTCTGCTGCATTCATGTATGTACCTGTTTTGTCCTGTTGAAATAACAGTGTGACTGGGACTTACAGATTTCTGTGTCCCCAACAGGTATGATAAAACCTATTTGAGACACTGCACTGCAACAGCAGCGTTACAAAATACACAGGGAAGATGGTTTTGTCTCAAACCCCTCTACACTGTTAGTGAATCCTAACCAAATTCTTAACTCAATTTAGATCAGAGGCCATTATTACGTACAACTTGCAACAGGCTACACTACAATTTATGCGCCATGTGGGATACAAAGAGCCATGAAACTGCCTTTCAAAGCACTCAAAAGGCTGAAATGACCACACCGGTTTTCATTTAAAAAAAATCTCCATAAGTCTTTGTATTCTTCTCTAAGCAAAAGTCGCTCATTCATAATAAAAAACAAAACAAAACAGAAAACCAACACCTTTCATGAAGGCTTGTTATTTAGAGGTAGATCTTGGTATGAAGGCCCCTTCTTCACTCTGAGTTGTAAAGTTATCCAGTGATTTACAGAAGATTTCAGCCATTCAAATTATTCTTCTGGCTTTGCAGAGGAAGAATATCTAGGGGGTTTAAACAGTTTTCATCCAACAGCTCCCTTTAAGCAATCAAAATAAGGGATAAAAACTATGCTAATGTAATGTCATGTATCCATCATGCAGTCACAATGACAATACCTGCGTAAAGATTATCTGGAGGTTTAGCAGGTCAGTAACACAGAATTGCCCTTTACCTGAGCAATGTGTTGGGAGAATTTCTGTCCTTCAACATCCACAGTGGTAGCACAGGGCATTCAAGGTTATTTCAAACCCTCTAGCACTTTTTCTGTAGTTTGCTAAATAGCAAAATGAAATGTTTCCTTTCTGACCACTGTGTAACACAAAATATTTGCTAAGCACCACCAGTTGAGTTCTGGACTTGCATGCCCAGGAAGGTCAGGTTCAGCCCAGATACCAGTTCAAATCACAGCTAGTTTTTAACAGGCTTGTTGGAAGTTTCCTCAAGCTTAACCTATTCATCTTTGTTGCTGTCCACACTTTTGGATTTCTCCCCCCCCCTTCCCC
>NW_008794125.1:5191203-5200886 GCF_000699145.1 Aptenodytes forsteri | reverse complement strand
CCCGAAAATTGCCTCTCCTGTCTCCCCTATATCTACTCAGGCACGAATGCCCAAACCAGAAGCGCTCAGCTCTGTGAGGCAGGGGAGGGAACACGGACAATTCCCGTCAGCGCTCATTCACAGATCAGAAGCAGGCTCTTCCTCCTCCCACGTGCAGTCTCAGAGCTACTCCTAAGGAGCCAGAGAGAAATTCTTGTCTCAGCCTTGGCACCCTTTCAACATCCCATGTCAGCTACCTATATTCAGAGACTACTTTTATCTCTGTTAAAGTGGCCTTCTTCAAAAAATTCCATAGAAGAACCGTAATAATGCTTACAGAGCTTGCTACCTTTCCTACCACTTTTATTGGAGAAGAGAAAATTCGCCCGAAGGCAGAGAGTTAACTGAGCAGATTTTGAGCAGGTGTAACTTGATGTTGGTGGCAGTGCGCATAAATCACTGGAACTGCAACAGCATAAAGCAGCCAAGGATCTGGCCCATACGCTTCATGAGATACAGCTGCATAGCTACATCCCATAAGTCTGTGTGTTTTGAGACTTTGAATATCATATTCAAAATATCCCATGGCCTTGTGTTCTTCATGCTGGAGAACTACAGCTAGTGGTATATGATGGCATCCTCCAATTCAATACAGAGCTCCTCCTCAGCTCAATTCTATAGCTTCTTTGTACAGGCAATTGGTACTCGGAGCTTCACTTTTAGGAAAAAGAGACATCTTTTATTTCTCAACTGCAATAAAATAAATTAATATCTATACCACTCCCTAGACAGTATCACCATACCACTCTAATAGTTGGGGGGGTGGGTCTGAGTACTAATAGTTGGGGGCAGAGGCGGATGGAAGGGTAATCTCCTCTTATTTTCATTCTATATTCATATTCACTGCAGTTATGGGATCAGGTATGCCAGTAGTCAAAGTAGAGTACTTACCTACTTGATAGCATTGTTCCTAATTATTTGCTGTTCCTTCCCATTAATTTTCAAACTTGACTATCTTGATTTCAACACTACTAAAAGAGTCATTTAGAGAAATAATGGAAAGGAATGGTTCCCGTGCCAATTCATGCTGTCCTCTTCCATAAATCTCTCTCCAACTTTAAACACTTCCATTTACAGCTACAATATTTTTGACCTTTATGCTGTTTCTAAGCCTCTTTCAACCATCAGCAGCAGACTGACTAGTGTAAGATTTTCCTCCTGCATGTTCTGAGTATGCAGATACAACAGCCACTCCAAGGGGAAAAATAAATCTGAAACAAGTTCTCCCCTCTTACAAAGTGAAAACGTCATGATTATGTCTTCAGCATTAACATTGCACATTTAAAGCTACAGACTAAAGGTGCAGTACATTGCACTTATGCAAAAGCATGCGAAATGGAGGCCAAAGAAACAGGGATCCTTCCTTCCTCTCTGCTCAGGTACTAGCCCACAGGTAAGAGCCTCTCCGAAGAGGAGGAGGAGGAGGAGGAGGAGTACATTGAAAGCAATGACCACCACACTAGCAAGGAGCACACACATCAATTCCCTACATGCAGACGCACCTCTCCGTAATGTCAGCAAACATTTTTTAGTCAAACAAAAATGTCTCCTAGAGGTTTTCTATATGTGGGTTTGCATTTCACATACACACAGAGCACGTGATTTGCTCTACTGACACAAATTTCAAAACCGCCCATGCAAGTGAAGCAGAAGCCAGGGTCTTTCTACCAGGATGAAGAAATCCTCCCTGAATAGACTAGGTGAGTTTAAGGCATCCATCAATTACATGAGGGGAGGGGTGGTAAGAAGTGCCAACTATTTTCTATACATTTGTATTCAAATACTTGAAACAACTTGCTTTGACCGTGTTCATAGTGTTTAAAACTAGAATATTAATGAGAACAGAGGATTCTGAATGAATAAGGGAATCCTGTGCACACAGAAAATCATTAATTCACTCTAAGAGTACATGATTGCACAGCACATACAGACTCAGGGAAAAGCAACACATCAGGTTGCTTCTGCATACAACAAAATGAACCAAGCTTACAGACCATGAACTGATTTGTAGAAATCACTTTGTGAATTGAACAACAGATTAAGTCCCATTCTCTGCCCCACAGTTGCGTGGACTGTCTGGGGTGAACCAATTCTTTTGACTATTTTTTCTAAGTTGGGTTAAAATATACTGCCCCCAAAATACTGCTTTCATAGGTGAAGTGGAAAGGAAAAAGACTAGAGGCTGAATCTACTTATTTCTTATTCAGCTGGGAAAGGCAGGATTGTTTTTCTCTGCCTATCGCACTTGCTGGCTGTTTTCTTTTTCAACTCTGAAAGCAGGTTTTGTAATAGCAATTTAGTTCTTGTTCCTCAGACTATGTAGAGATTTGTTTAGGCTTGGATAAATGCCCCAAAACACACTCCCAACTATTTCAATTCTATTGAGTCTCTGGAAAGGCGCTACATTTATCTTTTCAGAATTTAGGTCTTTTTATTTTAGTCTCAGATGAAAGCACAGAAAGCTAAACAAGGAGAAAGGCAGGAAAGTGATCTGAACTTACACAGAGATAAAGAATGGCTCATTTAGAGTTTGGCTGGAGTTCTGGATGAATGACCATCTTAACTTTTGCCTTATTCTAACAATTCTTCCAACAATATTTTTCAAGCCTGGGTGACCAAAATTCTGACTTTTGCCAAGTGAAAGTGTATGATGATGTGCAGAAACTATTTTTAAAGGAAGAAGAGGTGTAAAAATAAATAAATAAAACTGTTATTTTTGCACTGAAAGTCAATAGCAACATATTAACAGCACAGTCAACAGTCAAGTATTAGCTATGTAAGAGATGGGAGCAGTCTCACATCAAATTTGGTGTAAAACTTAAGCAATAAAAACATAATTCAAACTTTTTTTAATACAAAATATCTTAATAGCTAGTATTCTGAAATACTAGTAAGACTTTTTACTTTTCCTTCATGGGGCACTTTTCTCATTAAAGATATTCAGTAGATGATCTGGCTATCCCCACTGTTAATCTGTATATGAATGCAATGCAAATGTCACGTGAATCAGCAGCAAGCTGGCAAGTAGAGTAGTATATCATGATCACAAGTGACCATTCCAATATCAATCATTCTTCAAACGTGAAGAAAAAATACCTTGTTCCCATTAAAAAACATGAGCTTGTTTTCAGATGAAATCGTCCCTTATTGCCTCAAAATGGCTTTATATGAGATCTGGATTTCTGTTTAGGTTAGTAGGCATGTCCCATTTTGCAAAACAGAGAAGTCTTTGCATTGTGATTACTTACATTTAAAACAGCTGAACAGCAAAGGAGACTAGGCTTCCAGGAATATTCACTCATTGTTAACGTTCATTCATGCTTAATAAAAGTTCAGTTCATTCTTGTACATCTTTCAGGTTATCTTTTTACAAAATATCAGAATGGTCATGTTTCTGGATTTTAAATTATGTACTGCTGTGCAAGAGGCTAATAAAATCCCTACTCTTCATTTACATACCTCTACAATAGCATTCAAGAGGAGGAGAGGCCTGTCTCCCTAGGATACCTGTTCAAGCACTTGTGATGGGAATGGAATAAAATACTTTGCTATAGCACAGGTTGGGATTAAAAAAATCTCTTTTAATAGCCTCCTCCTCTTGAAGCAATTAAAGCAAGCCAGGTATAGGTTCCACTGCATCGTTTTCAAGAAGTAGCAACTCAGACAACATTTGAATCGTCCTGTATGACACTACAAATCAGCAAATGCAATAATTCATGTTATGCACCTCATACACTGTCCAAAAATCACAGGAGGGAGTCAAGAACTTGGAAGCTCTCGAGAGATATTTCTGAGCAAGTCAGTCCCACATCCGCCTCCACCCCGTGCAGCTGTGCTGTGTGCAATCACTACACACAGGATCCTATTTGATTATGCTGATACAGTTTGCTTACGTTTGTCTCAGGTTTTGTTTATGCCATGGCATAAAAGAGGGCCAGGGAATGTGTTTGAGCATGGGCCTGTGATAGTCCACCTCACTTAACTGTTGGTTTTCTCCTTTTGGACAGCCCGAGCCTGCTTTCTCCAGTCCAAGCCCTCAGCAGTAGGGACATGAGCCAGAGGAGTCACCTGGCCCTCTTCTTCCTCGCAGGAGAAGGCACAGCCTTGCTGTTGTAAAAACCTGACATTTTAGAAAGGATTATGAGGCTGCACACATTCACCTTTTTCCTTCATATATACTTCATATATTCTCCATCCCCCTCCCTTCTTTTGGCTGGGAGCATCAAGCGATACGACCACAAGGCTATGTTCACCTCTGTAGTCCAAAACCAACCCGTCGTAACCCAGGTATCCTCAGGTGTTTTGTCTGGGCTCAGGTAACTCTACCGTACGTGCAAAGATGCCAGCAAAGCAGCCCAGGCCTCGAAAGCAGTATAACCTCACTGCACAGTAATCTGCTGTGGATGTTTTAGTCTGGGACGCGTTAAGCTCAGGGGTCTATAAGCTCTCCAGTCAATTTTGTGATACGCCCTTCTCTGCTCAATCCCTCTCTCACGGCATGCTCTTTTACACGAGCTCACATAGGGTTTGGATTAGCAGTGTTATTTGCTTTATATGGAACACTCCATATCTTCAACTAACGCAGAGAATCAAGAATTGTCTCCGCTCCATTTGTAAGAGAACTCAATATGAAACAGTCAATCAACTGTACAAACAGAAGAAAAAAACCCAGCCTAGCTCTAACAGTTTTTGCATTCCTAATACTTGGTAAATTCAAATGTAACACAACCCTCTGGTTGGCATTCCAAGAGCTAAATTTTAAAAGAATATGCATCCAGAAAGAGATATTTATGAACTTATGATTGTGAATCCTTCCAAGCTGCCAAAGACCAGCCAGAGAGACTGCGGGGAGGCAATGTAACCTTTGTTTCAAGTGAACGATATTGTGGGCATAGAACAAGTCACTGAACAGGCACCAAGGAGAGGGATGCTTGCAGGCAAAATGACAGGAAATTTCAACACTATTAGGTGTTTGGTTGATTTGGAAAACTAGATTGTTAAAAACTCAGGTGGTTTGAAGGATTTAAATATTAAAAAAAGAGAGGAAGAAATGAAATGCAACAGAAAGCAAAAGCAATGGACAGATTCTGGAAAGGAGCAAGGAAAAGCAGAAGCAGTAGTTCCAAATCACATAAAGAGAAACAGGGACAGAAGGATTTCAGTAAAGAATAGAAAATTCTCTGTGTTTATTTTCATTTGAAGCTAATGGAAGAAAGAAGTCCTAAAAGCATTGGAATAGTTTAATTTTCATAGCTGGTCTGGTTGACATTTTCTTTTGAACACCAGATTAAATAACACAGCTCAGCTAACAGCATCTTTGCTATAAATGCTACGGGGCTAAAGACCAGATAAGCAACAGCATTTAAAGGCTTTTTTCCCTATGCAAATAAGTGCTAGTAAATACTATCAACATATGCATATTTTGAGCAAGATGAAAATACAAAATTTGTTGACTGCTCAAGTTTGCTTTTCAACTTCATAATCCTGATGCCAGCACCTGACATACATCGGCCTGAGGTTTACATATGAGATGACAATTCCAAAGCTGTCTTAAAAGAGAGAAATAGAAGATTGTAAATATATTGAACGAAGCACGTGTCATTGCTTATTATTCATACTAGAGTAGTGTTTGGATTTCTCAGTCAGGATCCCTTAACATGAAACATGAACAGATTGACATGAGTGTTATGATACTAGAACTTTTTCACCTGAAGCTCCTATTCTCAAAGGCAACAAATGAACAAAAATATCAGCTCCTATGTTAAGGTTAGACTAGAGGCCTCAAAGTTATGAAGTAAAACTGGACACTATAACTTCAGAAAAGACTCCAAAGTTCAAGGATCATCAACTCTTCACAAGGAAGCATCAAATACTCAACATTTAGATGTGTATTTCAACCTTTATATGTTTATTTCATTTTTATATTACTTAAAGCTTCAGTATTTTAACTTTTGAAGTTTGTAGTAATATAAAAATGCACAGAATGAGCAATATTTTCTGGTTTGGGGCAGGGCAGTAAAATCTAAAGACATAAGGGGAAAAAAAAAAAAACCAACAGAGAAGAAGGAGGCCCAGGAGAAGAAGCTATTTTGGGATCATCAAGCAAGATGTCACAGCAGTGCTGAAGTCACACCTTGGGGTGCACCTGTGCTGTACATTTGCAGACTGGGCCCAGAACCAGAACCACTATACCCAGTACCACACATGCCCGATATAGGCCTGGACACTAGAGTGAAGCCCTGAAGAAGTTGGTGGATATTCCCTTGGGAAAACAGGTCCGTAAAGAGCCAGTTCCAGGGAAAAGGACCTAAATTTTATTACCATTTTTGAGTCCAGACAAGTTTTATACTCTAATATAACTGCTGTAATGTCTGATATATCTGGCTTAAAGGACAGAATTGTAATAAAGTTAGAAGCGTACAAAATTGCAAAAAGGACAATTTAAACTGAAGCTCTCAGCATTAACATCCAGGTTCTGAGCATTCAAAAGTGAGCTATGAAACACCAGAAAAAAAATACATTTAACTTGAGGCCTTTGGTAAATGTCAACCAGGGGAAATGCGACTTAGATTATTAGAGAGAGTCAAAGAATATAATCCACAGTAGATCACTTCAGCCCTGGCTAATTACTAAAGGCACCAGTTCATTACACTACTGTAGCTGTAGCTAATTCAGTTTGCTCTGCAGTTCATCTATTATGTCTTTTCTGTGCGTAACTGCACTGGCTGTTGCAGTGTACAATCCACTCTGAAGATGCTTCTCAACCCCTGCAGTTTCCACTAAGCAAGTCCAGAAACTATAACTGAGGTTTGCTCAACTTTAAGCTGACTACTAATCAGCAAAAACAAGAAGGAAGAAAAAAAAAGGGGGGCGGGGGAGGGAGCAGGGATGAAGATAAACTCGTGTTTAAAAATCAGGACCATGGTTGAGGCATCTTCTATAATAAGAACTAAGCAACTGGAGTTGGTTAATAGGAAACCACTGTCAGATGCAAATTTGAAATTCAAAAGAACAAAGCTATTTAACCTATGATCAGAGCATTTAAAAGATATTTTTAATTATAAAGAAGCATTGAAATTTATTCCCATGGCATTCCATTGGTGCTGAAATTTTACATGGATTCAAGACTTAAGTATATTCATATATTCAGAGGAGAAAAAAATCTCATCCAGGGCTAACAACTACTAGTATCCAAAAATTTGTAAGTCATAGATGATTGGGGAAGTATCCTAAAAGGTCTTTTTTCATGCTTGTCTTTTTCGTGTTCTCTGCCCTGGACACCTTTTATTGACCAGTGCTGGTTAGCTGAACCTTTGGTATGGCTTAATATTATTACTCAGGCAACCCACTATCCCCATGATTCACTTGGTAAATGTTCTGAACACAACATTGAGAACTATTTGCACAATCTGTAACTTTTCACAGAGTAAGCATAAGGTAGCTATAGCTACATACATCTCACAAACTTATACAGCAAAACACTTGTTAACAGGAACAAATATTTTAAGTTGTGCGGTATGAAGTGTCAGTTCATGAAAATCCATACTACATATCAAAGAATATTTACTATCCATATCTGACTTTCCAGTAGTTAATAATAATGAAAAACATTTTTTTAAGTGACCATAACAAATTTTTTTTACATAGTGCATGCCATTCCTGTCACTTTTATGGCTTGGAAATACAGCAACATAACGGATATTAAACCTGACATAGTCCCATATTTTAAATAGTAGCCATCTGCTCATATTTTTTGTTTAATAGCGTTCTCAAAAATCATTCACAGCTAATTGGTATTAGCTTTAATTGAGTTTTGTGTAGGTATTAGAAGCAAAACTGAAAAAACAGCTTGCGGTAATCTGTACAATGAATCAAAAAAAAGGCAGTATCTTTGAAGATATAAGAAATTTGTTCCTATATAAATTAAAAATGACTGAAAGGCATGGGAAACTGTCAGGATTCTCAATATTCAGACAAATAAGATGTGTAAGTGAAACAGGTCCCATTTTCTTCCATTTGTACAGTTGGCGGACAGTCCAGCTATCTCTAGCACAGATGAACAAGACAATCAAGTGGCTTAAACCCTCCCTTGCAATAAAAAGTAAAGTCCAGGCTGTACTGCAGTCACACTGAGCATGCTTAAAAGGAGCAGCCATTGATGACGCCGTTAGAAACTTGCCTAAAAATGTAAGTTACCTGCAGCTGTATGTCCATATTTTTGGCCTACTACTACTTTATTTTTAATTTCAGCAGTAAACTACTAAAAATAATGTTTCCTGAATTCACCAGTAGAACTGTACCCTAAAAGTTTCTGTAGGGCCCGATAATACAGCAACTTCTAAAAACTGCAGTGCAGGAAAACATGACAGAAGCAAGTGCATTCAGCCCAAGAGAAACAGCACACTAATTTGAGACAGAGCTGGACATCTGCCCTGCCTACACCTTGAAGTATGGCTTTGTACAGAACAAAGGTACATAGATAAGACAAGCTGTTACGCAACAGCACTCTCATCACATCAGTTGCAAACATGTCCACAATTCTTACTACATTTTTTAAATGCTGTGAACTGAGAGCAGCAGTCAGAGCCCCCAGTCTAGATGAACCCTGGACAGAACCTTCCTTCCAAAGTCAGCTCTGTTTTCTTCTTTTGACTTCAAAAGAAGAGCTGCCAAGGCACATTTCCAAGAGGATGACACGTATCTACTTACAGGATCTGGTCTAAGAGGTCATGATCGCTCCCTGACTCTGCACGTTGTCTTTTGCCTGTTGATGAGTCTAGATAGCTTTTTCAGGAATGTGATGGCAAACTCGTGAGATACGTCTGAGCAAGCTTTAACTTGTACAACAAGGGCTTTAACAGATTCCCCAAGCTGATTGCAAGCCATAGGTATTTAGGCAGCTGATGAGCCTGCTATTGAGTTTTCCCTGCTTTTTAACCTGTATCAGCTGAAGGAGGGCAAGCTGAAGTATGCCTACTCACTCTTCAATTGCTCCTTTACCCAACACAGCATAGACACATCACTACATTTAAGCAGCAGCACATACATCAAGTCTTCTTGTGCCTCAGAGCCTCTTAATCCAAAGAAGAGATAAAAAAACTGAAAAATCAACTGCATCACACAGAGCAATACAGCAGGGTATTGGGTGTTATCACCTCCTTGTTCCCTAGAGTTCACTTTCATGTCTGCAATCTCTTTTCCTCCTTTTAAGCCCCAAACCTTCACACCAGAGAAGACAAATGTCGTGGTTTAACCCCAGCTGGCAACTAAGCCCCACACAGCCACTCGCTCACTCCCTCCACAATGGGATGGGGGAGAGAATCGGAAGGGTAAAAGTGAGAAAACTCGTGCGTTGAGATAAAGACAGTTTAATAGGGAAAGCAAAAGCCACGCACACAAGCAAAGCAAAACAAGGCATTCATTCACTCCTTCCCATGGGCAGGCAGGTGCTCAGCCATGTCCAGAAAAGCAGGGCTCCATCACGCGTAACAGTGACTTGGGAAGACAAATGCCATCACTCCGAACGTCCCTCCCTTCCTTCTTCTTCCCCCAGCTTTATGTGCTGAGCATGACGCCATATGGTGTGGAATATCCCTGTGGTCAGTTGGGGTCAGCTGTCCCGGCTGTGTCCCCTCCCAGCTTCT
>NW_008794125.1:5151780-5190912 GCF_000699145.1 Aptenodytes forsteri | reverse complement strand
TCAGCACTGCTCAGCAGAAACGAAAACAGCCCTGTGCTATCAACACTGTTTCCAGCACAAATCCAAAACACAGCCCCATGCTAGCTACTGTGAAGAAAATTAACTCTATCCCAGCCAAAACCAGCACAATAAGGAACCAAGGAACATAAAGAAAAGCATTTTATAGCCTTATTCTAGACCTGTCTGCACTGCTAGGAAGCCAAATGCAAGAATTTGGCTGGAAACCAAACCCCAGCACCACCTGGCAGTGACCTCCAATCCCTGCCTCAGTAAAACCATGCCCCACTTGGGTACCATCAGCACCCTGGGGTTAGACCTCAAACAGGCCTCTTTCATGTCCCAAATTCAGCTTAAAAGCCCCCAGTGTTCACAGATTCCTGCATGAGGATGACGACCCTGGAAATGACCTCCCTAGCTGAAGTGTGGGAAAAAGCTATACCGTTCAGGTTATAATCCTCCACACTTAATTCCAAAATCCTAAGAACAAATGAACTTATCTTCATTAATACTCTCTTACTACATTATACAAGAATAATGAAGACTTAATCACACATTGATGTTTGTTTTCCCATTCACCTTCCTAAGGTTTTCCATGTATGAAGTGAGTCTGCTAGTAACTCATGGAGTTATTGATTGCTGTATATTAAATCAAGCAGGATCATTTGTCCCCCAGGTTCTCCCTTCAACACAGCAGGCAAAGTTCTGTTTTCTAAGGACAAAACAGTTCAGATGATGAAATAAAGACTTTTTCTTAAGGCAAGATACAGAAAACACACTGACAGCTGAGGGCTGTGTTGCAAAAATAGAAAAAAGTTCAAACCCAGGTGTTTTCTTCAGATAACTCTTTTGCCTATGATCTCAATTCAGATATCACACGTTAGAGAAAGTAATTAGTTTATTGGAGTAATTTCTGCAAAACTATTAAAAGGCTTATCCATCACCATGTAACATAAAATAATCCATTTCACAGCATTCGGAGAAAAGAAACTACCTTGCAAATGCATTGAAACACAAACAAAAAAAAAGAACTATTCAAGGTAGCTCCTACATACTGGCAGGGGAAGTGAAAAACTTAATAGAGAGAACCTAAAATCATTTGTAAGGAGCGTTTCACAGTGCAACATCATCAGCAATGCTTGGTGGCTGAGGATTCATTAAAGTGGTGGTGAAACATTTGGCAGTGTGAGGTTTGAAGTGCATCTTTGAGCAAAAAGTTATACTACACACAGTTCATAAGGCTACCAACAGGTCTAATCATAACTTATATTACTTAAAGTATACATTCTTTCCATTTGAACCCTTACAGGAAACAGAAATGACTTGCTATCTTTCTTTTCAACATTTTTTTCTGTTTCTCATTACATGTGCCAAAATGTTTATATTGTCTTTTTTCCACCATGCCACAGTTATGGTCTGCGCCCATTGGTCTTCCCTAAAACTGAATGTTTGTGACCCTATTGTTATTGTGATGTCAAAAACTGATTTTCAGATTAACTTGCTGAATTAAAAGCCTCGAAAAATTTTAATTTAGGGAGAATATATACATTTAAATCCAAATAAGAACAGTGGCTTTGTCTTCATGTTTTTGCATATTTTAATGTCCTGTTGCATCTAGTTATTTTTACTTCTAAAAAATGTAATATTTCCTTTCAAACTGGAAAGCCCCAATACTTGCTTTCCGCAGCATTCCTCTCCTCCTTCAAAAGTGCTGCAATCTTGCAAAATTGTTTTAGTGATGAGACGACTGTTATTTTGGGGGTGAATAAATTAGTTAATCTTGTTATTTTTTGCCCAGTTATAATTGTTGTTGCTAGCGGATTTCTGCTTCGTACAGATCTGCATGTGCTAAGTCGCTTAACAAGCAGCGGGTATGTGAGCTGCTGCATGTCCTTCCAAGGGCCAAATAGTGGACGTCTTCTAAAATACCGAGGAATACTGCCTCTCCCATTTTGAAAACTTTCCAAATTTTACAAATCCTTACTTACATAAGATGGATATTTTCCCACACATTTTTCTCTTGTCCGTTAGCTGCAACACAGCTGCAGCTTTGCTTCTGCGTTACAGTGAAATAAGGAAAACTCAGCTGGAAAGCATTAAGCCTCTGAAAATGACTGCAATTGCAGGTCAGAATTAGAAACCTACTGAATACAGGTTGCCCTGGAGCCTGCTGTACCTGGATTTGGCACAGTTTTGACTGATGTCACCTCCCATTAATATCAGTGCTACTTAACCCTGAAAGAGTGCCAGAGTTAGAAATGGAGCTGACACAACTAGGTTTTAATGGTCTCCAGCCACAATGTTTACTGCTCCAAGGTAAAAGGTGAAGAAAATATGTTGTCCTTCCATATACCATTTTAGCAGATCTAGGTAAAAAGCTTTTTGACACATGGCCTCTTACAAAGAAATTGAATAAAAGTATAATCTGCTAGAGATATGTTAGCACACACTACCACTTGCAAAGGATATTTTTGTTTCTTTTCTTTTCCGACTCATGTGCTTGAATGAATGACCTCCCACTGCAGAGAATTTTTATCAGAACTGTAAAACTGGGAAAGCCAGTGGCATTTACTTGGCAGCGTTAGCCCTTGTTCACGAGCCCAAATGCAACTACAAGGCTTGTGACAAACAATACACAAATGTCTCCCAGCGACCTCTCCTGCCTCTCCCCATGCCTAAAAATGTTGCCACTGCAGCCAGTGACAGGTAAGCAACTGCTCAAATGAAAGCAACTAGCAGAGCAGGTGAAAGGCAAGAATGCAAATAGGATTGCCGTGCACCAAGTTTAATAAATTGGAAGGGAAAGAAGAGAGAAGAAGAGAGAGCAAGGCAGGCCAACCTCCAGATGCTCAGCAGTGCAGGGAAGTTTAGAGGCTCTCGGCCTTTGATGCTAAGGCTGCTGCATGGCCTCACGTAGCATTTGCATGCTCTCGCATACCAGCGTAAGTGGGCTGATGATACCGTAAGGACCCAATCCAAAAAAAGAAACATAAACCAGCTCTGAAATAACATTTCCCAAAACATAAAAAGCTTTTATCTAAGGAGTACTTTTTTCCACCCTTCAGGTGTCAGAAAGACAGATAACAGAGAGAGAAACAAGGGAAGTGGGAAAAGAGGGAATTTTGAAATCAAATTCACACCAAAGAAACTGCGCAGTCACAAATAATTCAACATCTCATACTGTGACTCTCTCACCATCAACTTTTACATAGCAAGCTTGAAGCTAGTCAAGCTGGTGAGCTGGGAAAAACTTTTAAATGCAAAATGAAGAAAGCTTGTTCAACACATGACTTGCCTAATATCACCCAATCTCTAGACATTCCTCAAATCAAATTCACACCAAAGAAACTGCGCAGTCACAAATAATTCAACATCTCATACTGTGACTCTCTCACCATCAACTTTTACATAGCAAGCTTGAAGCTAGTCAAGCTGGTGAGCTGGGAAAAACTTTTAAATGCAAAATGAAGAAAGCTTGTTCAACACATGACTTGCCTAATATCACCCAATCTCTAGACATTCCTATTTTTAGCTGCAAAATAATTTGTATACCAGCCATCTCTTTCCTCTTCAAGAGAGTTTTCTAATTACAGATACATGCCAGGAGACAATATTTGAATTTAGTTTAATTTATAAATTACCTTGAAGCAGGTTTGTCCCTGGTGAATTTAAAACATTATCTAAAATTCCGTCTTTTATCCGCAGCTGTCAAGTGAGCAATTTCCCTGCCTTGAAATATATATAATGCAAAGTGCTAACCCTGAAGAGAGGGGAAAAAATTAATCAAAATCTCTGTCCTCAAGAAGAAAGAAATCTGATGATACTCCTTTCCATCCCACAAAATTATGATAAATTACTGACCCAAACTGTATCCAGCATCAAGCATATAGGGTGCTAACACTGATGTAGCCATTCTGGAATCTGGATAACACTGTGCATGGCATTGTACAACGTACAGAGCAAAACAGCTTCTCTCTGAAAAAGCTGAGTCTCCTCGCAGACAATACCAGCCAAGGGTGAGCGAAGAGGAACTCTGTTATCTCGGATTTGCAGAGGCACCCCGAGCACAGAGCGTGTGTGCTGACTGCACTCTTGAAGCCTTTGCCAAAAGGTGAACCTGTGTGTCTCAATCCCGGTTTAACACTTTACCCATAGATCAAGCCTCTCTCATCCTGTTGGCTCTTGCCTGCAAATCCAGGCTGTCTGAGCCCATGCGTAGGATCTTCATTTTTCCTCCTCCTCCTCTCCACATCCTTCAAACAGTTTCTAGTTTTTCCTTTTATTGTCAGTATTTTTAAATCAAATGTTTGAAACCTTTTCAGGACGATGGACAAGGAGACAGGCCCCTGCACCCTTTGACATTCACTTATTTCCATGACGAGGGCAGGTTGATAACAGCATGGCAAGTACCGGTAGCTGCTTTGCACCAGGTTTCCCCAGGCTGCTCTGACTGCAATCTGTATAACAACTGCTTGGAGAACGCACGGTTGAGTCCTTGCGCTCTGCTGTTGCTTTTCTTGATCCCACTGACAATAATTTATGCCAGTAGACACAGACCAGTGAAAAATCCCAAAGCAATCAACACAGAAATTACAGTAGAACCACTTTAACGCTCTGGCTTTAGCTCTATGTGCAGTGGTGTTACATCAACATAAGGGGTGACACAAATGATTTAGTGGCTGACCATGAATGAGACAAGCTGTCTTATCACCACAGAAGACATGAGAGTTTGGGGGTTAATGAAACCTTGAGAAGTAAATTAATATTTCCTTTGGGGGCACATGAAACATTTACTTCTAATGTAAATTAACTTTTCAGTAAAAAAGTAAAATTCCTTATGAAGAAAAAAAATAAAATATGGAATTAGAAATATTTTTACTTTAAAGTAATGCTACAAACAATCATAACCCCTGTAAATTTTACAGTCTCAAAATCTTTAAAAATCCACTAGATCTTTAGGAGCAAATTTATCACCCATCTTTTATCATAATAGAAATGGAGGCACAGTGCTGACAAAGTCTGACACAGTAAATCAGTGGCAGAACTGACTATTGAAATCCCCTGATTCCTATTGCCAATATTACTCCACATTGCCAACATTATCAACTGCCTTATATGTGTACATTTATTACCAAGTCTTAGTCGTAAAGTAACTATTTCATCTCTATAAACCTAGAATGAATAACCTTTTCTGTTATTTTAACTTTGTGGGATATTTTTTATTTTGTGGAGGTAGATGGCAAATCCTTGTCTTCGACGTAAGAATTCCTTGTGCCTGCCCCTCAATTTTTTCCTTCTTGCTGGTCTGAATATACCCTTTATAACACTCACACCTTAGCTCAAAGCAGAAGCACGTCAGGCTGCAGGTCACAGATTCACTGCAGTCTGTAGGATCTGGCACAGCACCAAAGATGCAAATGACAAGAATCTTCCAAAAGACTTTTCACGGCTCTTGAAACAATGGTAAAGTAATAAGGAGCAGTACTTAACAGTGCTCACCAACATACTCTCAAGACCATGTTATACATATCTCAAAACTATTAAATATACATCACTCAGAAAAACAAAATGTCTTCATTGGAGAGAATTTTTTTTTTATCTTTTTGTAATATCATCTTCTCCATCACCTTGATAAATACATTTAGCTCCTGAATGCCTAGAAAAAACCTGACCATGGCAGACTTAAGTAGGAAATCCCTCCAAGCAACAATCAGCTACAAACATAAAGGCCTTTCCAACATGGAATGGATTTTTTTTTTTCCTATTATTTCACACACTCCAAAGCTCTGGGCACCATCCATTTCACAGGGTATCTCATAATTCCTGTTTTCTTTACATGAAACATGCACTAGCATTTTCCACTCCCTGCCACAGCATATCTGAGGTTAGGTGCCTATAGCCATTCAAAGATAGAAAGCCTTTCAACTTTCTGAGACAAGGGGACCTGTTTTCCTCAGTTTCTAAGCCAAAAGGAGGAACAAAGCTGAGTTAGCGATAGCTTAAGTCCTGTTGGATCTTCCTCCCAAGACTTGCATCTTGTGGGAGATTTTGTGGTAAGGGGGCAATTCTTCTTAATGCCATACCTGCTTCAGTTTAGCTGTGCTAATTACAATATGCGTGAAGAAAGGAATAATAAAAAGGCCTTTTGTTGGGATAAAGCCCAAATTCTGACACTCATACAATCCTTCTGAAATTCACTGGGTTTTGGAGTTTTTTTCATAAAACACTCAAAGATGGGGACACAGGATTCGATGGAGTGCAACTGTTCAGAAATGCGATACTTGGTGTTTCTTTTGTAATATGCTCACATACAGTGCTTTAAAGTGCTAGAAAGCACTTGATGCACTTCAAGGGCTAGACAACCTCTTTGCTACAAATTCCCCATATTAGAGAGGGCTTGCCTGTGCAATGGATAGCATTATGGCTGATGCACAAAGGAATGAACTACGACTTTTCAAAAGTTTATCATTTAAGTACCGTTGTACCAAAACATAACCACTGCATACAAACTCATTACAAATGATGCAAAACATACAGATCAAATACAGATAAGTATTCTATTCAATCAATGTCCATTCACGTTTCAGATGAGGGAAACTTCCATATATTCCAAGTTCAGTCTGACTGGCCTCAAAAATGCATTATTGAGACCAGGGGAGTCTCACCTCAGGAACCAGCAGCATTCCCTCAAAATACAAGCTTTCTCAGTACACAAGAAGATGGCTACTACTATCCACAGTCAGGCAAGAAAAAAATAATAGGGGAGAAGATGGAGTAACTCAAGTATTATAAACTCAGCCAGCTCAAAAGCTCTTGGATAGACCCTAGGACAACTGAAAAGAGCAAGACTTTGTTCTTGGCACTGTTAGACAGACCAAATAGCCCTTCGTAAATCTTGGCACCCATTGCTACTGATGATACTTTTCGTTCATGACGACTCACCGTTTCTGAGTGCAGGGAGCAGTGCTGGCAGGCTTCTCTCTGCGGCCTGCCCTCGTACCTCTGCGACTCAACTGCAAAGGCTTCTGTATCAGAGATGCTCCTCCATGCTATGGTGGCCTCTACTTTGACATTTAGAATTGCCCCAAGCAGCTGTTTGCTCCATTTTCTGATGCTTTGCTAAAATAAAACCAGGAACTCCTGTTCTACGGTTTCATACACCAGCTGTATCACTACTACACGGATCTTGCATGAGCAGTTATCACTGCAGTAAAATGAAAGAGGGCAATGATGCATTGCATAGACAATCACACCAACTATTCCTTTCTGACTTGAACAGATTTGAAAAAGTGGTTTATTTCTCCCCTTATTATCAGTCCTTTAAACAAATTTACAAAACACCCCAAAAGTGATTGTAGCAGTGAATGCTGCTGTCCTCAGTGCAGCCATGCAAGGTCAGGGGTTTATTTTTCCCTCCAGTCTAAAGGCAAAAGCAATAAATTGATAAAGAAAAGAAATTAATGTAATGTCTCCCGTAGACAGCAGGGGAAGACTTAAAAACGAAGTGGCCTGTTTGCTCCTTGGTATTCTCTCATTATTCCACTGTCTAATTTTTTTTTTAAATTAGTATTTTGATTGAATAAAAATTCCTAGTGCATAGTCTTAACACTGCTGATTTTAGATGTGAGTGCTGATGCTTCAATATGTTAGGCCCATAAATGCAAATTTAAACAATCACACAAACATGGGAGCTGAGTGAAAATAGAGGTGAAAGGTTTTTAATCCAAACAAACTCAGTCACTTGATTAAAATTCTTGACTAATCTGCCCTTTGTGATGTTTTGGGGAAATCTACTGATATACAGGATAAAAATTCTCTTTTCTTTTGGGTACCATCTATTTCCGTACTTGCAATACAGTGGAAATATATCCAAGCTCCCTGTAGCCTTGTCGGCTGTGCTCAAGCTAACTTCATTTTGGGAGCAATATAGCCAGATTAGCACAGTGCTATGCCCAGCCTATTTTTGCTTGCTTCACAGCAGCCTGCTACTAAGTATGCTGGAGAGAAGTTTCACTGCCGTTCTGGCGCGGTTTCCTCAATAGTGAAAGAAGCTGGCATTTCAGCTTCAAACTCTGAGCGAGAAGCAAAACACACCCTGTGTGTGTCAATGTACGTATAACACATAAGCTACTGTTCTGTACGTCTGCATAATTAGGTATGCATCTCCCATGAACCACAGACAATTCAAGCTGAAAGAGCTTTCCTACTGATATCCATCCATTGGCCTTTGCTAAACCCATATGTCTTAAGTAACTGCTCTTGTAATTTCTGTCTTGAGAATCTGGGATCTGACTCGCCTTCCACAAGCTAAAAGCAACTCCTATTGATTAGTACATCTTGCCATTCCAAAACACTCAACCCGTAGAAGAAAATGCAATAAATTCTTCCAAGCCATCGTTCAGTGCAAGGTGTCATTAATTCTAAGTGTATCTTGCAGACATACGCATTCACATATTATCATATAAACATGTCACACAATGCAATAGGATCCTAAATCACTGAGTCTGGAGATGAAGCTGTCTTTTTTTTTTTTCTTTAAAGCAAGCACACCAAGAAACACCACTGGCTTATAATATCTCAGGGCAGGTTTTGCAAGACCACAAACTACTGACTTCAGAATAAGTCAGTAATAACTTAAAATAGAGAGAGCTCAGTTTTACTAGGGGAAATAGATTAAAAGAAATTGCAAACAAAGCCACCAAGTGCCCACGATAACTCTGTAGGGCCAGTCCTTTTCTTAAATCTTGCTTTCAGTGTAGTGATTTCCAGCAGCCTCTTGAGTTAAAACAAATGCTGCAAGGTCCTTTCCCATGCCTAGGGATATCTCCTTCTTATTTCCACCTTCAAGTGCAAAATACAGGTTTATCTTCTGCTCTGTTCAAAAGTCACCCTGCCTGCTGCAGGAGCTCTGCTAGCTCAGTCTCCCCATCTCTGCCCCATCCTTCCCCTGCAGAAATCCACGCTGCTGCCAGCTGAACACGCCTCATTGCTTTGGGGAAACACCGTTTCCACTTCCTTCCACACCCACTAACAGCACTTAGCTGAAGGCCAGCATCTGCGAAAAGAACTCTCAACAAGCTCAAGTTTGGATGAAAGAAATCTGGGGGGTTTGTGGGTTTTTTTGGCACAGCTATCAAGTTGCAATAAAAAGCAGGAGTCTTTTACAGCCGTATGTAGAACATTCAGCTCACCTTCTGTCAAAAGAAAATTAGTGGGGACCACTTGCTAAAATCAAACTTTTTTCTGTATCAACAATCCTAGACAATATACACCAATGACTTAAAGGACTAGTTACGTAGGTTTCTGAACTAGTAATGCTCATTTTTGGCTTCTTTTGGTGGTTTTTTTTTTGCTAAAAAGTCAACAGGCTGAGGAAATTCTAAAAGATTCAAGGACTGTCAAAGTATTTCCATTTTTTTATTATTATTAATATTATTATTTTTAAATATTACCTGGAGAACTAGACATCACTTTACTCTCTGGTTAGCGGTAGAGAAAGCATTTACACGTTACATCTAGGACACTATCAGCAACGAAAAGAAGTCACTCAGCCTTGTTTTCATAGGATGTAGGTGCTGTTGCAAATCTTAAAATTATTCTATTAGTCTACTTATTTAAGCAATTTTGGGTCAGTTATAGAGGCAGCTACATTGATGCCATATACCTTGCCTTTTAACTTAACTTTTGATTAAGAATGTGCACTGCATGATGTAAACAAAACATACCAACAAAACGGTTGACTGACTTCAAGATGTAGGTGTTAATACGAAGAAACCGGAGAGCTGGTCCCTTTCCAGTCTTAGGTCAAAGAAAGAGCTTGGCCCCACATCGCTGCAGACTTTTGTCAGCAGTAAGTCTATGTTATGAATTTTTTGCTGGTACAGTTTCTTGTTGCTACAAATCTTTGTGGAGCAGTAAATAGCAAAGGCAAGTTGCTATTACAGAGAGATCTGAATCACTTGCAACCTAAAAAATGCATTTTAA
Source organism: Aptenodytes forsteri (assembly GCF_000699145.1). Lineage (NCBI taxonomy): Eukaryota > Metazoa > Chordata > Aves > Sphenisciformes > Spheniscidae > Aptenodytes > Aptenodytes forsteri. The sequence goes on along the minus strand of NW_008794125.1, from coordinate 5,180,931 downwards.
TACAGCCAAATGCAACATAATACATCTGGGAACAGCGTAAATCTACTAAATCTGCAAACAAATCTGCAAAGTAAATCTACAGGCTGAAAAAAGTTGTCTTGGAAAGCAGCAACACAAGAAGATTTAAAGGTCGTCGTATAGAAAGTTTTGCAATTTTTGTGACAAATAGTTTCTTTGCTGAAAAATACACTTAACAAAGCGTAGTTTAGGGAGGGCAAAATTTGTTAAGTAATTCAGGCTGAATTTGAAATATTATTCAAAGGTGAAAATTCAGATTTTTGGTCTGCCTAATATCACTTTTCTGTAGTTTAATCATAACATGCATGCATGTCATTTATATGGTGATATGCATACATTTAACAATACCTGTGTGCTAAACTGAATAAACTTTAGAGTTAGCAGCTAACACTTCACATGCTACCTTGGAGCTGAGGTCTGAAGTGCACCACGCTTTCTTCCATAACAAGACTTACTAAGACAAGTCTGCTTCCTGAGGTGCTTTGGAAATGAGATTCAGCAGTTCTTATAGAACTTCTCCTGATACTTTGAAAGCAATTTTGTGGGCATTCATGTGGTGGGTTTTTTCAGTGGCCTTAAATGATCTGTTCGTTCACATCTGAGTACCCTCATATCATCCTTATATGGCCCCACAAAATTAATTGAGTGCAAGATTCACTGTCACACTCACTGCCCCTTAAAAAGAGGTACACTTTCCTACCCACTTCACAGCTCCAGCAACAGTCAGGAATTATTAGTGTTTGATGATCTTTTGTTTCAAGACTTCAATCTCGTGTACTTTGAAATTGAAATTCCTTAGCCTGCAAGGGCCCCAGAATCTGACAGCTGACTTCTTGAACTTTCCTAAGCTGCAACAGCAAAGAAAGTAAATCTATCAGCTCTGCTTCTTACAATAATAGCCCACTTCACAGCTCCAGCAACAGTCAGGAATTATTAGTGTTTGATGATCTTTTGTTTCAAGACTTCAATCTCGTGTACTTTGAAATTGAAATTCCTTAGCCTGCAAGGGCCCCAGAATCTGACAGCTGACTTCTTGAACTTTCCTAAGCTGCAACAGCAAAGAAAGTAAATCTATCAGCTCTGCTTCTTACAATAATAGCATTTGCTAAAAAAAAAAAAAAAAAAAAAAAAAAAGAAAAGCGTGGGAAATGTCCATTAAAAAAAAAAAAAAAAAAAAAAAAAAAAAAGGCAAGCAGTGCTGGCAATGTCTACTGAAGCTACTGTCCTCACTTTTTTTTTTTTATTCCTCCATTAGTTGAATTAAATCTTATCTATTTACACACTCTATTGAACAGATCTGTTGAAGCACTGGTATATCTTTCATGGATTCGGCAATTCCAGATGTCAGAAAGATTAGAGAAGCAAAAGCACTTTAGCAGCTGCATTCCCATAGTCCTATCAATTGTGGGTTGGTTGGTTTTTTTTTTCAGAGAAAGAAATATCGGTTATTGTTCCGCTTTCTCTTCTTCACACCTTCTCTACTCAGCCCAAGCTGTCCTAATCTACTCCCAGAGAGGGAAAAAAAAAATTGAGTAAGCTGGTAAGAAAAAGTAAATATTCTTAGAATCATAGAATCTTGATGCAATGAAGAATTGCACTACCAGAGATCATTTCCTTCTAGGTTCAAAATTCATCTACCCCTTTCCATTGGTAACACAGAATAAAACCAGGTATTTATGGACACCAATCACTTTGTCAGTAATGCCAAATCTCTCATGTCCTGACGTGCATTGGTCCTCGCTGAACCACAAACCTAGAAGCAGCTCTTCTTTAGGAATCATAACTGTACCCAGTTGAAGATTAAAGGTAACAGTATTTACATAGGTCCTAATGACAAATATCAGTATATTTCTGGGGCCACATACTGTCTGATCAGCAGTAGCTCCCTTTTCCCCCATAATTTTTCCCCTTAAATTGAGTTGCAAATGCATTGCATTCTGATATGAATATCCCCTCAGAAAAGACTGTATCCTTGTATGCTAGGAACGATCGAACCTCCCTCCATACAGCAAAATAACAGAGTAATAAGGAAATCACAATTTTTCAACTAGAGGAAACAGTAACTCAAGAGATATCTCAAAATAACATAAGCCATGAGATTCTATGGTGATTTTCTTTCCCCCTAAAGGTCTCAGCAGTAGTTTAACTCTTAGAGTACTAATAACAAAGATAAAACTTCTATTAACTTCTAGTTCAGCGATTATTGATCGCTTTTGAGATATTTACCTTAAATTAAATATAGATACATAAGTATGTAAGGCTAGTATTAAAAGTCATTAAAGAAGGATTCAGGCGTTCAGAGAATTTAGGATTTGATGGAAGAAGAGGAAGATTTTACTGTTCACAGGAGTAGTTATTGAGTCTTCAAGACTAGTAAGTTTAAGATACGAACAGAAACACATCTTGGAATCCAGAGAAAAAGCTGGGAAGCCCAGAAATGCAAAGCATCAAGGCACAATAAACAGGAAAAGACAAGATCTTATCTAAACCACAGATTTCCATTATTAGCCCAATTTCAACCATCCTGTCCCGTTCACAGTATCTCTGAAAAGAGTTGCTTTTAGGAATAGAGAAAGCAAAGAGGCAATCCTTTACCTAAGTCTAAAGCTTACTAGACAGCCTTCTTCCAGCACAGAGAATATTAGTACCTGACACACTGACAGTGAATTGCAGTTGTGTATTTTGGGAACAAGGATGATATAACGATTGCTTTTAACGTGACTAAGACAACAGGCCACCAAGGTATCAGATACACACAGTTTGTGAAATACCGGTAATTTTCTCGTTCAGAAATGAACATCATTGCTTTGAGTTGGTCCAAGCATAGAGAAAAACATCCTTAGCGCTGTCCTTAATACTGCACTTCTCTAGCGCAGCCAGAGTGCCAGGGCATGCAGAGGGGTGAACAGAACATTTAAAGCTCAGAGCTGAGGAACATTCATTAAAGCTAAGAGCAATTGCTTGGCTCTTGCATGTTTCTGTCCCTATCCCAAGCCTTCACACAAAAAGATCTGCATTCATACAAATGTTTAGGACATGTCTTGTTTGCACGTAGGCTCTAATTCACTTGGGAACCCTTCCACAATTTATTTTGTACAACAGAGAGTGAGGTAGTTTTCAGTTTGATCCCACAACTGGATGAAGTTGCAGTGACTTACATCAGATCTATTCCTGTATTTGTCACTTACTGTTCTCCTGTTTAGTAAATTCAAGGAGAAGATAATGCTGTGTAACAGACAGCAACAAATAAGAATATAGACACTTCTTTTGGACTGGACTTGAGGCTCATCTATTTCAGTAAGATGGCTCTTACAGCCCTCAGCACTAAACACTTTAGGAGAAGCAGCAAAATCTGCATTAGGCAAATAGCAGATAATCCTCCCTCAGAATGGATCTCTTCTAAATTCTCAGCAAAACTGGAAAAAAATCCCTGAAGAGTGGAGTTTAAAAATGGTAGGGTTAAATAAAACTGTTTTCAAGAAACTCATAGGTTGAAAATAAATCAAAATTATTTACAGAATAAAAAATATTATGATTAAAAACCATTTAATGAGATTGTTTGGTGGGGAGTGGAAGGAAAGGGAAAATACATTTCCTCTCTACCTGGTCCATGAAATCTACTGCCGATTTCTTTATTGTACTGAGAGTAAGATAGAAAAGATTACGGAAATTTCTTTCATTTAGCACTAATATTTCCGTGTGCGCTGCATTGCTATATTATGTCTAAACATATCAAAGTTGGTTGAATCATTAAAATCATCCTCTGAGCCCCTAAGAACTGTTGCATGCCAAGCACAGAAGCACAACTAGCCAACTCATTCATAAGCAGAAGGATTTTTTTCCTCTCACACAGATGCAATCAAAATCCGGCAAGACAGCTAATTGTGACCTAATCTTGTCAATTCTATGTGCAAAAACAATTTTAAGTATGATTGGAAAATGTGCAGAGGGAATAACAACAGGGTATTTCTGGCACCCTCTGGGATTTAAAAACCAGATTCAGTGGTATTAAATAAAGTAGCAGGGCTACATTTGCTAAATCAAATAATATTGGACTAATAAGGACATCTGGAAACAGTCGGTATCAAACAACATTTGATTTGTGTTTCCTTCATGACCGCAATGCATGGCTAAAACAGGTGCATGGTTCTTTGCAGCAGAGGTGCCAAGTGCTAAACACTTAAGGGGAAATTGGGGAGAGGCAGTTGTGGATAAAATTGGCAAATGTATCTGAGCATAAATAATAACACTGATTCAAGGTCATCACATTATTTAGTGAGAAGAGTTTTGCCCTTATTAGCATATTAAGAATTACATTTAACTATCTTGTCATATTAGACTGATAAATATATACTAGAAGTACAGAAAAAAGCATTGCATGAGCTTCCAAAAAGAAATGAAGGACATGAAATGAGGCTCTATGTCACTGTATTCCTTTTGGATAAAAATAGGGATTGATGTCTCCATTTAAATCTAGCGTCAAGCCTTACTTGGTACCTACAGGAAGCTTACCTAACATAAAACAAAGATTTGGGGGATTCAAGGCCTTGATATTTAGTCAGGCATTACGCCTTATGAAAATTAACCTTTTTCTTAGCATGTTATTGGAATTTTAAGATCACTAAATAGGACTTAAGCTATCTTAGATATATAAAAAATCCTACCTCAGTGTGCCATAAAGTTAGCATAATGAATCTGACCACTCCTCTTTCAGCAAATAGTACCTATAACCGTTTCAAGTACAAGCAGCTTGGTCTCAACTAATAAAAGTGCCAGGATTACCCAATGACTAGAAGGGAGCCAAGTGCACACAGAGCAAAGGGAAATGAAATTCCCCATGAAACTTCTCCTTTCACATCAGGTAGCAGAACTGGGCCAGACAGTGCTATTCACTGCTAGCATTATTCCTGAGAGGCTGAGCTGGGAGACATTTTCCAGCTGAATATTTTGCCTATGTTATGAAACTTTGTGTGTTCTTACGATGATTCTTTCCAAGAGTTTTAACAGCAACAACAAAACCCAGTTATTTAGGGGAAGTGGAAGAGTCAAAAACCAACAGAGTGTTTCAAATGGAAGGTTTTGAGTTTTCCCTTCAAAAGGAAAATCTGCGCAGTTCTATGCAAAAAATCTATCGCTTATGATTTGAATTCATTTCTCTGAGCACTTTACACACAGTCAGGGTAGTCCCTCTTTGGAAGAATCTACAACACGGGCAAGCTTAAGGAACATCAAGTACGCATGCAACAGACAAATGAGTTTCTCAGGGTCACACCAAGCAGATGAGGTGTCCAAAGTCTAGGATAAAAGATTTAAATTTTCCCAACCGCTGCTTTAATCTTTGGCCCACGCTTCCACTCACAACTCAAGAACAGACAGATCATATTACGGAGCCTCTCCTTCTGGTGTAGCAGTTCAAACACTTTTGAAGACCACATTACACACATTACACCATTGCTACTTATTTTATCTAGAGGATTGATAATTGAATGGTCTGGAATACGCTGTCTGGAATTTAACTGCTGAGCTATCTACAGCAACTTCAACCATAAGATCATTTTAATAGTACTTGGATACCCAATTATCATGGCAGTAAACTGGTTATACTACTTTGGCAAATTTGGCTATATTACTGCCATCTGCAAAGAAAAAAAACAGTTATCTTAGAAGGAAGTTTAACTGGTTTAACTGCATCGGTATCAGGGTTTTGTAAGCACTAGTAATCCACTGAGGAACTACAAGTCATGCACAGTGGATGTAGCAAATATGGCTATTCTAAGTCTAGAGGGTGGTAGAAGACTATGTTTGTTATAGTCTTACAACTTCAAGATTAAAGTGAAGTTTTCTTTGCTGAGTCAGGGGACTATTCATCATTTCAACAAGCACAAACACATACTCCCACACGATGTATACAAATCAGTGAGTCAAAAATTGTATCAGCAAAAGCAGGAACCATTCTTACACTTGCAACGTTTGCTGTACTCAGACCTCTCAACAAACACTGTATTCTTGATAAAAACAATAAACAGCAGCTGCTCTTTAGGTATGTCTTTAAGCTCATCCTCTACCAAAGAAGAATCAGTACAGAAATACCTGGGTAGCAGTATGGACCTTCGCATTTTTCCAGACCCTCCATGGATTCAGTGTAGTTTCTTTAGATTTTGACTATCTGTTCCCCTCTGTTATTTAACTATGTGTATTGTTTAGGGCACAGCATGCCCGGAGGCACAATCCGAAGCATGAGGCAGGATAATGCTTGTTTGGATGTCAGAAGTTAAGAGGAGTGATAGCTTTCTTCTCTCTCTGTCCAAAGAAAAGAAGAATTTAATTCCTGAACTATCTACAGCAATGCCAACCTTTCCAACTTTACAACTTGTATTATAACATATCTGACACTTTTTTCCTCTCTTTATCTTTTCCCTTCCCTTTTCTATTTTTTCTGTTCTGTTCTCACATCTGTATTTTTTTCCCCTCCCAAAAAACAGCTAGAGATGGAAAGCTGTAGAAGAGCACACAGACAGTTATTCCAACCAGTGCAAATCTTTTATTAGTGTAATAAAAGAAACAGAAACTATGCACATTCGAGGGGTTAGTCTCCTCCCTAAATTATCACGGACTGCACTTAACAGCTGTACAATTCCTACACGGGTTGGATCCTTATAAATCTACTTGTCACCACATACTTAAAGAGGGTCCTCCTGTTATATAGGGGTAAAACTGACAACTGAATAAGCACGTCTGTCACAAAGCAAGGTAGTATTTAAAGGGCTTATCTACCTACTAAGCCAATGTCCTAAGCAAAAAGTTTTGTCTCTTCTATTAACGGCACTGACGTAAGACCAAAGCTAACCTCAAAAAAATGTTCTTAGTAGAAGCAGCTGTCATGACAGAAGTGTAAAATCTGTGCTGACACTGCCAACCTCGCTTCACAACTGTGGCAAAAACACAAGCTGTGTCTTTACAGGAATTGAGTATTGCCGCACCAGTGACCAGCAGCTGGCTTCCACACGATGAGTTTGAGACTGGGAATCAGACAATATAGAAAGATCATCAGCCTGCTCAAAGAGAGGGAAGACACAGGCTGGTGGGAACAGGAAAGCTCCTGCAGGAAATCCCACGTCAAGTGAAAGGCCCAGGAAGGAATCCCCTGTACTCTTAAAATGGGGCTGGAGGCAGGTACCCCACAGTGTAGCTCCAACAAAGGCCTGAGCTTCACTGGGGCTGGTGGGCATTGGATGCGGGGTAGGGGGGTGATGCGGCTTAGAGCCATTAAAGCCTGTTGGTGCCCTCAGGGTCCTGGCAATGTACCCTCTCTGTTTTGATTTGCACTGGAGGGTCTTTTGAGAGACAGATTCATCTCCTAGGATGAGAGCTGCTGCTAAAATAAACTTTACGCGTTCAGTTTGGTCCGCTGGTTTACCATGCCCAAAAAGTTTTCAAATTGAACGAATCTCTTTCAATCCAGAACTGTTTTGGTGGAATCTCAACAAATTCAAGTTACTGCAAGATTAACCATTGTACTATTAAACAAAGACTCAAAAGACATGGGGTTTAGTGCACAGATCTATTAATCATATCCAAAAAAGCCAGATATGTAACAACAGTATTCCTCCCTCATCTATTATATAAGAGGCTACTAACAATTCTGTGGAGCCTGTTTCTGAAGGCCTTTACATAGGAAATAGAATTACCATGAAAGTAATACTAGCAGAAGTCAACTGGGCTAATAATAGAGCTGGGTTTTATGCAAAGGGATCTAATAAGAAATGGATAAACTTTAAAAGCAACTAAATCTAAGACAAGTAATTTAGTATGCTTTGTTGTTCCTATATTGAATATTATAATCTGAAGTTTATCCCTTTTCCTCACAAGATAAAAAATAGACGCCTGTTAATAGCCTAAAATCTCACAAGTTTCATTGCCCTGAAGTACCAGTCTGCTCCTTGACAACTTCTCTATTAGTGTTCACAAGATTCCATCCTTTTCTGCACAGAAAGAATCAGATCTCCAGCTATGAGATCAGACTTGTTTTCTAGAAGTGCTACACTCCCACAGATCAGTTAATCCTGTTGGTAGTAACAATTCAGAGCATACAGAGAACTATTCTGCATGTTATTTTTCCATGATCTCTCCTAGCATCAAAACTAGACTGTGCAAAGGGAAAAAAATGCAAATCCACAGGCAAAAAGAGAAGTCATGTTCTCTTTGAAGAGACTGTGTGTCTCACATGAACACACTAAGTTTTTAAGTGCTACTTGAAGGCGATTCATTTACCTTGAGTTTTGACTTTATATTGTTTAGAGTTGTTAAAGAGACTGCAGCGTACACCGATTCTCATTTCAAAAATTCAAGAGCTGCTTAAAATGATTTAAAAAAGAAAAAAAAAGATTTAAAAAAATGCAACCATTGCTTCCCTGTTAGGAGAGCAGATAACAGTCTTTCAGAAGATTACTTTATCCCATATGCCCAGTCTTGTCAGATTCATAATCCTCTCTTTGTTAGGTACAGGATAACATCTGCTTACATTGCCAAATTCCAAGTCAGCACCATGAGGCTGGAGCTCCTCTCCTGTAGTCTTCAAAGACTGATTAACGGCAAGAGCAGGTGCAACTTCTACAGGCTTCGCTTGATGACTTCCCCCTCTCCTGTAACTCTCCTTCCACCATCTCCCCAGATATTTGTATTAAAAGGCTCTAATACCAACACATCTGAGGCAACTGACTTTTAGATCAAATATATTCCTGTTCGCAGCTTTGCTCAGTTATTTCAGTTTTGCCTTCACGTGCTGGCATTCTGCTTGCAAGCGTGCTATGCACTTTGATGACACCATGGGGTCTACAGCACTGAAATAAAAGAGCAAGCAAAGCCGAGCATTTTCCCTATGTGACCAGTCGCGGTCTCGGGGATCCTGCCAGTGGCTGCTCATAGTAACCTTTACTGTATCCTGGCCCTGACACCAGAATAAAGTACAGAAGACAATGATTCCTAATCAGGCATGAAACACGCAGCCTTCATTGACAAGACACGTCAATGAAGGAATTTAAGAGATTTAACCATTTTTATATCGCGTGAAATATACCTGTATACACCGAATTCACCTTTGCAAAGAGAGGCACCATAACTGTGCAGCCTAGAGACACAGGCTGGATCAAATCTCAATGCCAGTGAGCATAGTATTGTTTAAGTAAAATTTAATGAAAAATATGAGCCTCAAGCTAAACCGAGGAACCTGTTATCACCCGAAATAAAAGGAATGCTAGGAGTTAAAACAAACTGAGGTAGAGATCTTCTGGTTATTGTTTTAAATATAACAGAAGACAAAGAAATGCAAGAACAGCATCAAAAAAATTGCAAGAAAAGAGGAAGAAATTGAGAAGAAATCATTTAACTGCTTTCCTATGGAAAAACAAGCAAATACAAAAGACAGACTTTTTGGTGAAGTGTTGCGTGATGAAATCTTGGGGGAGCAGTCTTTCATTTGTGCTCTGTAAGTAAAGTACTGCAATCTAGAGAGTTGATTCCGTTACCAATTTTTCCCCAAAATTGAGCAGCCTGCAAAAACCCAGAGTTTCTGTCTAGTTAAGAGGCCTAATGATAAAGAAAGTGATGTGCCAGAGTAAAACAACAAAATGGGGCAAATCAAGCATGAAAAGCTTGAAAAGGCAAATATTGATACTACTCACAGACAAAAAGGAATTAACTTGAGATCATATCAGCTATTTTGCTGCCTCATATGTGATTCTAGCCCCTTTGTCCATACACTGGTGTTTGTAGCCTTGATTGTGCACACAAGACATGTTTCTATTAACTCTTTACACTATAAACTCACATTAACTTCAACAGGATGTTCACCTCCACAGATGTAGTGTTCTGGCAATAAAGATAGCAATTCAGAGTCCTGGAGTTCTGATGACTTCAATAACTTATGTATTAAGTTTAGAAGTGGTGTAATTCTTTGCAGGATTGGGACCCAATATTAAAATCTCTTCAGGAAAGAGACAGTTCCTTCCTGTGTTTTTATACCAGAGCCCCAGTTTTTATTGCAGCTTTTATGAGACACTATAATTCAAAACTCAACTTCCCTAGATTGCTGCTTTTTTTTTTCCTTCTTCTTTCACCTTTGCATTTCACTTCACGTGCCCTGCACAATCTACGATGAATATGAAAGACCATGTTTGCCAAAATAAAAGAAAACAAAAAAATACCCTTGTCTGCAGCAGCTACCTTTTCTGCCGGTATTGCCATTGATCCAATGATATTTTTTCACATCCATTCCTCCAGATTTATTCTTGAAAAAACGATAACCAGCCAGAAGAGTTATCACCTTGTCTCCTTGTGGAAATGCATTGCCACCCGAGCCACAATTCATACAGTGAATATCAAGGCCAGCAGTGGAATATCTATGAAACTAAGAGGTAGGAGCATTTCGCCTAATGATGAAACAAAATCCACAACAAAATCCCATTATGTGTTTCTCGCTGAGATAGGTTTTTTTCTGATAATATGTTCCACAGGCAATTGGAGTCCATGTTGTTCACACCTGCATAACAAAACAAATCAGACAAAAACTACTCTTTCCTGTTGCTGTTATTCATCCACAACTTGCGTTATAGATCAACATGTTTCAGCAATCAGTAATGTGCTATGAGTTGAACATTTGTTTCAAATGGAAATGGCTAAACCAAAATCAAAGGAAAGTGGTGTGTCTTTGATGTAGTTCCATACATTTGTTATGCTGTAAGGGCTAAGGCTGCTAGACCCAGCTGATGTCAACGGATTGGCTAAATCCTCTTTTAGACTTTGTGGAAGGAACAATTAAATCCCTGTCGATACGACCATAAACGCTTTAGAGACACCACATTTTTTGAGCTATTTAGTTGCCTGGTTTGTTCCTTTTGTGTTTCTGGGAGAAGGCCTAAAGAAATAGCTGAGACCAAGATCTAGAGGTGAGACAAAGTGAGATCTTCCAAGCTAGACGGTTAATCACTGTGTCAAACTGGGGTACCTGAGCAAGACGACTTCCTAATCGTTCTTTCCTTCTATAATGAAAAGAACAACAGCATGTGCTGCCTGTGGAAAGAAACGTCACTGTATCCCATTACTAGATACCCAATTTTGGAGATGACTTTACACAAAGACTAAGAACTAAGTTTTTAAACATACTGAACTTGTAGCTACATCATGGCTGACCTAAAACTGTTGCAGAATTTGGCCAAAATATTTGCCAGCTCATTTCTGTCATAGCACACATGAACATTTTCCTGGGCGGAAGGAATTTGAAACTTGGGAACCTGTAATCTCTTCAAAGGCAGACAAGCTCCTGTCACACATCATTATGAGGTGTAAAAAAACCAACCAAACAAAAAACCCAAACAAACCACAAACTAACAAAAAAACCCAGCAAGCTGTGCAGGCTTCCCTAGAGGAAAAAATAATAATTCACACAAGTGGCATAATTGTATATAATATGTAACCGCAGGAAATAACTACTTTACCATGTTCATCCATTCAGAAAGGAGAAAATGGAAGTCACTCAAGCTAATCCTTTTTAGACTTGCACAGACTGCCTCCTGTTACAGCGGCTCTGGTTTTGTACTGCCAGCTGCGAGCGCTGCTAAACTGCCTCCCTGAAAGCTGGTTTTAATTCAGACGCGTGGAGCCTGTGCACACAATTACAAACGAAAAATGCCCTTCCCACACAGTGCCGCGTTCAGCTTTCAGATGGCTGAAAAATATTTTGTCTCTGATGTGAGAACCACTCGTGTTTCCTTAGAAAGGAACACCATAGGGGTATGTAAAACAATGAATGATTTAGTTCAAGTTGATTAGGCTCCCCTGTTCATCCTGAAAAATAACACCAGAATAATGGGGAAACTCAAGCAGATGCGCTACACAGCAAAACAGGAAGAAAAGTAAAAGTACATGAAAAACAAATACATGTTGTGGAGTTTTTAAGCAATTGACAATACAGATAAATATTTTAAGGAGGTTAATATATATAAATATGATTTAATTTTTGGTTTGGTTTGTTTGGACTTGGAGTAACAAGAAGACTACTCGAGACTCCCTCCACACCAGAATTACATGCAATAAAATCACAGGGTGTTTGAAGGCGCAGGTTTTGAGAAAGAGTAAGTCATTCTGAACAGTATTTGCATTACTATAATTAGTTTCACTGATGTCAATGGGGCTAGCAAGGAGGTAAGGTCCTCCCCAGTAATGGTAGCAAGCTTAGATGAAAAGTAAACAAAGAGAGTGGAGATGTGAAAGCTCATTGGGGTTTAACTTCCCATGGCTCTATGCCACACATGAAAAACAACTTTTCCCCATGCATGAAAGCAGGTGAGCACTCAGTTCCCATGGAAAGTCATCTGTCATCTAAAATACTGTTAGATACAAGGGGCAACAGGCAGCATTTGCTTTGTTAGTCAACGCTCTGTGGACAGTGTGCCATTCTACATTTGCATGCAGAGCAGGTTTTGGCTACTCAGAGGCAAAATCCTGGCCCTGGTGACATTTACCTGGAAACCATCTCCTGCCAACATCTACCTTAAACTGTGTCTTCAAAATATCTCCAGACAAGCTGACTAGACAAACTTCGCTCGAACCATATTATCACAGAATGCTGAGTTCCTTCAAAATGAAAGCATTACCTGAATTTCCATGAAATACCTTATAGAAAAGATGCAGACATTTTGAAAAAGTCCAAAGCAGCTTGGTTTGACCTGACAGAAGGAAGTATTTCTACTAGTCATTTTGAAAAGACTTTGTATGAAGGGTAATGCACAGTAAACCTTAAAAGACAAAATTAAAATGTTTAAATTCAGTGAAATCTATTAAATCATCCTTGGGAGAGGTGGAAGAGGATTGCAGGGGATAGAAGTGTGTTTTTCTGTTATTTTGTTGTTGTTGAATAGGGTTTTTTTGTTTTGTTTGGTGTTTTTTTTATACAACTTCAGGGATTTTTTGTTTCACTCCAATGCAGAACAGAGCCAATTTTGAAATGCAAAAATCTTTCACATATGGAACTTTCTCTACCATAGAGCTCTGATCTGGAGCAGCACATCACAGTGCTTCATAGTTTGGGATCTCACTGGGGTATGCAGTAAATGGATTAAATGGATGCATTAAATAGAGTTGGTTTTGGTGCTTCAGAATCCCATCCAGACAATCAATACACGCTTGCTTCTGACACAAGTACTTCATTACAGAGATTGCAATTGCTTTTGCACCAGAGCAATGTTACCTACAAACGCATCAGTCACTGAAGCATTTTTGCAACTCAGGCGTACTTTGTTAGGAGCACGTTGATCCTGGCCCTCAGTCTACAGAAAATTCTGCCAATAGTTGTAGCTTTCTCCATGAGTTTCATATGTTCAAAGCCAGAAATCACTGAGCAACGCTGCCAGGAACTCGGTCAGTATCAGCTTGAAGCTTCAGATTGCCAAGGGTTTTATTTTTTTTATTGCAATTTTAAAAGGGAAATTTATTATCTAGTATTTTTAAGCCAGGAAATTTTTTTCCTACTTTTTTTAAACAGCCTTTTTTTTTTTCTTCTTAAACAGAGCTATTGTGGAGGAAAATAACCTATGTAAAAGAAATTAAAGAAATAATAATTTAAGTTTATGTGGTAGTTTGATTTATAATAAAATTTAAAAAATGATCTTGACATGGGAATGGTTGGTCATGACGTAACAGACACACGCTTTCTCAGTAGTGATAAGTCTGGTCTGATAACAACAATTCCTTTACACACAGAAAGAATGAAGTCAGGAAAACAGCTAAGGAAAAAAATAACCTTTAAGTTATGTACTCACAAGAGAAGCAAGGAGGAAAAAAAAGTCACTAACTCCCAGATAGTTGAGAAACAATTATATGATTGTATTGCAGATCATTTACAACACTAATAAGAAAGGATCATTTGGGCAATAGCTATGTCAATTTATTGAAAGATGTAAGACGTCCAAAGAATGTTGTTTTTCTATTCTTGTACTGCACAGCTGTCCATTTGAAACTCCATCTGAAAATTGTTCACTTGTAGTTGTTCACAGCTAACACATCATCAAAATCCTAATCAGCAGATCAAGGCATCATTGAAACTTTAAACTTAAAGCACCAGGGAAGGCAACTGCAACATTAAATAACATGCAGGAGAAGATCAACCTCCCTCCCCTAAGAGACTTTTTTTTTTTTTTGGAAGTCCCTTAGGAGGTTATTTAATACAGGCTTCAGTGCATTTATCGCTTTGAAGAGGATTCGCTTTTAATTTTCTAAATCTAGAGGTGCAGCTTTTTAAAAGCTGTGGATGTTCTTGCTTAGCTATCTGCTCTGCTACATATTTCATATAGAAATTTTGACTTTGCTACAACTTCAAACCCTTTAAGCCCTATGAAACTCAAGTGCTAATTCATACTGTATGATCTGAAAGTAAAGCTGGTTCACAGATGGTGAGGTAAATCCATCAGAATCTGGATTCTTATAATCTCTACTAATGCATACTGTAAGATAACTGTTTTTCTTGTTTGTGGAAAGAACAAGCCAGTCTCAATGTGTGCATGCACACCAAGTAACAACTTTTAGCAGTGAGCTACCCTAGGTACTAAAACAGCCAAGTCCATCACCCACCTACTGTTTCCTACCTAGAAGCAGGAAAATTTCCATCTTTCCTTTCTACACCTAATTTTTTCCCCATGGCCACGTCAAAGAATAAGGCAGCACTTCAGGTGTCACCTAGTGCAAGGAATGTCTCTCCAAACATGGAGCAATCCCATTATGGACATTTACAAGCTAGAGCTTCTCGTGGTTATTATAAAACTTCTTACGTAGCAAGTGGGCTGCCTCAGGATCACTCGATTAGTTACCATGGATCACAAAAGTGATTAATGCCTATTACCCTTGAGTCTGAATTCAGATGATATCATCTTGAATTAAGAGGATACTGAAGTTAACCATAGAATCATAGTATAACTCAGACTGGAGGGGACCCTCAAGAAGTCATTATGGTCCAATCTCCTGCTCAAAGCAGGGCTAACTTCACTGTTGGATAAAATTGCTCAGCTTTGCTGCTGTTAAGTTTTGAACTTCTCTGAAGATGAAGATAATAATCTATAAGTTTACTGCAGACCCTAATGAAGTACAAAACTGTGTATAAACCACTGAGGGATTTTAATTAGAATTTATAGCTCAGAATATCTTTTCTATGTAGTAGTTTTGACTAAAAGACCTGACTCTAGCCCATACTCTGTTTCAGGTGTCTATATTGCCCTTTCAGTGATTAACTGTATGTTTTGAAGTTTTCCAGCTTTGATGTCTACTGTTTTGAAATAGTATACAAAAGGTGAAAAGGAAAATATCATTCTGTCT
Source organism: Aptenodytes forsteri (assembly GCF_000699145.1). Taxonomy (NCBI): domain Eukaryota; kingdom Metazoa; phylum Chordata; class Aves; order Sphenisciformes; family Spheniscidae; genus Aptenodytes; species Aptenodytes forsteri. The sequence goes on along the minus strand of NW_008794125.1, from coordinate 5,165,553 downwards.
TGAGCTTCCAAAGCTGCGTACATCTGTAATAATCTTATTTTGACAGATTTTCTCTATTTAGCTTTTTCCAAAATTAAATTTTTACTACTATTGCATGTATCAGAGGTCTCTATTTTCCTTTTACAACTAATCATCAACTGGGTAAATCTGATAGGAGTTGGTTTCTGTTACAATCTTTCTTTGCAAAATTATTTTGTAGGCAAAGAAACACAAAACGTCTGCCATGCCACAAGTCTGTTTTCCAGAAAATGGAAGAACGTTCTACTGAAGCTGCATAGAAATGATCCTATTATATGTGAACCGTTTAGAGCACAGTGGTTCCTAACAATTAGAGCTTTACGTGTTTCGTTCACAGCTTACATAAAAATTCTCAATAGACTATTTGCCTTCTCCTCCTCTCCCAGAAAGTTTGCAAAGACATCAGTAAAGATCCTTTATGACATCTAATTTATTCTCTTGAAATTATCTGCAATTCCTTAGTAAAAGAGACATTTTTAAATGAATTATCTCTCTGCCGATTACAACCTCTCTCATCATGTGCTGGCTCTGCAAGAGCACCAACATGACAACTTTTCCTAGTTAGGAAAAGAGGTGATGCATTTTTTTTCTTATGGCAGTTTGGACTTGTTTTTAAATTCCCAAGTCAGCCTTGTGAACTGTATTCAGAATTCAAGTAGAAGTGCTTTGGTTTACAGTCCTGTGTAAAATACCTTTGAAGACCACAGAAGCGTGGAAATAGGGAGATGGTGGTGATCTCTCTCCCATAAAGCAGCTAATTACATGATCATCTTGAACTCTCTGAAGTCAATTACTGTAATTACTGCAACTATTGTGTTGTCATATTTCATTTGGAACAAAATGGTAGCATGAGAGGAAACTGCCAAATATGGTGTTCCAGACTTTTTCCACTTTATAGAAATGTGTTTAAAATGAAAGCTTCTGTCAACCCCAATAAAGTGTTCCTAAACTCAGGAGGCACAGTCACTTGTTACAACACTCCCTGTTAACGTAAACCACTGTAAAATGTAATAGGATTAAATAGAGGGAGAAGGCTCAACTTTAGTATTTAAAACACAGCCCCAGCAGTACAGAGGATATGCAAGAGGTGTCCACGGGGCAGCCTGAGGACACCTTTCACCTTCCTCCTAAACTCCACCGCACCAAGCAGAACAGCTATTCACAGTGTCATCTTGCATGTTCTGTTTCACATGCTTACGTTAAAAGCCCTACGTAAACCAGGACATACTCAGCCATCACTTTAGGTAACTGATGATCCCCAAAACAGAAAATTGCATCTGGATAAAAACTTTTCCATCCTCAAGAGGTTTTCAGGAGTTTGCTTGGCTTAAACCATAGCTCGAATAACAAAAACGTTATAATACAAGGTTAACCTCAACTTCATCCTGATGGAACTATTTATCTGTCACACAAAGATAGGTATATTCTCTGTGGACTGCTTTTTTTAAGGGCACATACACAAGCTATCTTCTCTCTACAGTGAGGACGTCTAAATAAATCTCTTAGAGGCAAGTAAGAGGAAATATTTCAGCTCCAGATGACTACACCCAACTATTTCCCAACCTTCAGGAAAGCCAGTGAATATTTAAAAGTATTAGCACTTCTAAAAGAACAAAATAGAGACAGATTTACAAAACACAGTGGTAACAACCTCTGCACTAGCCCTCAGTTCTAAATTCATGGAGTAGAAACTCTTCCAATACTTGTTACCACACAAAATATGCCATACTGTATTGTGATTCTGTGTTTTGCTTCCTTGAAACAGGATACGGATGGTGATATAGGCAGTAATTTTTCCATGCTTTAAGGTGCCATAAATATTTAAGCCTCTCTCCTGTAACTCCCTATTTCAGGAAAGGCTGGGCAGATTCTCCAAGGACCAGTACTGAAACAGATATTGAACTGTGAGCCACGCTTAGGGATGTGCGAGTTGCATTTTGTTTTTATTACAACTGTGGTTGGTAGAAATTTGCTGGGTCTATATACATGGGGCCTAGCAAAAATTCATTGAAAAACTGTTGCAAAGAGCATCCTCTATGCCCCATCAAGCCTTTTAAGCACTAGTCCTCGTTCAAGTACAACATAACATCCTAGCTTTTGAAGAAAATCCGAATAACTGTGCTTCAGACTGGCACACTCTGCTAAGGCAGAGCCTTGGATTTGGAGTGATTCACCTTCAGCACGTCAGGCGCCCATTACAGGAGTCAATGCGAAGAGAGAGCAGGGCTAAAACCCTTCTTCTGTCACAGTTCATTTCTTAGCCCCTTTCCTCATGAGGCCAATGTGCAGCAGGTGTGTCAGGCAGGAATGATAAGGCAATAGATATTAGCAGGGCTTCAGTAACAGATGGCATTATCCAAGACATTATTTTGTAAGGAATTATAGAGAAACCTCAAAATTGATAATGTTTTTTTCTGTTGGCTTCAAGCAATTCAGGATTTTCATGTTTAAGGTCTCAAAGATAACAAAAAATATTTTAAAAAAAACAGAACCATTGCAAATTAACAAATACTGTCTGTAATCTCAAATGAGGTTGTACAAAACACTACATCCTTGCCTCGATTGCAAGTAGTCAACTCTCCGTACATAAAAGGCTTATACTGAGAACTTCCATCACAAAAGTTTTCACTGTAGCGCTACTTTCCTTAGTAGGCAGCGTTACCACTTTTTCTAAGAAAACTCAGGAACTTCGTCTGTGTACACCTTTTCATGCTACTTCCTGAAAACATTGGCAGTGGAAGGGCTACTTTTTGTTGGTGTTTTTTGTCCTTTTTCATATCAATTTATTTTGAGATTAACTCTGACTCAACTGTTAAAGAGAGCTTGTGAGCAGATGAAGGACAATGCAGCCCTTTCATACTGTTATGGATGATAAAATAAATAGTTTTCATTCCACAGTGTTAAATGAATTCCATGTTCTCACAATGCCTACTTAATAGTTTTGGGACTCTGTGTGTGTGTTTCCCTTAGAAGAGAAAAGCAGAACACACTTCACCTTTTTTTTTCTCCTCCTGGATCTAATTATTCTCTAATTTAAATGTAAAGGCCAATCCAGGTTGTTCCTGAGATACTGTGGGACTCTATTAGGATCTTTTACATTAAGACTTTTTATGATAACGATTATATGATAAAGAGCATCTGGAGTCTAACCCAATATTAACACTATTTCTTAAAGGTGCGACCCAATTTTTCCACAATTTAACATTCAGCTTCTCTGGGCTTACACAGCCTAGCTTAAGGGAAGAGGATATTTTCTTCCAAGAAGTCTGTATCGGTTATGACAGAGAGTATCAGAAAAGCCTGGCGCGGGGACAATAAGACTAGCTTTAACATCCATTAGAGAGGAAGTTCTGCATCTTCAGACTCTCTTTAGTTAAATCCATACTGTTCCATTATCTTCTACATAGAAATGACCTGCTACTTTGCTTATGTAGCTTAAAAACCAACAACATTAAAGGTTTGAAGACAGCCCCAAACAGAGAGAATACTCTGCCACACATGCTGTAACATAGTACTACATTACACCCCTTCTTAAAACCTCCATGCTAAGAAGTGAGCCATTGTCTGGAATCGTATTAATTTGTAAAATGAATAGGTCATTTCTTTGTGCAAATCTTCTAGCTGTTCTGATGTTTGATGAAAACTAAACACATCCACTAATTCAGAAATCAGGTAGTCAGGTAGAACATACGAAAGCTAGGGTTCTGTTTTTATAAACCAGATTCCCTAGAGTCTAAGACTTACTTTAAAGACCACACTTTGTAGTTCACTAACACAGTTTGGGCTGTCGGTCTACTATACTGTATTACAGTTCAGTGGAAACAGATTCTGCTAGATTAAGAACAATCTGGCTTAACTTTTATTTATTTATTTGATAAGTAGAAAAAACAAGTAAAATTATGATAATTTTACAATCTCCTTCTGCACACAAATAGCTTACAGATAAAGAAATAAAACATTAAAAGTAGGCAATGAGAGGCAAAACCAGGGATTTTCATCTGCAATATTTAAAGTCCAAAAGGTTCATTGATTTATCCACAATTTGCTTCTTCCTATAATTTTCTCATATATTGCATGCCACTGCATGGGTAACTATCTAGGTACCTACCCAATTAACAGACACTAGCACTCATAAGATTAGATTTTGAAAGATTCAACTTCAAAAAGGGCTTGAAACACACAGTTTTTACTCTAGACAGTTGAAAAGGGTTAACTCCATTCCTTACTCTTTTTTCAAGTGTAGTAAGAACTTTTTGTTACTTTTTTTGATGAAATATTACACATATATATGAAGGAAAGGATCACAAATACAAAAATGCTTTAAGAAATTTTTTCTAATGGTTAGATTATACAACTTTAATCATCTTATTATACTACCACGCTACTGCAACTGCACTATATCTGTAAGGAAGGTAGCAGGCTAAAAGAACAACAAAGCCACCTTGCAATTTTGCATAGGCTAAGCTATTTGTTCCAGTGTTTCATCTGTGGTCTCTTTGCTTTACCAATGAGCTGGTAATCTTCACACCTATATGCTATCTGTTATATCACCATAAACTTATCACAGACAGAAAAATGCCACTAACTACTGACTGAATACACTGTCCATATATGAAAGTAAAGTGTTTTCTGCTTTACTGTAACTCTGAGATGAGCTCAGTAGCCCACAGGCTATATTATGAGAAGACAGACACTTTCCAATCCTATATAGTTTCAACCTATAATTAATGCACACATAAATGCCTCATTATTTCTGTACAGACTTGCAGAAGGGACAATTTAACTGCACATTTTTAACCAAATAGAACCTATTAGTTAGCAAACTGAAGCACAATATCAAGAAACGTCTGTCCTCAGTGTTCTTGAGCTGAAAAAAGCTTATCGAAGCCTCCCCTAACAAAGAAACCAATGAGTTGAGTACTTACTACCGTGAAAAACAGTGTCAGTTGGCCCACGGTGCATTTTCTGATTCTCTCAGTGTAAGACTAGCTAATTCACATGATCACAGAGTCATGTTCCATGTTTGCACATGCTCTGTTCAGTGAATAAAACCAATAATATCCATTTTGATTATTTTTCTAATACTACTTTGTGAGGCAGCTCGTACAATTTCTGAGGAATTACACATAACGGAGGAGGATCAAGACAAGTGATCCCTTAGGAATACTTTCAAAGGAAGAGACAGCTAGCACATGAGAGCATGGACTATAAAAGATTACTAAAAATATGTAAAATTCTGTACTAAAGACTTGATATAATTTGACTTAAATCAGCAGAATAAATTTCATCAATTTCTAGGTCTAAAGTATTTACTCAGTTTAGAGTTTTTTCATAGTCTAAGGTAGTGGTAGGAAACAAAAAAACCTAAGTGTCCTGACCATCATTTAGATGCAGGTGTTCTCTAGAGAAATTAATGTAGCCTCAAGACAAAAAAGAATGCTCTAATTTATATTACAGGTATTCTTTGCTTTCCAAAGGCAGAGCAGGCGGTTAAATGTGACTATATAAAACCAATATCCAAAGTTGCATTGCTACTTAAAGAACGAGGATGGAATGGTCCTCTAGAAAAGAAAAAACCCACCTTTTTTTATACCTTTCCACTCCAATTCTTCATGCCACTAGATATCAAAATGAAGATAAGAATCTTTCAGGAACTAGTTTTAACATGTAACTAAACTGAAGTCTCAGGGTTATAAGTAGGCCAAGGTCCAGCATCATTAGTTTTATTTTCAGTTAAATCGCTTTCTTGATAGGATTTCATGATACTGGAAATTTGTTTTCTCAGATGTGCTTTAAATGTGCCTGGTTTGTTCATTAGGATATTTACCTAAACCAATTCATTTAATTTATTTTTAGAAGGAAGACACTAGGAAAAGTAATTGTTCCATGATTTATAATTGTACTATTAGAAAAGCAATGAGACTTCAGGAAAATAAACCAGCCCATTGTTTTCAATATGTCCATTATAATCCAACATGTGATCAAGGAGTTACTGTTCCATTGCCACCTATAATTATAGGCAATCCACTTCCCTGTATTGTCCAATAACTGGCTGATACTATCTGACAACATTCCTACTCTTAGGTAATGCCAGGAGGTCAGTCTGGACTAATGAAACATCTGAAATAGGCAAAACTGATCTAGTTAATATAACCAAGTGTTTTTATTTTTTGCTTTTTATATTTGTTGTAGTTTTCATACTTACAGGACTGTGCAGTTCCATAGAATCATAGAGGTTGGAAAAGACCTCTAAGATCATCAAGTCCAACTGTCGACCCAACACCACCACACCCACTAAACCATGTCCCTAAGTGCCTCATCTACTCGTCTTTTAAATACCTCCAGGGATGGGGACTCAACCACTTCCCTGGGCAGCCTCTTCCAATGTTTAACCACTCTTTCAGAAAAGAAATTTTTCCTCACATCCAATCTAAACCTCCCCTGGCACAACTTGAGGCCACTTCCTCTTGTCCTATCGCTTGTTACTGGGGAGAAGAGACCGACCCCCACCTCGCTACAGCCTCCTTTCAGGTAGTTGTAGAGAGCGATGAGGTCTCCCCTCAGCCTCCTTTTCTCCAGGCTAAACAACCCCAGTTCCCTCAGCCGCTCCTCATAAGACTTGTTTTCCAGACCCCTGACCAGCCTCGTTGCCCTTCTCTGGACACGCTCCAGCACCTCAACGTCTTTCTTGCAGTGAGGGACCCATGAAACAAGACACCTTATGTTTGCGTGTGATTTCGGCTCCTGATTTTTGAGTGGAGGAAAAAATGAAGAAGTCAGTATGTCATTCAGGATTCAAAGTTCCTAGTGCAAAGCATTGGAAATTCTTTATATCATATGATGACATTCTCAGGCAGAAAATCTCAGAGAATTTTTTATATTCTTCTACTTGAAATGCTCATTATTTTGAACTGTATCTTTTTCAACAGTTGGTCCATCATTGCATACAATAAACCGCAAGGTCTTCTAATTTGAGAATCAATTGTCAATGTCTTTGAAAAACTTTAAGGAGCTTTTTTTGTGTCTTTACTTTAGCCCTGCCTGTTTAGGGAAGAACCACAAAACCTAGAGAACCACTTCTCAAAGCAAAGAGAAGCGAAAAAAATGGTGAATTACCCATCATTGAGAAGTACAGTAATATGTAAAGCCTCTGGCAAGGGACTCTCAGAGTCTAGTATATCCTGCAGGGACTCAAGGGAAATCTGCATTACAGTATGACGCATGATTGACTGGGGACTACCAGTCAAAACAATGACATTATCTGCCAATCAAGGTAAGAGGCAGTTAAAAGAGAAATCTTCTTCCTACTACACACCAGATCCATTAAGAGTGGGGCTAGTGATACGCTTAATCTTTCCAGTGCCCTATACAAGGAAATCTCCAGGTTTTGTAACTTCTGACAGTTTTGCAGCTGCATATGGCATACGTACAGACTTTTAGGTCAGAAAGAGGCCTCGATCAAGATGTATGCTTCATGCCCAACTACAGTGAGGGGCTAAATCTAAGTTCATGTTTAAGGAGGGATTATACTGCATGGCAGTTAGAGCCAAAAGGATTTCTTTGCTTTTTTAGCAAGTTACCAGTTGATTTCACAGGAGCAGATCTCAGAATTATGAGACAATCCATCTCTAGTTTTCCTGACTCCATGTCCCTTCATAGCTCACAGCCTTCTGGGAAAATGATGATAAACTCTGGGACAAGATTCATAGTTGCAAGACCAAAAGAGATCATTAGACCATCTAGTCTGACTTTTCATAAGCCAGGCCAAATACTTTTTACCAGTTACTCATGCACTGGAGTTTAATAACTTGCATTTGATTAAAACATGTCATCTAAAAGATAAAAAGATGGAAAAAACTACCAGCTACGTTACGTAATAGTAGCGTCTGAACAGTTAATAAGCCTTGTTGTTAACAGTTATGATTTATTTCTAGTTAGATTCTTTCCAATTTTAATGGCAACTAATTTCCATGGCTCTGTGCTGCAGTGACTGCAACATCATAGATTGAGCTGATTTAATGGGCAGAAGGAGCTATACGCCTATGAAACTTGGTGGCAAATTGTTAGAATTTGACAGCTAAACTATCCAAAGATTTCATATGCCTTGAGCATATTCCAGTAAATCCCAGCTCCTCACTCACATGTGAATGAGCTAAGCACGTTTCTCACAGACCGAGTATTACTTCCACAATAGCTTCTCCTTCCTCCTATGAGCAACTGTGACAAGATGACAGTGATGTTACGTGTCTCCTGTCTTCCAAACAGGGATCTTTTTGAAAAGCAGAAGGTGCTGGATGAGAAGGTAGCAAGTCATACATATATGAAGAACAATTCAGGAGACATCTGAGCTAAAGGAGGGGAAAATGAGAAGGGTTTGGATTTACGTGTGGAACCAAATACAGAGAAAAATGTATCAGAAAGATTTCTTCAAAGACACATGGCAAAATACCCAACAGTTGGAGAAATAAATCTTATAGCCATCTTAATCTTAAAGCTCCCAGGAGAAACTAGATGTTTCTGAAACTGGAATTCTGTTAGGACCACAAAGTAAACGTTACTACTATAAAGCTGAACATGCTTTGACATGTGGCCAAAAGTGCCAGTGGGATGAAGCAGCTTTGGGTAGTGGCAATACAACTTATGGTATTTTCATTTCTTACTACCCGTGGTTACAACTGTGTACGGCAAACGCTTAATGATTCCTGTAAGAAAACAAGTTTAACCTATCTGCATAGCTCTTATAAACAATGCATGGCTTCTGCTTGTAGATACCATCAATTTGATAAAGATTTAAGCAATATTTATGCAGCGGTACGTTTCCAAAGCTGGTGGAAGCCACTTCATTACTCAGACCCATTCCTATTGCCCTATAATACTATCAGAACTACTCTACCTTTTGATGATGCTACAGTAAGCCATGTTGTTGTTTGGTCTCTTCTTATATTAGACTCTAAAGTACAAGACCATTTTTGTGTATTGGGAAAATTTTGTTCTTTGTATGTTGCTTATTCAATTTAAAAATAAATGAAAACTAGGTTAGAGTAGCTTAACTTACTCCTTTATTTTCTGGTTGGGTAGCTATTTTCACGGCTAAGACTTTTATTTCAGATTAGCACACAGAAGCTAGCTATTATGCAGTCTGTGCACTACAACAGTTGGGGAACAATTTTTTTTTAGCATGGTCAGCCAAAGTCCAAAACACAAGAGACTGCTGCACATTTTCTAGCCTGATGCTACGAAATAATTTAGTACCTTTCCATTCCAATGGTAGAAAAAAACGTTAGAAGTAGCAACCATGTAAAGAAAGTCCTTGCACATAATAAGGTTCCATATAAACCACGCACAGGGCTTTAGACATAACAGATGAAGGAAGGTTTTACAGATAAGAGCTAAGTACTTAAAAACCTAAATAGTTTCAGCCAGCATGTCTAAGAAAAAAAATCCAAGTTCATGATCTTCCTTTCTTCATTGAAACTAACAGATGGTTCATCTAGTGGCATAGCAGCTATTTACCTTTCCTTTATGGAAAGAGTAGCTGACAAGTTCTCCCACAGCTGAACAGCTGCTTCTCGTCTGTCTCTAACTGAGAAGCTAGACTGGCACTGGGGACTAATGAAAAAAGATATGGTCAAAGACCTGTTGTTACATCCACAGAGCTTTCCTACAGAAATCTAAAGAGCTTACTCCAGGTACTGAAAAAAGAACTGATAACAGAAGCACTTGTCCTCTCCAAGCTAGACAGTCACTACCAAAGCACTATGGAGTGGAAAATTAAAGAGGACAGCAGAGGACTTCTCTGGAAGGCCTAGTGAAGAGCAAAATCTGTGAGGAAGGTAATGAAGAAATCTAGTCAGAAAGGGAAAAACAATTGTTTGACAAAAGTAATAGAAGAAGAAACATCAAAGATGCTTGAACCAATTTCTCAGGGTTAACAAACCATACTTGGGAAACAAAGATTTATGCGTATCATGGACATTGCAGTCATTGCATCATAGAATCAAAGAAAAATAGGGTTTGATGGGACATCCTGAACACACCACTTTTCCCTGACACTTCCTTTTCCTTAAGTACCTCTACTGATGGAGAATCCCTGACTGGTAATCTATTCCATTGCTTCTTTATCCTTAACATTAGGGGTTTTCCCCTAACAGCTGGGCTGATACTTTCTTGCAAAAATTTACTACTTTGCCATTCAAGTAGAATACAGACTATTCCTTTCTTCTTTCCAGCAGCTTGTTATGTATTTGAACTGTCCTTATGTACTCTTCAGACTTAAAAGTTAGAAATAAAACAAGCCCTTGCTTTCTCAAACAAACAGTCATAAATGCAATTCAGCATTCTGCTGCAGCATATATGGCCTAATGAATAAATAAATAATAGACATTTGCCCAGCCACATCTACCTTGTGGTTCTGCAGTGATATGCTGACCTTATACACTTTGGACTGCGATGTTTTATTGTGGTATCAGGTGTGTAACTCATAATTATTGATCCAGAACAAGATGCTAAAACCACCAGGTGCTAATGCTACCTGGGGACGTCTGTGATACCACCCTGTGCTCTGCTATTCACTGCCCTTCACATCTTGACTCCACTGTGTCTCTGTCCTGTCCCTTTGCCTGAACGTGGACAACAAAACTGAAAGGTCTTTTGTGCTCACGCACAGCAAGGGCTAAAAGCAAGCCACGCTCCTCCTTCCCCTCCTCTTCCCGCTGCCTGCTCCCGCAGGGCAGTAGCACATCTCTCCGTCTCCAGGAAAATGAGGGAACAGAGCTAGCATACATCGGAGTATGTGACACAGCGGAAGCTGTGATTCCTGGCAGGTGGCTATACTGAGGTGGCACCAAAATCGTGAAAGATTCAAATACTTTGTCCATTATTACCTAACATCACCTTATGTTGCTTCTCTTTCAACAGCAAGAATTTCAAACCACCCGTCGCTTAAAATATTCCCAGAGCTTACAGAATTACTGAAAATTTCTCTGAATGTGTGCCGGTACTACTAGATTATTCATTCTTCAGATCTGAAAAATATTCAGAAAACCCCCTTATGATCAAAACCAAAAAACTTTTTATCTTTTTGTATTTTGCATCTAAAAATTTCATTTAAAATAGCATTTGTTTTCTACTTCTCACGTTTATTTGCTCTTTTGCTTAAGATTTTGTTTCACTTTCACTTTCTATCAAGATGGACTTTAAAATGTGGTCTGAGCTAAAATTTAACATGCACAATAAAATTTACTATGTAGCTGAACAAAAAGTCGCTGCACCAAAAATGGTCCAGTCCAGCAGTTTTCTAAATGATGTAGGAGAAAAATAATGGGGCAGAGTAGCAGAAGCCTGACCCTATTCCCATAAGACTGTAAGATTTATCACCTACATAAGCAGAATGCTACAGAAAAGAGATCTATTGACCACAGCAATAACTCACAACCCAGTAAAGCTAGCTGAGATGTTAGTCTGGTATTTGCTGATAGTACCTTTATTATGTAGTACTCAGAATCTTTTTAAGTATCTTTGCTCAACAAGTTACTGTTTTTGATATTATGCACCACCTACTCTTTTTTAGACCAGCCACTTATTTACAGTACTGATATTCAGGGGAGGGGGGAGCTGCAGGCACATGCTATCCTGGTATAACAGAAATATTACTCAAACAGAAATATGTTTCCATAATACCTTCCATTTGAATAGAATATTTACTGGGGAAATGAAAAATAAAAAAGTCAGAAAACTGCTATCACTTGCACTGCATGGACTGATTTTTTGCATTTTTAGGTACGTGTAGGGAGATGCTCAATCAGCTTTCTGTTTTGCAGAGCATTTCTTCAAGGGCTGGGATAGCAAGGATAGAAGGTCCTTAAGAAGTCATCCAATACTAGAAGATGGACACAGAGGGAATCATCTCTTCCTGGTGAGCTTGTGTCAGAGCCCTGAGCGCAATTCTTCCCCCGGCACTGTGCTCAAGGCCAGCGCTGATAGGGTGCCTCAGACTGCTGTGAAAAGAGCTGTAAGAAGCAGGGGCCTGGCCCCGTTTGCTTCGGAGCTGCATTTAACTCAAGCCATCAGACCTTGATCTCTGCCTGAGCTACGCTGCAGCCACGCCTGTGCCTGGCTGTGCACCCCACTGATCCGGACCCTGACCCGTGGACTTGACTTCCTGCCTCGAGTTCAGATCCATCTCTAGAATTCCCCTGGAGAAAGACAATTTTCTTCCAGCAACCTTTAGCTACAATGTAGCTATTTTAGCCCAGCAAGAGAGTCCAAAATACACACAATGGACTGAAGAAATAGCCCTAGTCTTTATTCCCTTCTCCATTTTCACAATCTCAGTGCCAGACATGCTTCCTGTATTCTTTCAGGATTTAAAAGAAAATGTAATGTTTTTTTAGAAGTCCTAAGCAATCACAAGTTGTAATAAAACATCTGGTTATGATTCATTAAAAGTTATGTCAATTATTTGCTAAGGTGACTAACTCAAATATCAAATACTACAGAACCCTAACTAAAAGAGCAGAAGCTTTATCCAAGAGGATTCTTGGAGTTAGCTGCATAAAAACATGCTGTAAACAAAGCACAAATAAAGTAACAGAAAGTGTCAACAGTTCAGTTCAACCCAACCGTGCGTGGGGAAGGGGAGCCTAGATGAGATTATCCAGCACCCTGTCCGATCACATCATGAAAACCTCCAGTGACAGGGACTCTACCACATCCCTGGGGTGGTTGTTCCAGTGAATGATTGCTCTCACTATAAAAAATTTCTTCCTTATCTCAAGATGAAACCTATCCCAGTGCAACTTGTACCCGTTGCTCCTTGTCTTCTCCATGTGGCTTCTTGCGAGGGGTCCCTCCACACCCACACAGCCCAAAGGTGCCTGGGACCCAGACTCCCCACCAGACACCCTTGGGGGCCTCGCAGGCCTCCCAGAACACGGCAACTGCTGATAATGATCTTTTTTACACCATGAAATCCCCTCTTCCCATCTGGATGCGTTTTCTTGAAGAGAAAGAATCATATCTTGTAACTCTGGGGTATCTCCAGTGGCCAGCTGGCAGGTGGTCCTTCTCTGTATCTCTGTGAGCAGGAGAGGAGCTTTCCTCTGATGCTTTCTGTGGAGCAGAGACTGTGTTACCTTGTAGGGAAGGACTTACAACTGTAAGAGATTCATAAAATACAGACACTGAGAAAAGAAATTAAAATGGTTTCTACACTTCTTTCTTACTGTTGTCAGACAAACGACAGCACCACTGTGCATTTTTTTGACCACTAGCAATCTCGCATACTACCTTAAAGTTCGGTAAAACTCATGCCTGAAAATGTAATTCCATGTAGCAAAATCTGTCCATGGAAATATTTTCAGCACATACTGAAGACACAGGCTGAATAGATGTATTTATGAATACACAGCCAACCTTTAGGGGTTTTCCCCTCTGTATTTGCTCCTATAAGCCCAGTGCTTTTTGCCAGGAATCATTTAAATTTATAGGGGAAAGGGGCAGAAAAGCCTGAAAAAATTTTGGTTTTCTATATGAAGCTTTATTTTCACAGCTCCTTTGAAACAAAGGCACAAAGATAGTATGAAATAGGAAAAGTTCCTCTCTGACTCTCTGTCCTGGTTTCGGCAGGGATAGAGTTAATTTCCTTCCTAGTAGCTGGTACAGTGTTGTGTTTTGGATTTAGGATGAGAACAAATGATAAGGCACACCGATGTTTTAGTTGTTGCTAGGTAATGCTTACACTAGCCAAGGACTTTT
>NW_008794125.1:5072735-5151517 GCF_000699145.1 Aptenodytes forsteri | reverse complement strand
CTGACTTGTGCTCTTCCAATTCTCTCCCCCATCCCACCGGGGCGGGGGGGGGAGTGAGCGAGCAGCTGTGTGGTGCTCAGTTGCTGACTGAGGTTAAACCATGACACTATCAAAGGTAGACTACTTTCCAAATTAAGAACAAAAACATTTTCATCTCTAGTGCAGCCTGGTTCCACACATTTTAAATTCCTCCCAAATGTTGTGTACAGTTACCTTTACCAAACAACAGTAATCCTCATTAAGAAAGAAAACCCATCCTCTATTCTCTGAACCTCTAAAGATCCACTTGACAATACAAGTCATGCATGTGAAAAGATCGATGCTTAGTAAAGGGTGATGTGCAGCTGAGTAATGGCCCAGTTCTACTTTGGCCTATAACAAGGTTTGAGACCAAAATTTCTTTCAGAACAGAGGCTCATATTTCAGACGCAAAAAACCCCAAACAAAACAAAACAAAACAAAAAAAACCCCAAACCAACAACCGAATCTTTGTTCATGAAAATATAATTGCCTCAGGTAAAATCAAGTTACATAATTAGAACAACAAAGAAAAATTCTACCACACAGAGTACATCTGTTGCCATGTGCATAAATTCTCTATGACTTGCCAAAGTAATTTATCCACCCAGAACACACATCCAAGCCGGCCAATATCTAGTACTGAGCAGAAAGGAAATTTAAAGAAAGGCACATCATTTATCATTACAGACAGCTCAGCAATATTGTGAACAGGGAGCACAATTTCAGTGGAGGGGGAAGAGGGAGTGGGAGAATGAAGATTGGAAATGCTTGCAGAGCCCAGAGCCTGCTGTAACAGAAGCCTGACATCAGGATCTCAAGGGCTACTTCCTCTGAGAAAAGAGGAGTACAGAAAGCCGTGTCTTAACCATTCAACCCTGTCCCAACACATATTGTAATTCAATGAATTACTATTTTGTGATGGAAAAACTTGCTGTCGGAAAATTTTTGACCACCCTTGCATAACTTGCAGTAGAATTTAATGTGAAGAATAAACAAACTCACCACTCTATGGCAGTCTTACATTAAGGCTGAAAGCTTCCAGAATTAACTGTTACAAAAAGCCCATTTTCATATGCTGCATGTAAAACTCTACCCCTTCCTCTCCACACTTAGAGGAGTTCTTGGCAAGGGTTTCAATGCAGTTATTCAGTACAAAAGCCTGTCTACTGATTTTTTCAACACACTGTTCAGCTTTCTAGGCTACAAGATGCTAGGGCAAAGTGAGGCAAGGGTACATTATTAGTGGTAATTATGCTGTTTGAATCCCCCCATCTTTATCGACAACAAGTTTAGGTAAGAGAACATACTGACATATGGGTATCATCCTACGGAGTCTCATCGTTCATTAAAATTAAGGAAGATTTTAGCTCCTAGCATCACAAAAGCAGCCTAAATACATGAGCAGGCTGTAAACAGTGTCTTTGTGAGGTTTCAGGCTCCCTGGAGCTTACACACAAGACAGTGTTGTGTTGTTCTTGATGATGCATCAACGGTGATGCCCAGTGAGATACTCGGAGGCAAGGAGGACATAACACAGCTCCGGATAGAAGCGATGATAGGAGCTGCAGGGAGTAAATTTTACTGGAGGCAGATTTTAAACAAGTAGTTTGGGAGATGTCTATCTTTTCAGGAGCTATTTCAACTGAACTGCCTCCAGCAGAGTCTTGGATGAAAGCACAATTGCAAGCTGCTGAACGTGAGCCCCAGTTAGTCTGTTCCTACTGCACCTTACAAGTCTTATTCAACTTTGTAAGTAAGCATAGGCCCTCCTGCTTCCACCCTCCTTTTGGAGATGCTATGGCAGTAGCATGCCTTCTTTCTAAAATGAGACACTTTCACCTTTCCAGGCTGTGGACTAGAGAAGAATCAGCAATCATTTTAGCTGTATGTGCAGTCAGGGATACAGAGAAGAATTTCTCCTCCTGCACGTGTGCCCAAGGAGTGTGTTTTCAGTTCTTAATTTCTGGGAGGTCCTTGATTTTCCTGCTTCAGTTTCTGAGACACAGAAATGACACAGTCATTTCTCTGCCACAGAGCTAAGTTCAGAAAAATCAATCGGCTGCACAAGAAAAACTAGATTATTAAAATACATGTCTCCTTTTCAGTCATGCTGGAAAACTTAAACAACTGTACAGTAAATATTTTAGCTATCATGAGACCCTGAAAGCCTGCAGTACCACTCTCAAAAAGAGAGAAAAAAATAAGGAACAGAAAAAAAAAATAGATCGAGGAAAGAAATAATCAGAACCCGTAGATATTCCAACAGAGGAAGAATGAAGGACGTACTGCTAACCAAATGTTTCAATAAAAGGTAAAATAAAAGGGCAAAGACTGAGGAGAGTCCTTATTGTTTACGAACCAAGACTTATATCTGTCATTGCTAAAGGATGAAAGTAAGACCACATTCATTCTCCATCTAGATTATCCCTGACACACCAGAAGTACCAAATGAGCCAAGACGGCATCCCTTTCCTAGACACCATCAACCTGCATCAAGCAAAATGGAATGCTACTAGATAACTCTGATGAAGCAGCCAAAGTAATCCTAACCAGTTTCCTGCCTGCAGTTTGGGGAATTCCACTCTTAAAATCAGAAAGATGTATTTGTACTGAAAACGTTTCACCCTTATTGGAGAATAAGGGCATTTTATGAGAACCCATTTGACCAGTGAGAGTTGAGTCAGGCAATCTGAAACCCATTTGACCAGTGAGAGTTGAGTCAGACAATCTGATTTAAAAAAAAAAACCCAAAAAATCCCAAAACCCAGAAAAACACCATAAAAACCCCAAAACACAATAAAAAAACCAAACAAAAACCAACACCTTAAAAAAAAACCCCAACCAAAAAAAAAAAATCCAATCCCAAACCAAAAAGAACCCCATAGTTCTTTTCACCACACCTTGATTCCTTTTCCAATGGGATGTTCACAAAGCTTGTTAATCCAGACTGTGCACAGTTTAATCAAATATCAAGAAAAAAATTAAGCTCAGAACACTACTACTGGCAAACAACAAAAATTGTCCCTGACTTGAAGGGTCTTAAGTTTAATGTGGTGGAGGCAGATATGGCATACAACCCCCCGCCCGCCAAAACCCCCACAAACCATGCAGAAAGCGTATCTTGATTTTCTATGGCTTTCATGGAGAGTCAGGGATCAGCCTGGCTTTGCCTGAAACAGGATGTAAGTTTTCACACTGCTGTCAGTTTGTTAAAGAACACACGGAAAGGTTCAAACTGAAATAACGCCTGAAACTAGATAACTTGACACCATGTCTGGACTGTGTTTTAAATAGTGTGCATAGTTCTAGTTAGGACTCTTCCAGCCATATTTGCTATCTGATGGGTGATTGAATGACATGTTTTTAAAACACGAAGCACTGGCCGTTTTGTGTTTCTGGTGCCATTCTTTTAAATTTCATGGAAATGGAGCAAAACCAACCCAGACTAGTTTTGAAATTCCTATCACTAACTGTACTTCAGTTACCCAACATACAATGTTTATTCGTGTAATGCTTAAATGTGATCGTTTTCATAAGGGAAGTTGAAAAATTGTTCAGAGAACTATAATTGGGGGGTGAGGGTGTGGTTCCTCTCTCTGCTCTTCTCCTGACTCACCTCCTCAAGTTCTTGTAAAATGATTTGGACTCCTCAGATCAATGTCATAACACAGCACAATAGTAAAATTTTTAATTATTTTCTGTTGGGCAGGAGGAACTTAATTTGTGAAAAGTAGACATGCAGCGCACATGCGTTACTTTTTAAAGCTGTTGTAGCAAGTAGAAAGCAGAAAGTTCCAACTGGCTGAATAGCACATTGTCCAAAAAATAAATTACAGTTCCTTTATGATAAATCAAGGGCAAGAAATCATTATCTTCATCAGTTGCTTCTTCTCCTTAACACTACAACTTACTCTCCAAATCAGTTGTGCCGATTCAGTTCTTTCTACGGATACATTTCAAAAGAGATCTGTGAAGCGATCCAGCTGTGGTATTTAAAAACATTACCCCCTCCCCAACTCATACACACACCTACTCAAAGAAAAAGATCGTTTCACAGAGCGGGTCTAGTGCATGGCCACATTAAACAACCATTCAAATGGCTGAATCTGCACCGTATGATCATAGCCGCCATCAGGGCAAGTTTGAAATGGTTCAGACAGAAAAGGCTCCTGTCCTAAGCCAGATTTACTGTTAAAGAAATCACACTGTGGATCCGCAGGCTAAATCCACGTTAGGGCTCATTATGGACAGGTCTCTCCCAGAAACATCTGCAGAATGCCGTCCCCATCACCCCCTATTAAAGTTAACTCGTTTATTATGTGTACATCACAGCAGGACTTGGCCTTTTGTTCCTTGTCAATAGCACAACTTACACTGTACTATCCAAAAGCCACACAGAGCAAGCATCCTTTCCATGTTATTAAAAGAGAACTGGTGCCAATCAACCTAGGACAGTGCAGAGGCTGAGCCCTATCTCAGAAAATTCTCAGACACTGACACTCTTATAACAAAATTAATTACTACTCTATAGAGCTTGATTGACAGAAACCCTAGGCCCTTTGACAGTGACATGTCAAAATACAATTCAACGTGGATGTAGTAAGGCATACTGAAACTGGCCTCGTACTATAAGTATCATCAAACACCAACTGAAGGAGGAAAAAAAAAAGCCTCCTCTTTTTTGGGGTGGAGTCACACTTTTATTTTCATAAAAGAACAGGCCATTGAATTTCACCTAAAAAAAATAAATGGGCAAAAAAAGTCATTAATCTATTCTAATGTAAAATACACAGCTCTAAACTAATGAATATTTGAAATGAAGAGAGTGAAGCTAAATTATTCCTACATAAGCTACAGATGTTGTAGGCAGTCTAGAGCATATGTGTTCGGTTTTAGTCATTTTACAAAATGCATAGCCATATAGCAGCTTATCTGGAAAGTTAATTTTTATTTATTATTTTTTAACACTTCCATATTTGAGCACAGGCTCATTCTTTTCATTGGATAATCATAACTGCAGATGCAAATATTTCTTTGTTCTTTATAAGCTTCCTGGAAACAAATACAAGAAGCTATTCTGCAGGGAAGGCTCAGACTCTTAACAAGAACAGCTTTTGCAAAATAATGTTGTCTAAAAGCTAGGAAATGAAAGAGGGACAGTAGTTTTAACATATTTTCAGAACAGATTCCTTCTATAAATTTGAATTGCTGCAGTAATCTGATACAAACTTTGGCAGATTTTTAGCAGACCAGATGTCCACAATAAAATGTTATTTAATGTATCTGTGAACAGTTTCCAGTATGCAAATAACTCAGTTTCTGCAAACATCTGATGGACAACTGCCAAAATCCTGGGTGTTCATTTCAACAGAGTAGAAGTGGCTATAGAGATTCTTAGTTTTCTGATAAAAGCACCATTTAAAATATTTATTTATTCATTTTATAATAGTGCATAAGGAACGTTTGTTTCTAGCAAATAGTCCAAAAACATAATAAAGTTATAATAAACCTGGGAATAAAATCAACAATGCCTTCAGCGGCAGAAAGATGGAGGAAGAAAAAGCAAATTATCCAAAGGATACTTAGCAATTGTTTTCCACATAAATTGTATGAGGTGCTTTCACACGGTTGCCGGATTTCAAAGTGCTCTCGTAATTTGCATTGCTTGGTTTTAATTTTGCTTTCTATGATCCTCTGACGCTGACAAGCACAGTAATACAGGCCAGCAGACCAATACAGCCAACTGGCTTGATGACAAACTTGGTTTAAGATATGAAAAAGTGTCTTGATGTATTGCATTCCCCAGACAGAGCACTCCTCAGCATTAGGAAAGCTAGCTAGATTGGAAATAATTTCCTCCATAGCCTCCAAAACATCAACAACCACCCCATCCTTCCCAAAGTACAGGACGTAGGGCTAAAGGCAACAAGGCAGCTTTGATACGCAAGTAGAGAATAAGGATTTACAGCTCCATCACTCTTTCTAGGCTTTTTCACATTACCTATGTTCTCATTTTCCTAAATAATTGAAAAATTTCACCCAGCTGATGGGTCTTCTCAGTTTGTTGTAATTTTATTTTTAAATAACCACCTTGCTGACATACTAAATTGTCTCCAGATTATTTTATTACTCTTATAAGAACATTAACAAAATCAGTTATGTATGGTATTTACTACTGTAAATCAGTAATGTGTTCTAATTTATGAGAAAGACCCTTTCCCTCTGACTCCAAAGGAAACATGATTGACCCTGACACAGTTATGTGCTCCAGAGGGGAGACAATCTGTCATGTTCAATCATTTCTTGATCAAATCCAAAATGGCAAGTTAATTGTTTAATTAAGGGAACAAGGCCCTTAGAAACTTCCATGTTCTAGATAATTTTATAGTGGGTCTACATAAATAAAATAAATACGATCCAATTGAATGGAGAGAAATTCCATAAGCAAAACCAGTGCTAAATAGATGTGATACTAACAAAAAGCTATCAACGGCTAATCTCCAGCGGCTGAGCCCAACAAAATAAGTTGAGTTTGATATAAGAATTTTAGAATTCATATGAAAAATAATTGACACATTCGAATGCAGTTGTACCTCATTTAGGTTGTACCATGTTAAAGACAAAGAATGGACCACAAAAACAAAATTCTGTCTTACTTGTTGAGGTAATCCTGAAAAACAAGATTAATGAAAAGCAAAGCAATTTGTGGGAAATTGTGCTACCAATGCTGCAACATTTAGTGTGCCTTTCGCATCTTAGAGGATTTTTGCCATCAAAATTTCTGCTGCCTATTTCTAGAGTTCACTTTTCACAGCCAGTAAAAGTTCATTTTTATAATATAAAACTATCCATTTGGAACTCTGAACTAGATACTTAACCACGCACTGATTTATTTAGCTGTGAATGGACCCCCACACATGATAAATCCCATTATTTATAAAGCAATGTGAAATGCACTGATTCTTTTTGATACATTATTCATTGAGTACAGTGTACCTGCACTTCTCATTAGTGGAATTTCTCCCAGCATTATATGTTTTCAGAAGTCTCCTTCTCTCTCCCAAAACACTGCCACAAAAATTATTCCTTTCTTTAGCTGAAACTGTCATGATTTGGTTGAAACTCAAAACAAAGTTCATTGTTAATTTTTGACCAATCACAGTTTTAAATTCTGACCTCAACATAGCTAAAAACATTTGTACGATTCTGCCAGCGTTATGCATTTGAAGTTTCTAATGATACTTAGTATTTTGTAGCAAAAGCAAGTAGGTTAAAGCTGGCTTTCCTGCGAGATTTAAACTTCTATGCTTTGTCCAGAGCTTACTTAAGGCTAGAGGTACATTCACATTGTCTGTGAAATTTAGGTCGGTTGATGTGTATTAAGCTGCAGGAACTCCTTAAGACTCCTAATTGTTAAAAGTTATCTGAGAAAGCCCATACATCATATTCACGAATTAGAGAAGACAAGTCAGCCACAGAAGTTTTGATGCTGGGGTACTATTTTCTGGGTGTGTTTGTTTTATATACATTTAAACCATATCTACATCCAATAGCTTTACAAAACAAAAATGATTTTTTTTTAACCTTTTTTTTTTCTTTTTTAAACTAGGGAAGAAACTATACGGAGGACTGTGAATTCTGGAAGTTTCAGATCACAGAGCTGCCAGTCAACTCAGATGTGCCTGGGGAGGTGGATGGGATGCTTGTTTCTTGTTTTAGGAGCATAGTTATTTTAGGAGAGGGAAGAGGAAAAGAAAGACAGAAAGACAAGGGAGTCAGATATAGGAGCTAATTACAAGCCCTCAAGATTAAAAGGAAGGCAGCTCTCAGCTCAGGAATTACATAGGGGGAACAAAGAACATTTTTTTTCCTTTTACTGTTTAATAGAATCTGGACTGCAAGACTCACTCAAGAACCTTAAAATTGCATATTCAGCCCCCTAAACTTCTATATTTATTTTGAAGTTATGAGCTTTCACAAACAATAACAGTTCTTTTCACTCTTTTACTTCCTTTCCATTGTGACGTTTCCCAGCTTCTCCTCATCTTAATTGTGTGAGAAAGTTTCTAAACTTTTAGCGTAACTCGGTTTCATGAAGAGAGAACTTGGAAAAAAAAAAAACCATAAAATATTTATTCACAACAAAATAAATTGAACAAACTTTGCTGAACACAGATACTTCAATTCTTTTTCCTTATGCCACTGCTTAAAAAGACACAAATAAAATTCCCCTAACGTACAGTGGGCCAGGTTAGGTGAGAAACCGGCAAGAACGCAGAGTGTGTTCTTCTACCAATACCAGCTCACGCAGTTGCAGAGGGAAACCAGATAATCCTGCCTGGATTCATCAGTGTTTAAGCAAAACCTGACTTTTTCCTCCCATCAATTAAAAGATTTGCAGAAGGCAGAAGAGAGGAAAAGGGAATAAGTCTAAAAGTGATGAGGGAACCAGAGGGTCACATCAATAAAGACACAGATTTGTAACAACTGTCTTTGCTCCAGAATGAACAGAGAAGCACAAAGAATCTACTTTCTCCAACCACGCTGAGGAGCTGTGCTAAACCTCTGATTAGACAAAGATTTTCTTTAAACTTTTATAAGAATGAGAAGGTCTCCACTAATGAGAGTTTAAGGGAATTTCTTAAATCTAAAGTGAAGGATACCAGGAGTTGAACATAACCTCAGGGTTTTCCTGTACATGTTCGCTAATATTACAAAGAGCTTTCAGAAAACCCTCTGAAGATCCTGTTTCCTGCAGGAAGAAAAAGAAGCAGGACAGATAAGACTTTTGGGAGCTGAAAAGGAAAGAATATTGCTATCAAGTTACATACACAGTATGTTGTTAGAGAAGTGAGAGCCTTCCAAATGCCATAACATAATTTCTGTATCTAGAAAGCAATTTGAAATCAAAAAAGCAGAACAAAAAAGTTCTCTCCTCGCCCCTTCATAAGACAAACTGTTCTGGCATACAAAACCAGTGCAACCTGAAGAGGAATATGATACTGTAACCGGGATAATAACTAAGCTCATTGATAGCGCTTGTGAAAACGCAGCACTGAACTTTTCACAAACAGTAACTGAACCTGGGTCTTTCAGGATTACACTCAAGGAAGAGCTGGGGAAGTACAAGAGGATTTTTCACCCTTCCAGAGACGCCAAAGTCTTCTGTCCTACCTGCAAAGGGGAATAAGACAGTCCCCATTCACACTTAGATGGCAAATAGCACTATTTGACATTACTGTCTGAAAAGTGTCCCATTGGTAATACTGAGCCTAAAAAGCAAAACAAAACCACCCATTAGATCATTTAAAAGGTATAATTTTTTTCCCCTTTTTTGTGGGCATAACTCTAGACACAACAGACTTGCACTGTGCTGTCTGCCTCTGTATTGAGCAGGGACAAAGAGCTGCTCCTCCTGTAATTCCCCTGTTACAGTGATAATTGTAGCATGTCAGAACGTGAAAAAGTTTAAGCTGCACCTAACTCAACGGCCTATTGCTGGGGGGGGGGCACGGACAGAGAGAACCAAAAAGCCCCAACAACCATGCCAAATTCATCTGCCTTTATCGAGTTCAGTGGAAGCACTGTTTTCTAAATAGCATATTGCTATAAAGCACAGACAGAGGGGAAGATTTAACCTTTATATAAATGGAGAGCAGTCAAGGGCAATAAAAGCTCATGTCAGGCAAGAGAGGCTTATCAATGCTGACAGGGGTAGGAATGGAGAAGTCAGAACACTTGCTCCTGAGCACAAGGTGTCAGACTCACGGAGACCTTTATAAAGCTCTTCTCTGTTTCTGTTTCATTACAGAAAGCTCCTTTCATGTTGGAAGATCTGCCAGGGAAGGGAGACACCTTTCCAAATCCTGAGGAATGTAGTAGCTTGCCCTTCCAAAACAAGGTGACTGAAGTAGGAAATACCGCTGTGACGGCTGCCATATTAAAGGGACCAAAGAGGGCAGCACTTTGAAGCTTTCCTTGGAAGACAGGGCACTTCACAAAGCAGTCCTTCAACTTGTGGGGCCTGCAGAGAGCTTCTGGGTCTTGCCACAGGCTCCATGAGGTCTGCAAGGGAGCACGGATTCATGGGAGCAGCCCTGGGGCAGCACACAGAAGGATGGGCCATGGACACAGAAAAGAGATGCAAGAAATCATCACAGAGGTGGTAAACTGGCATGAAGAGAACCAAATGACAGCCAGGTGAACGAAGAGTTACCAAACCTAAGGCATATGAAGGACTTAAAAAGTTGCTGTGACCAGTTGGTCCTGAAAGCATCATAAATTGTCCACAATGAAATGCATTTTAGTTTAGTGCAGGAGGTTTAAACTCGGAAGAAAGACAATCACAAGGTTACAACTGGTATAAAGTAGAAAGAATGGATGGGGAATTGTGTGGCGTGTGGGAAGAGACTGAAAAAGTTTGGACATTGGAGAAACTAAAAAAAAAAAAAAGGGGGGGGGGGGGGAAGCCACCCAAAAAACCCAATAAGACATTTCTAAACATTGAGAGAAATCCTGGAGCAACATTAAAGAGGATATGCCTTTAGAAATTATAGTGAAGAGGTCACAAAGAGAAACTGCTGGAGCATCCTGGCCCCCTAACAGGAACACACCGTATGCAGCAGCTACAAGGGAACCTATGGCACGTTGTAGCAGAGGAACAATTGGTGGATGTGCAACTGATGTTATCTCAGCAGTGCTCTCTGGACACTGGCCCTTTCCTTCATTTGGCCTCAGCTGAAGCAGCTTGATGCTGTTATCTAATATTAAATCACACCACACTTGTCTGAAAGATCTCTCTGCACGTAAGAGGCATAGAACCATCTTTCATCCTCTTTTCTCACATTCATTTCTTCAACAACCAAAGTTTGTTTTCTTAAAGATTTCAGGTAAAATAGTCAAAAGAGATGTTATCATTTCCTGTGGATTAAACAAAACAAAAAAAAAGAAACCAAGCTCTAAGTCTGATGCTTTCACCTGAAATATGGAAATATTTGCTCGTAATAGTCCACACTGTCTTTCTTCCAGTCTGATGCGCAATGGGAGCTTACATCTTTGTTACTCAGAACTTCCATTACATAAGCCCAGAAGCAGCTTGCTACTAAGTGCAACCCTGCCTGGAGGTATTTGCATGTGGTATCCCCACACGCTACAGAAGAAATCTCCTTGCCGTTATTCCCACACACGCACACACAAAAGACTGTACAACATTTCCAGTTTGAATCACCAATTCTCATATATTCAGCATCCAGAGGAGTACTAAGTCTGTTACATTTTGCACCAAAAAAAAAGAACCAACCTCTGAAAGTGCTGGAAATGGGGATTATTGAACTCGCAACCTGCACAACATCAGTCTGTGATTCTGTAGGTTAGGAAGCTTTTATAAGACAACATGTCAGTGGTTGACACAAGGTTAACTTTTGAAAATAATCCTGTCTCCAGCGTACCCCTTTCGCATGTATTTTACACTACTAATATCTCTTTTGTTAAAGTCTTAAACACATTTCTGAAGTGAAACTTAGAGAAACCTAGTTCTTTAGAACCAGAGAGAAACTCGGTACTAGGCCTCCTTAGCATCTACTACACAGTTGTGATGGTTCTGGATAGTATTTAATGTCTTCTGTTTCTTCTCAACAAGAATTCTGTTTTCTTGTCAGAAAATACAGGAATAAAATTTTGTTCAGTATTCTAATAGCAGCACAAGTGTCCTAGATAAAAAACCCATAAAATACTTGGAATAATAGTAGTAGCTAGGGGGATTGCGTTTATGGACTATTTGTTATTATGTTATGTGAATTGCAGGAAGCGACTCAAGTGAATATTTGTACTTGTGCAATCTTATTTGCTTTGTATATAGTGGCTCTCATAATGTGGGCATTTGTGCAGTCTTTGTATTTTACATGGCTTCCCAAGAGGAGAAGCAGCAGTGAAACCAATAAAGCAGGCAATAAACCCGTATTAATAATGTATGCAGAGCTATAGATGTCTATTTATATGATACAATATTAAAATGTAAATGCCTTGCTTTTTTTTTTTTTGATGAACATGAATGACCAAAACAATGTTCTTAGCTTTTTTACCAACAACATTGACATCTTCATAGTGCTCCATGTTAAGGAACTCTTTCAATATACAAAAAAAAAAGCCCCCAAATTTTTACTAGTCTGTATATAATTATAATACTGGTAAGAAAAAAAATTACAAAATTTGAAGTACAGAAAATATATCTAATATTCATGTGCTTATTGCTTAAGATAAACAGAATATACTAATTCAGTAACAAAAAAAAGATTTACCCAAATATGCTGATATTTGTAAAATTCAATTCAATCCAACATTTGTAAAAACTTGAGGGTTTATTACTTCTTTATTATTTCTCATCTAAGTGATGACGTTGACACTGAACAGCAAACAGTAAAGACTGTCACATCTTCATTTGAAACTGTGGCAGAGATACAAACTTGCATAGACCTTAGCCAAAGATCACATTAAGGTTTTTTGGTGACAAACATTAGTAAAATCTATTTTTTAGGTTCTTATTCACGTAATCGGATCACCTGTTAGAGTGCTTTTAAGTCATTACAGTGGCTTGGTGCAACACATTATATTCACACTTTACTAAGACAGTATGTGACTCACAACTAAATGAGAAGGAGGTAGCATGGCCATTGTCAGGGGAGATGTTGAATTTCACTTCAGGGTTTAAAAATTTCATCTTGCTGAGAGCATCTTTGGCATACATATTTGATTAACTGGTAGATCTGAAATATCATTACTAACGGACATAATAAATATTTTAATTGTAAAGCAGTAGTTATCATTGTTACCATTTATTATTTAAACCAAGGAGATCCCAAATCTTTTAGCAAGCTTCTGATGCCCCGAATTTTTTGACTCAAAGGCAGACAAAAGTATAACAAGCAAAGCTTTCTTTTCTTCTGTAGTGACAAGACTACAAGGTAGTACCCTCCTCTGCTGGGGTTTTGGTGTATATGAAGAGAGACCAGAAGTATTTCTGTTTGATCAAGCGCTTAATATCGTAGTAGGATCTAAATTTCACCTTTTACCATTTTTATGCAGGTGACAACTGTGGACCCAGATCAGCAGTGTAAAAATCAAGTTAAACTAATTTTATGACTACAGTTACCCACATGCTTGCAAGCTCTGCCGAATTGCCAAGGTTGTTCTGACACTACTCTGTATTCAGTCAGGTTGAAGTAGACAGGTACCAAAACCAACATGTCCATGTCATCAGACGGCAGTCCTAAAAACTCATTTTTCATTATGACTACTATAATGTAGTACTTTCCCAGCTATGTCAAACTATATTCTAAATGTGCATTGGGGACAGCATGAAAAAAAAGTGTTTCTACCATTTTGATTCATGCCCTAGCACACATCCAGTTTTTTATTCCACACAGGGAGAACCAGCTCTGTCCACATTCCCAGTCACAAAGACCACTGCTGCCTCCCACCTGAAAGGAGGACATGTGCAGCTTTGCTGTACCGAGTGCTGTTCAGTGCTTGGGATAGCTTTGAATTTCACCAGAACCCAATACTGAAAACAAGACTTCTGCAGTGGAGCTGCTTTATGCCTTCACAGTCTCCCAAGCAAACCACGGCCAGCTTGTCCTCTCTCTCTCCAATTTCCTAGCACTGTCTCAGTTCTCATCTTCACTTCTTCCTTCATTAACTTCGCAGGTTAGAGGGGAGAAGATTTACCTGCTGCTGTCAAACAGGAGAACTGGGGAGTGTGCAGATACAAAGGAGACACAGGAATTCAAAGTGACTGATCTGAAATATATTCTTCAAAAAAAGAAAGATCTGACTTGGTCTTTAGGAATGACAGGTACGATTTTCTTATTTTTGCAGAAAGGACTACACATATCAAGGGAGAGCAATACCCACCTGAGAATTTTTGTATAGATATATTTTTGAAGAAGGAGCTTCCGGCATAAATTCTACAATTACCAGGGGACGGACAGGTAGTCTTTCACAGGAGGAGGAAAAACAAGAGTTATAAACAGAAAAAGTCAAGTAGTTGGAGAATAGAAACGAATCAAGACAAGAACAAAAAAAGACTGACAAAAGAACCTGTCCAATTTTTTAGAAAGTTTCAATCTATTCCATATTTGTTTGCAGGACTGCTGAAAATGTTTGTACCTCTCTATAGCAATATTAGGATTAAAGCACATGCTGATAGTTAGAACTGAATCAGGATCCAAGTTAAGAACAAAAATTTTTAGCTATCTCACCCATCCTGACTGAGATGATATAATTTGAACTTTATGACTTTCATTAATACAGAAGAGAATAAATAAATGTGAAAAGGTGATGGCTACATGAGGAGACGCATTAAAATTTTGAAATAAAGTTCTAAATAAATATAAAAGAAGCTGCAACAGAAAAGTAAAATCTAAGCTGTTTGACCTACAAGATAAACAATCAAGCAAGACTCTGAGGCTTCTCCCATCTCCCACTGTGTCTCTTTGAACAAATCGAATCATTTCACTTGGCTCTTACGTCCCTCCTCAGCTTTGTCAGTCTTGTCTAGTTGGCCTGTAAAGATCTTCAGGCCAGGGCTTGTTTCTTATTATGCTATACCAAGCACAACCTCTACCAGGTCTTGTGGGCAGCCTGGTACAACAATAGTGATACCTGCAGTACCGTTGAAAACTGATGAACAACTGTATTACATGTATCTTGATTGCTAAGAGCATAAGAATGTCCATACATGGTCAGACCAAAGCCCAGTGCAGGGTTCAGCTGACCTCCCTGTTGCCACAGGTAACTGTCCAGGAAAAGGCATAAGCACAGGGCAAGCATTCAGGGATATTTCCTTAAATACTCTCTTCCCAACCCAGCTTTGTAGCTCATCAACTTTTCAAGCCAGCAGCAGTGATACTGGTATCGCTGTTTAGATGTTGCAGTGCCAGCTGACCATTTCAGCCCAGGAGGACGTCCTGCAGGAATTCAGGTCACTAGTGCAGGCAGCGAGTTAACTAATGAAAACTGTTATTTTACAATGATGTAGGCAACTGCAGAGTTTATTTCCTGAGGAAATCACACAATGCCTGATAAACGTAGACAGTGAATGCTCTTACCTGTGGGGAGATGTTTCTTCCATGATCTGAGAGTTACATGGAACTGCTACCAAATGTCCTAAAACCCTTGAGAGGGTATTATGTACTGCTTTTCGATTAGGAGTTCCATGTCAGTGCTGATGACTTCGTGGTAACCCAGACTTGTATGTAAACTGCTTTGCTGTTACCTTATTTCTTCCCTATAATCCTTTCATTCTGAATAAATAGGATTTTGCTTTATGGAAGCTGGTTAACCTTATGCTGAACTAAAAATCAGACTTGCAGTTAATTACTAGGATCTGCAATCTAAAGCCCTGCAATCTAAACATTTTATATAGAGAAAATTGAAGCACAAAGACATGACTTAGGCCAAAACAGAAAATCTAATCAGACTTTGGCAGAGTTCAAAACAACATTAAATCTCTTATTGTAATTGCAAAACATATTCCAGCAAAAACTGATCATCAAATAGCAAAAGGAAATAGCAAACGTATTAAGAACTACATATACAGTATGGCATTTGGGATGCTATATTTCAAAACTTTATCAAGCCATTAACATACCTAGTAATAGACTACCAATTAATTTTTTTTATAAGTCAAATATATGGTAGATATAGAGAAAACAACTCTTATTCGGTTAGGAAAGGGGGACATAAAAATGTCTGAGAAATATGCACAATATGTCTTGTATGAATAACAAAAGCGCTGCTATCATAGAGTGCATTGCTAAACACTTCAGAAAGGAACTCCCGTTTTCCCAAACATCAGAAAGACAGACCCCATTCTCCTCTGCACTTCCATCATTTCATTTCTGTATTGACTACCTTGGCAAGACCGATAAAGTAATAGCTACAAACTTAGCCAGCTGCTTTTATATGAACATGTTTTGACCTCAAGCTGATTGTACCCCAGAAGTTTGGGCAGATCCTTGGTCATTTATTTTCTCAATTTTCAAGAGCAAATATTTATGTGCATATCCAACATAGGCACCCACTTTGGTAAGCCTGTACCAGCATACACAGCTGATTTGGATATAGATTATCCAGACATAATACACAATTTCTTCACTTGGAGACATTGCAGAATTACCTGGAGAACACTGAAATCTTTTCAGATATTGTTACAAACATAGTGTGAACCTCTTACCACTGCGTCAGGTCAGCCTGCATGTAAGCTGAAAAAGCATGCACAAATCGTGCTCTAAAGTCCCATAGAAAACTTCAAAATTTACTGGAGAAAGACCTTAAACACTTAAAATGTTCATAACTCACATCAGCTTTACCTGCTTTTACTGGGCTTTGGTTCTGCAAAGTGTTCAGGATGAAATACGCTCTCACTTAGGAAACTCCTAAGTGCTTTAGCCCTGTTTCACTCTGAACAAGTGAGTCCCAAAAATAAGTTCAGAATTATACTGCCAGGCATAGTGATTCTTAACTTACATTGCCACCGCTTCGACTCTTCCCTTGCTTGAAGAATTCTGCAATGTCTCTTTCTGCGCTCACTGTATCAGCACCAGCTATAGCACTTCAGTCTCACACCTCTTCGGGAGAAGAGGTATGAGGTTAATAGCCAAAACTTGCAAGGCTGGAGGAATAGAGTCTCCAGAGTCCATATCTCTACATGAACTACTCACTGAAACCAATATGAAATTGTCTTTAATTGATTTAGCATCGTGCCCTTTACAGAACAGCGAACTAGGAACAACACCAGCTGTTGATTAACTGTCAGTTCAACCCACTCCCCCATTCACCTGTGCAGTTGATCTGCAAATGTACCCACCTGCAACTAACAGCATTCAAACACAAAGGAAAAAAAGAAGAAAAAAAGACCTTCCTAAAGCTATGAAAATGAATGAGAGAAAAATCTGTCTCTCTGAAAAATGTCCATGTCAAATAGTACTCAGTAGATTTGCTAACAGAAAGGTTTGTACCAGGCTATTGGGACGTACTCAGTAGATTTGCTAACAGAAAGGTTGTCCCAATAGCCTGGTACAAACTGAGAAAAAAATGGTACAGTTGCGGACTGTTTGGAATTCCTAAGGCAAATAATAAATAGCATTTTGTGACCCTGAAAGCAGCTTTTTGCTTGGAATCTCGTGCTAGTCTGTGGGCTTTTACAGCTAAATAGATGCAGACACCGGAGTGAAGCCTTTACACTATTAATGTCCAGAGAGGCTAAGATAAGTAGTACTGCCATTGCAGTTAAAACCATCGAGAACTAGTACATGGAACATCTAAGATACCTAACACCCCCCCCTCATCCCGTAGTGGAGCAAAAGCCTTTATTCTTAGTAATTTTTTCCTTTTTTAATGAAGTTTATCTTCTTAACACATTTTGGAGACATGAAGTTTAGTCACTTGAAAAACAAATATACAAAAAAAAAAGCACACATCTGTTTCCACTCAGACAGATCAAAAGGTTTGAGAACAAATCTACCCCACAGCCTTAGCTCAGTGGTTGCCCTTTTTTCCAGTCCTGCCATGCGAACCCTCTAGACCTTGTGGAATATTCTTTCCCCTCATCCCCCATCTCATCCCCTCAGAGATTTCCCCAAGACTGAATATGACACAGGACCTACAGGTACCGTATGCCTTTCCGGAGTGGCAACTGGTACCAGGCAGCATCTGAAATGGTGTTGGATACCTACATTTGGGCAACCCTGGGGCTGGGTGCCCTCTGTGCCTCACAGAGAAGGAGCGATTCCCTTCCCACCACCCTGAGTCAGACGCCAGCAGCCCCAGACCAAGGCAACCCTGCTGCTTCCCCATCCCACCTTGCTACGCTCCTTTAGGAAAATATACCTTACTACAGGATTTATTTTTTTTTTTATTTTTTTTAAAGAACATCAAAACTGCACAATAATCCTATTGCCCTAGTCACTTAGGCTTTATAATTTACATCTATGGGATCTACTAAATCAACGCAGACCATAAAAAACAAAACAGAGAACATTAAATACTAAGCGCAGACATTCCTCAGAGACATGTATCAAGGTGGGAGAAAAACTATGATAGTTATTCTTGTTGAGAGCCTGATGCAATTCTGAGCTTTCCTGGTGAAATTCAAACCTGCAATAAATACACCTCTTTCTTTACAGTGTGTCAAGTTTTCTTGCTGTACTATTTTTAAGACATTTGTAATAACTACAACAACAAAGGAATCGTATTATATAAATAGGTATATTCTATATGCAGCATACTAGAAAGCCTGAACTACTTAATGATACTATTGGCAGATATAAGCAATGAAACACTGCTTAGCTATTCCTTTCCAACCCTTTTGAAATAATTCAGCTCAAACAATATTCTTACGGTTTAGTCCTGCTGTAGATTTAAAAAAACAAAACAAAACAAAAAAACCCTAAGCTTGAAGCAAGTCGGTGGCTTGAATCAAGGTGGTGACTTGATTCAAGAAAGAAAAAAAAAAGAATAGAGAAATACACAAAAAGGGAAGGAATTTGGCATTTATCTATTTATATTAGAAATGATCCATCTAGGTTTCACTGGTGATGGTTTGGGCATTTGGTTCTGCAAAAGGCTAGATACAAACAAAGGCCGTATCGGTCTCTGTTGTCAACCAGATGCTGTCAACAATTTGCAAGAGCAGCAGAACTGAAGCAATGTCCTCCATTTGGGACCAACTTACCAAGGGGGTCAATTATCGTAATAATAAGATTGCTAATAGCATGCTGAACATTTTCTTTGCAGACATGGCTGAAGATGGATCATTGCGGGGCACGTAAGCTCCTATGCCATCTTCCCCCTTGTGAATGGCCTTAGGGATCATCACAAAACTTGCATCTACAGCCTGATCCTGGAACATGTCCAAGAGCATCTCTTGAGAAGCAGTGATGCAAGATTTCCTGACAAACAAACTCTATCCATCCTTCTGAGAAGGATGGCTCCAAAATATTCTATCACTTTATGTCACAGCACTGACAACTTTCCAACTATATGAATACTTAGCTTTTACAAAGTGCAGAAAAGCGGAGAGGATGGACATCAGCAGGCAGGGGTTTTTTTTCAAACCCATTTTCTATTTTCCTGTCTATCATAAATTCAGGATTCAGCACGTCACAAAATCAGAATTCTGCGTCTCTGTGGCTCTGCACTACAGGAAGGGGGCATGTTTGGACAGGTAGGCATTACTGAAATCAGCACATAAAAACTGTAGCAATAGCAGACAAGAAGAAGGAGCAGCAGGTGCGTAACTACTGAAGAAGGCTATATAACTGAGGGAGAATTCAGTCTTCAGAAATAGATGATGTCTCTTTTACCCAGCGTAAAAGGAAGGTGACTACTGAAGCTTCCCTCCAGTGACCCCTTCCCACCTTACTTTGACACCTTCTATCTCTCAGTGGTATCTCACTCAACTACATGGTTAGCATCCCAAAATATTTCTTTACAGACCAATAATTGGTTAAGCTGGCAACAACCTATGGTTGTCACCATCTGACGGCAGTTTGTTGGCTTGCAAAAAGTGAAGTGGTGTGGTTTCAGTGGGGAGTAGGCCAGGCGTCCATGCCATTGAAAATGTCCATGGCACAACTGTTACTAAGTGATGCCACTGATGTCTGCACAGAGGCCAGGGCTGGGCAGTGTTGGAGAGTGAAGAGCATGCTACCAGCCAGAGGACAGTCGGTAGAATGACTCCAGCTGTGTTTGATGGGAGCTACACAAATCCATCTGCACAGCTCCTCCTCCTGACCTCTGCATTAGTGCACAAGTCATTTAAAAAGCAACAAAGACATTCTTCTTCTTTAAAATGTTATAATACAAGATCTGAATCTTGCTATGGTTTGAAAAGGGCTGTGAAATCTTCACCTTGATGAGTCTTGTGCTGTCTAAAGCAATTTAGCATATTCTTCCCTCCATTGAGCTATCAATGACATCTTATGCAACGATCATGTAAAATAGGATGGCTGAATCCACAATTCTGAACATAAAGCAAATAGATGGTTTTCTTTGGAACAGCTTAATCATTTTTCTCCCTCTAGTTCCATGGGTTTTCTGGTTTTGCTCCACTCAGCAACTTTGCAGTGGAGGGGGGCACTGAACTGCATGACCTTATAGAATTAGATACCTGCACAATTCCAAATATAAACTGTTCTCTCTGCGAAGCGATCAAAGACGCTTTCTTTTTTATCAAAACCGAACATGTTAACTAAACCACCATGACAAACTCTGTACTATTGCAGTCAAATCTAAATGGCTGTTCAGTGATGCACAACAACCTCTTCTTTTAAATTCTAGCCTGCTTTGTGTCTCTAACACAACCAGTTACAATTATATTTTTCATTCTTTCCACATCCCTTCCAACCACCTGCAGTCAGAGCATGTGTTTCTCATCCAATCAGTTCATACTCTGTACCTGCCGATGTGGAGATGACCTGAAGTAAGTGGATAACACAACTCACCTGCTACCTGATTCTTGTACTGAATAAGCTTTAGGAAGGGTTTCAAGAGCTTAAGTATGTTGGCAACTGGGAGCTGCCTTTGGAAGTATATAGAAATAAAACATAAGTAAGGATCATTTTGTGGTCTGATTTTAGTCATTACCAGCCTAGATTTTCTGACTCGGCACTCAGTTACCTTTAGCTTAGTTAGAATTTCTCAGCACTTCACAATCAGGATCAAATTTACTAATATTGCAGAAACTAGCCCATAATTTAGCCCAGCAGTGCTCCTTAACAGAAGCCCGACATTGGATTAACCAGATTCATGTGAAGTAGAGAAAAGCAGAAAAATGGCAGATGTAATTCTAGCATAGCATCTGTCCACGCTGTGGCTTAAGTGAGCCACTCTGGGTAAAATGGGAACTACCTTTAATTATCTTAAACCCAAACAGAAAGCCATTTTTGGAAATGCCCATCTGTTACAACACAGTGGTGGTTTCCAGGGCTATTCAGATCCCTCCAATGTTTTCAAGTACCCAATAAAATAATGTTTTGTATATATTTCACTAAATTTGCAATCTCTTCCTTTCCTTATGTCTATACATGTATTATCAATATCTACACATACTGTTTCTCTGGGGATTTACATCTGTGATCTAGCGTTTCTCAGTTTACAGAGAAAATTGAATAAAAAAGAACTATCTGACGATATTAGGTGGTGCTGGATAGTATTACTCAGCTTTGTAATTATCTTATCTCTACCTGCACAGCCATAGTTTCAATGAAAAAAACCTCAGTCACTTCCACTCCTGCTGCAGATAACGTGGGCCAACAAATCACTTAATCTATACCCATTCCTCCGCAGAGGTGATAACAGAAGTACTAACTTCCCTAGGATAATTGTGCATCAGACTCATCTTGGAGTGGGAGAATCACTGCTGCATGAAGCGGTGACGCTCCGAGATGCAATTCCACCACAAGCCGGGTTTCCTTGAGACCAGAAGTTACAACTCAGAGCAGATGTAGCTCCTGTCTAATTATTTTATTCGCTTCTCCACATACACTCACATCAAACACTGAGAGTTTGGTTTTCTCATTATGGCTGTACAAGGAATAGAAATCACTTTGCAAGGCCTTTCTCTTTTCGTGCAGTCCTGTAACGCTGTTGTTAGAAGAGGTTTTGTTCTCCTCCATAGCACTGTGGGAGGAAAACAAGGGTAAAAGGACACACAGGTGAGCTCTGATCACTCATTGCCCACTGTGTCTCAGGGCAGAACCACATTCAGGCCCTTCAGCACTAATTTGGGTTTCCAATATTTCACTATTTAATTGCCATTAGAATTTTTTCCCCCAAAGGATAAGCAGCAAAGTAAGAAATCTGCTTTAAAAAAAAAAAAGAAGAAAGAAAGAAAAAAACAGTAGCATCCCCCTCTCCAAGCCCAAGAAAACAAATACAGCTTCAACAAACTATCTTTTGGATACAGTTCTATTCAGTAACGAGATAAAATTATCCCAAAGTATTTTGTCAAGGCTGTGACGTATGTCCACTACAAGTATTAGTACTGTGGCATATACCTAATTTATAGCTTTTACAGAGCATTTTCAGCTTTCATCATGCTTCTCTCACACTATTTAAATATATTTTAAAAAACAAAGAGCCTTGTAATGCATATTCCCCACTGCACATTTGCAAGCAAAGCATCTATGGTCTCAAATCCAGCATGACTCACGTTACAGAGCAAAAAGAGTAAGATGATTAAATAGACTGGCTCACCCAGCTTGTTTTTATACATCAATAAATAACCTCAACGTAGCAGAAATAGAGATGTGGTTTTACATTTGGAGTTAATTCAAACACTGGCTCTTCTTCAGACCTTCCACACTATGTAAAATAGAGCTGGGCGAATAATTCATTATGAATTATTCATTCAATTAATTTAATTTCTTCTGCTCACTAATTAACTATCTTGACTTTTTTGAATGTTTTCATTATCTGAAAATTATTTACTCAACAGTTTCTATGAATAACTCCTTGCCTCTAGATTGTTCACAAGCAGATTACTGCAAGAAATCAAAATTGAAAATTCAAGCTGTGCTGAATAGTTTTAATTAGACATACAAGTCACATAGCATTTTTCTGGTTCCTTATTGGAGATATGAAAAAAAAACCTAAAAAACCAAACCAACACACCACCACAGATATCTCCTGCAAACAAACCCATTCCCAGACTGAAATTCATTTGCCACGAAAATTTTTGAACGTATTAATTTTATAGCATAGAATGATTTTGTCTTAA
Source organism: Aptenodytes forsteri (assembly GCF_000699145.1). NCBI lineage: Eukaryota > Metazoa > Chordata > Aves > Sphenisciformes > Spheniscidae > Aptenodytes > Aptenodytes forsteri. Next base: position 5,128,719 of record NW_008794125.1, on the reverse strand, counting down.
TCTTTGAAAAAATAGTAAACTAAGCATGTTAAATTAGAAAAGTAAACCACAGCTTGCATGCATCTATTCTTTAACCGCTTCAGCTTCCCCTACAAGTCTAGGTTCTCTTCTAGGCTCAAACCTCCAGCACAGCTCCCCACTCTGAATCTGGATAAGGGAGGAATGACAGTGCCACCAGTAGGAAAAAATCAAGAGGACGTCTGAGTCTCCTCTTTAGTCTCCATCCAAGGAGAAGGTCATTTCATGGCCACGTTTAGCGGGCTGTAGGGAAGCTCTTACAGAGGCTATGTGGTTCTTTTTCTACTTTGCAGAGGAAATTGAGATATTTATGGGGATAAAGAAAAAGACCACGTAGAGTAAGTTTTGTCTTTTGATTCAAATCACACCTCAGCACTGGGTTCACTGTTTCCTTACAATTGTACCCAGGCAGGTCATTCAGCCATCTGTGCCTCTGTTCCCTAGCTATAGACACAGGGACAGAAACACGTCCTTATCTTGCTTGGTTGATACGATGGTAAAAAGCATAAAAGGGAATAATGGAATGGGAGACAACTACAACAAGCAACCAGAACACGGTTGTCCTGGTTTTGGCTGGGATAGTTAATTTTCATCTTAGTAGCTAGTATAGTGCTGTGGTTTGGATTTAGCATGAGAATAATGTGATAACACACTGATGGTTTAGTCGGTGCTAAGCAGTGTTTATACTAAGTCAAGGACTTTTCAGCTTCCCATACGCTGCAAGCGAGGAGGTGCGCAAGAGCTGGGAGGGGGCACAGCCAGGACAGCTGACCCAAACTGGCCAAAGTGATATTCCGTACCATATGATGTCATGCTCAGTATATAAGCTGGGGGGAACTGGCCAGGGGGGACGGTGATCGCTGCTCGGGGACTGGCTGGGTGTCGGGTGGGGGGTGGTGAGCAGTTGCATCACTTGTTTTTCCTGGGTTTTGTTCTTCTCTCTGTGTTGTTGTTTTCTTTTTCATCATTATTATTATTTTATTTCAATTATTAAACTGTTCTTGTCTCAACCCACGAGTTTTCTCACTTGTGCTCTTCCAATTCTCTCCCCCATCCCACCGGGGGCGGGGAAGCTGAGCGAGCAGCTGTGTGGTCCTTGGTTGCTGACTAGAGTTAAACCACAACAATGGTCAATAGCAATGAACCTGGCTGGGAAATCATTATATACACAGAGATGAGGTACATAAAAAAAACTTTCAGCTTTCCAGTAGCCAAGCAAAGGAAATTTCTCCCTGCATCTTCTAAAAACAACAACAAAAAAATCCCCCCAAAACCCCAAACCTACCTTGGATGTATCTTTCTTCTTCCTACAGCTGTTGTTGCTTGTAAATGGGAGATGTTCACTTCCACTCCCTCTAGGATGAGAGGAAAGGGAGAAGTTAAGATGACAAATTATAGTCTATGAGACCATAGAGTATTTCAAAGAGAAACACAGAACTACTGACAACTACCTACTGTTTCTCAGAGGAGATGGCAGCAGACCATCTCATGTGGGATGGAAGAGTGAGAAGCAGCTATGATTGCTGTAATCATTACTTGCTATGACCTGAGGGAACTGAGCTGCTGCCATCAGTTAAAGTTAGTTGGCAATTCTCTTGCCAATTTACAGCTAAGAATTATATCTGCTTCCCACCCACCTGAGGTGGAGGAACTGCATTGTGGACATCTCATCAGATGTGCACAATCAATCTTAACTGAGCTCAGGAGACACGTGATGTGAGTTATCTGCTAAAAGTTACAGATTTTAAATTGAGGTGATGGTTAACCAAGTATAACCATGTTTCATAAGAAACATGCCAGATTTGGATGTATTCGCTCACAAGAACGAATCTTTAACTTACTTCTATGCAGATGATAAATTATTTCAATTTAAGTCCTAAAGTGTCAGTCTGACCTTTTCCTTCAACACATTAAAGACCCCACACTCCACAACTGAAGACTTTATGAAATAGAAGGCTACACGTAGGCTTTGCCAAGCAGAACTTTTAACATATATTACAAATGAAACCATCTTTAAAAAACATTTTGAGACAGTACATGTTACAGACAGATAAAATATGATTTCTGTTAAAATAATTTCTACCTCTGTCTTTGATCTAATATAATGTATTTCCAGCCAATTAATTTTAGTTAAAATTAGTGTCCTACAGTATTTTCATTCATAGAAAACAATTTTTCTATAGTACCACACGGACCTATATTGATTAAAATCCTTGGAGACTTTCTTAAATATTTAGAGCTGAACTTTACTTCTGCTCACAAAAACAATCTTAACTCATTTCTTGACTACTGAATTCCTTTTATTAAGTCTCTAGCATACGTGTTACGGCAGACAGATTAAACTCTTGGTGACAATATGCATAATGAAGAGACCCCATTCCTTACAGAGAAGGCTAATTAATCATTAGGTGAGTGCTAGTAAATTTTCCGAATCACCAAGTTTCTGACAGACATGCTGTTAAGCCAGCAAAATGCCCACAGATGTTACTTGCCCATCAGAGGGGAACATATTCTCTTGAGGACTCTGAGCATCTTGTCACGGTTTATTTATTTATTTTTGAATGAAACAAAAAATTAGCAAACCCATGTAATGATTAATGTATATGTGCAAGCAAATAATAATAGCATGAAGCCTATTAATAATTAAAACTAGCGCTAGATTTTAAGATACTAAAGTAGAAATGTGAATTGCTTTCCAGCGGCGCTGAAATAGTACAGTTAATAGATCTACTGCACTGTCTCCCTAATAGCTTAAGCATAACTTAATTCAGAGAAAACAATCCTGAATTTTCACAGCAGGATTCTCAGTTTTACCTTACTTTCTCCCTATGCCTTTTAGTACTTTACTAGAGCGGTCTCCACACAAAAGCTCCATCACGAGGTTCAGTAACCGGTGTCGTTCTTTCCCACCAGCTATAAAAGCCAGAGCCTTGGTACAGCTCCATGTCTGCCGAGAACCACCCGAACCACTCTTCACCTGGTGGGAACGGGAGGACATGTCACACGCTTCACCATTGCCCATGGGGAGCCTGGTTTTGCTGGCCAGGATACGTCCAAATATGCCCACGAGTTTTCTCACTTTTACTCTTCCAATTCTCTCCCCCGTCGCACTGGGGGGGAGTGAGCGAGCGGCTGCGTGGGGCTTAGTTGCTGGCTGGGGTTAAACCATGACAGACAGGGATGTTTTTCAGGTGCAGAATTCCAGCCACGGCCTCAGCAGGACTCAAGCCTGAAACCTCCCTTCCTCACTAAATGTTTTCCTTTCCACGATCTAACTTTTTTTTTTCCCCTGCCATTATAAAATATATTAGGAGCTGGCATATATGAAAACTACTGTTTCTTTTATTCCTCCCCCTCCCTCCCCAGGTATTAAATACATTACAGTTCATTAGCTGAGCTCATTAAGACCACAGTACAGGTAGGAAATAGGTAATTGGCTAGGTACAATTATTACATTAATTTAATTAGCTGTTTTGTGCTTTTATCAAAAAGGTGACCTCTGTGGATACTGGAATAGGTTTCACTCCCTTGCTGCTTGCGGGCAGCCACGGGTCTGTGATTACCCAAGAGAGTGAAAAGCCACATGAAAATTGCTTTTGGTGTGGTTCAGACTGAGGGGAAGAGGCAGCTGTATCCAGATAGCTGCCATACGAGATTGTTGGATTTTAACATGACTCTGTCCTTCCTCACTTACTTGAAAGCCACTGATACTTTATTGTGTGCCAGGCAAAACACAAGCCTGGATACGGGGAATGTGGGAGCATACTACCTCAGCCAAACATCACGGGGGCTTTCGGCTCGAGACAGGCCATATCTCTTAAGATACCATGACATAAAACCAGGGCAAAAGAATTAAAAAGCATGGAAGAATACAGAAAGTATACACACATCTCCATATAAATGCAACTGAGCTAGCTGATGCCAGCATCAGAAGCCCTGGGACATCTCTCCCATCCCATTTCTGGGACGGTGCTTCTGGCAGAGCAGGCAGCAATGACCCACCCAGGCTGGCTTGGTGACAGTGACACGAAGAGGACAGCAAACCTTTCACCCCGTGTCACTGCTGAACGCTTGCACAGGGCTCATCACAAGCTGCCCCAAAACATTCCTAGAGGGTTTTTTATTTTAATATTGCTTTAATTAAACAACTAGAATGATTTGTTCCTGAGAATACCACACAAATGAACACCATTGATGGGAAGAAGCTCTAGGGATGCTTTCAATTAAAACAGCAATTGGTGGGGGTGGCAAGGCATGGTCCAATTCCTAATTAAGTAAATGTGAAATCTCCCACTGACTAATCTGGAAGGTGGACAAAGCCCAAAACAGCAAAAGAGGGGGTCAAGCAGTGGGTGAATTCAAAACAGCATTAAGAGGTTTACTTGTCACCTTTATAGGAAAATGTCTTTGTGTAGTCTACAGAGAAGCTCCTATCTTCCGAAGAATGTTCTATCTAAACAAAACCCAGAGATACATTCTGTTCAGGTAAAAAGAGAGCAAGATTTTAAGTGGGAAAAAAAGTGTTTTTTTTCAATTTCGTCTTTGTGTTGATTTTGAAAAGTTTTCTCTTCAAAAGTAAAATATCTGTGACTGTTCTAAAGCTTAACATTTTTGTTGGTATTACAGACGCTCGCTCCTAAATTTCACATTGCTAAAAATCCATGTTTACATACTTACTGCTTCAATATTATGTAACTTCCCAATGTTGGCAAACAGCACAAATAATACCTGTCTGTTTGTGCAATCACACAGGGGATGTAGCTGGGATTATAAATTACATCCAGACAAATAAGAGGCACAAAACATAAGCTTGTCAAGTCAACTGGAGCAAATTGGTATTGTGCTGGAACAAACTGGAGAACTAACAAGCAATACAGATGAAATCATGGACAGCTGAAGCAGATCCACAGTTTATCTTCCAGAGTCAGTTAATGTCAATGTCAGTGGAATTTGCACAAGCAACAAACCCTCAACCTCAGCTCTGCGCTAGCTGACATTTCCCTCCTTTTAAAATTGGCAGTGAGAGCTGTGGAACCTAAATTTAACCTCTGGAGAATACGCCACATGACATCTGTGTTCTTTACATGTTCGGCTTAAGACTTTGAAAGCTAATTTATCCATGCACCACCTCAATAAGTGACTCACCTAGCAACTACTGAACTTCTGTCACTTGTTGGCTTGTCTCGGCAGAGCCTTTTTCTCTTGGGAACTCATTCTTTAATAATGACCATCTTAGACCCCTGAGGATGACAGTAATGAGCATTTGAAAATGCCAAAAATATCTAACAGCGTTCACTGATTTTTGAAGAAACAACACCTGTTAAAAGTGGCCGTTGCACCAACAGATTTTTGCAACAAATTGTGCCAGGCTGTGTTATTAGGTTCATATTGAATTCTCACATCCAAAACACAAACATTTAAACGGACATTTGAAATACTGAAAGCCAAATTAAATATTTCTTACAAAGCACTGCCTCTTACATGCTTAAAAGAACAGTGTGTGAGAAGAATTGCTAAACAAATATCACCTCCAAACCAAAATAGCTTCAAAATAATAGACTAAAGTACAGTGACAAAAGAGCTGTAAAATCCAGTCGTATCTCCTCCCCCTCCCCAAGATCCCCTGAACCCAGTTGTAAGTGAAGAAGGATACGAAGTGGCTTTTCCTCCAGAAATTACACTGGACCTGTCCTTGCACTGACAGAAAGCAGCAATGCTCTCAGCCACAAAAGGGGCACTGCACTTTTTGCCCTGCATCAACCTACATATTCATAGAGTTTCTGCAGCTATACAGAGAAGTCACAAATTGTGCAACCATGTGTTTACTGAATTTCCCTCCTCAGTGAAAGTAGCTTTTTTCTTTCCACTTATGTGGTCTTTGTTCCACAGGTCATCAAGACAAGAATACAAAATAACTCCATATCTGCAAAACAAACATTATTGAGAAAATGCATGCATCATGCACTCATACATTGGTCACAGAGGCTGGCTTCATGGTGACTACTATGCATTCCCTTTGGTCTACACACCCTGTGCTCTTCTTTCCATCTTCCCCATTTCTTTCTCTTAGTTTCAATGCCGTATGGGTATGACAGTGAGACAACAAGACAAGTCTGCAAGGTATTTACATGAGTTTGAAATGGAGACTGTAAGTGCCAAATAAAAATAGATACTTCTACCGCTTCATAGATACTCTTAACATCTTCCCCTAAAGAAATAAGCAGTATTGTACCCAAGTATATTAGCAGCAAATCAAATGTTCTGCAAACATCACAAGGCCAGGAGAAAATGAGTTTGAGCGATTATCCTGATTCTTTACTTACACGCCCCCATTTGTGGAAACACTCAGCTATATCCTCCCTTTATATTAGAGCAAAATTAAATAGGTTTTCATTTAGAACAAAAGAGGAGAAATAACTGGTAATACAAAGCCACACCTAATGAGGAAATGTTACTTGAGAACAGATGGATAGACGCTTACAAAAAAAAGGAGAAATTTAACAGGTTTGAAACTCTGTGCCTTTCATATATCCGTAGTCATTTCAATAAAATGATGTGCTTGTTTTGGGGGAAATCCAGCTCTCCTGAACGCTAGGTAAGAGTTTAAATTACTCCATCTATTTACAGTTATTGAATAGCAAAGTGCTACAGGAAATTATGTCAGAGAATAGCTAGATAAATGTTCACAGCATCTTGTCACCAAGCTGTGATGGGTTTTTACACTTACTTAAACATTCAAGTAACTTTACACAGGGAAAAGGAACTATTCGTATGTATTATCGAAACATTGTATAAATGTCTTCTGGATCAGAATCCTAGATTGTCCTCTCTGTAAGATAGGAGCAACTTCTTTACTATATGTTGACTTTAAAAAGTGTCCTGATTCCTGTCTGTAGACCGTAGGCATCAGACAAAGCATTAAAAAAAACCCAACCACATATCCAAATTCGTTTGATCTGCCTGAACACACCCACCTGCACATGCACACGACGAGTCTGTGTGCTTTGTCCACTATTCCAGTGAGTAAGTGAATGAGGTTGGGGTACTGGGAACTAGCAGAAAAGTAATTCAGATCAAATAAAAACTATGGCTACGGAGAACAGCCTTCATTCCAAATTATTAGTTCCAGAAAACATGCCATCTAACCCACCGGAATAACTGTGAGAAAAGAAGCATTGTTTACAGTTTCATGAGTTTGGTGTGCAATTGCTGGCAGATATTAAAGACAGCGTACTGAATAGCCAGGGTTTTCAAGGCAACCATTTCCTCATTCTGTCTTTGGTTACTGAGAGTTGGTTTTCTGCTTACTTATTTCCTCTTTCATTTAATTCAACAAAAACAAACACAAAGCAGAATCTGAATTGCACGTGATTAAAATGAATCTCTTCAAATTCTACAGACCCCAAATCCTCTTGGTACCACTTTATTTTTAAGGGATGCCCAATGATGATTTACTGTGAGATGAATAATGCATTTATATCACATACTAGTTGTAGCAAAAATAATCTATATATGTTTAATAAATAATCTGTAATGCTTTTGGTGAGCATGTTATAAATAAGTAACAATAGATCTGTGATGAAATATTTATACACATTTTGGCTATTGTTATGCTTTAAGTGTTCAAGGAACCATTACTAACAAAGTGAATGGAGTTATCAAGGTTATAGATATGTTCCGTAAGCCATTTATAATGAAATGTTCAACACTTAAAGTAAATGCATTTGTAGAGGTTGTTGACAAAGTGTAAGTGTCTAACAAACCATTCATACTAAACTCCACACAGATATAAATGATACGTAGTCATTTGATAAGTCATTTATAGCGAGACATGAAACTCTTCTCCGCTGGGAATATATTGTAAGATCTTTGTGTGTTCCTGTATACTAACTGTAGCATACTTACAAATACATGGTTAGATCTTGACAAATCTCTCACAAATCATATTATTAAGGCTGCATCTTAGCTATATCACATCCAGATAACCTGAAGGCTCAAGAGCATGGATAACCTCCAGAGAGCCACTGGGGTCAAAAGCAGCTTGAGGGTTCTTCCCATACAGTGTGATGCTAAATATCCACTTTTTCAGGGCACGGCTGTGGAAGGTACACAGTGAAGCCCTAGGTGACCAACAGGCCTTAGGAGTGTTACAGAGATGGTGCCAGCCTAATATATTTAGCTAATGCCATCACATCTGTAGTGACAGCAGCTTAAGAAGATGACACCTGTTACTGTCACAGAAACACCTAGAAAATAATAAATAATATAGCAAGCGTTTCAAGGAAAAGATTCTTAATGTTAATCTATACACACATCCATCCTAGTACCAAGAACAGCCATTATACCAGGTTCTGACCTGGGCAAGATAAACTGCGTCCCCTTGAACTTTACAAACTCAGAGTACTCCTGGTGCTATTTGAAAAGATATGCACGAATGATTCATAGGGCTATTAATGATGTATGTGTATCACAGACTATTATCATACACTTACGCTTCAGGTTTCACAGCACCCTTGTTTGCGGTGGGGAGCACGTGTGGTTGCTGTTGGCTCCCACAGCTGCCGTAAGTGTTGCTGCTTCATACTCAAACCACCCTCAGCACTTTCACAGCTCCTATAAAACACACTGACCTCTCCAGCAACCGTGTGTTCACAGCTCTTACTGACCCACAAGGGCTCAAATGCTGTGGACAGTGGCATGTTTTCACGATAGAAACTCATAATGATTTCCTCATTTAGTGAAAAGAGCACTACAAATAGTTGGAAAGGTTTAAAACCTGTTTTAAATAATACCGTTAAAGGTGGAAGGATTTAACACAGCCACTCACCCAGGGCTTACAACGGGGGATTTGGCTTGAAAAACTGCAACAACATCAGAACGACGAGTTGAATACAGGAAAAAGTAATACTCATTTCTGTATTTCAGTTAATCTTCCAAAACATAGGACTATTACAGTCTGCTGGGACACGCATATAGCCACAACAAACTGAAAAATAAACTAAGACTTCCTTTCAGTCCCTTGCAAAGATGATAAAGTGGATGGCATTGAAGGGAAGAGGACATCAACATGAGATAAATTAGCCAAATCACTTGCTCAAAATATGGGATTATAACGCGTTAAACTTCTAAGGAAATAAACACAATTTTAAATTCAATAACTTTCTTTGACATTAGGAGCTATTGTATAGCAACTGTAATGCAAATGTAATTGCTGTACTATTTTGTGTGTAGTTCTACAGTGCTGATTCATTCCAGGGTCAATATGAGGTTTGCTCATTTTGTGTCTCTACTAGGAGTGTCAGGCACATATGAGAAGTATTAGATTTTGCTGTTCATTTATCCCCTTTCAAACTGCAAAATAAGTAAGACCTGAAATATGAAAATAACCTTCACTCTGTCTTCAGCTACTTGCAAAGGTAAATTCTTGTCTCAACTTTATCCATGTCCTCAGCTTTATAGCAACACTAAAACATTAGAGGGAAATACTTTCTAATAATGATACATTAATGAACAATAAATTACAGAGGAAATACTACTTAGAACATCCATATTAATACTAAATGAGTTCTTCATTATTAATATAGTATCATAAATATAAAAATGAATTATCAATAATTAGGCTATTATTTTATATTGTTAAACACCAGAGATTATATTTCATTTCAAATAATTTTAATAGATGTTGAAAAAGTCATCCACCCGCCCGCACAGAGCTTCACGTCAAGTGAAGCAATCTGTGCAAAGGATGGGGGCTTCAAATGCACAAGCCCTGCCATGCCTGCCTTAAGTCAGCAATTATTTCACCGCCTAACGGGGGAAGCTTGTTTTCATGAGGATTATAAAATTAGAACTAACACAGCCATGGATTCCAGAAAAAGGAAGTAATAATAATTTGTACTTGTATAACACCTTTCCTTTTGTGATCATAAAGCATTTTATAAGCAGAGTACTCAAATGAGAACCATCAATATGAAGTATGTCCCAGTGGTCCTGTGCCTAATGTCCACACTAGGGCAAACAGCAGCTTTTTGACTGGAGTTCATCATCCCACGTTTTCAGATGGTAGGCTCTGATAGTGCGGAAGAACAACGTGGCCTTTTTCCAACAAAACCTGTTCTGATGAGACAAACTCAGACTTATTTTCTCGTAGTTATTTTTCTTTTCTTTTCTCATTTCTTAAGCTTCCCTGGTGAAAGATCTTCGATCCATCTGCTAAAGAACTGCTGGTAGTGATGCTGCTTCACCACAAAAATGAGGTGAAGAGAAATAGTGTTTAGGCAGTGCATAAAACAATAAAAAAAATAAGGTTTTGTTACTTTTCTAGCAGCTGAGGAATATCAGTGTAAAGGAATCAAGTACTTCTGTATTTAAGTGGGAAAATGGGGGCTTAATTATATATAATAATTACATTTTATGCAGCAGACTCTTAGTGGCATATTAGAGGGGTCTGGGCTGTTTAGACTTAAATAAGTGATGGAACTGGAGAAAGGAACCTACAAAAACTCTTTTTAGTTTTCTGCCTTCTCATTATTTAAGGAGAGCCTTCTGTACAAAGATGAATTCGCACAACCCGTCATTAATAAAAGCTTTGGAAACTTAACACTTCATATTTTTGTTTTGTCACAGATTTAAAAGAAAAAACCCAACATATACACAGCAAGTGACAAACCGCAATCTCACAAGCCACCGTGTCTACGCAAATGCTGTCAATAAGGTTCTAAATAGCTCATTCATTGCCAGAGACTCACACCAAAAATTGAAGCTCTTCTTACCAAGCTATTGCAGACTGGAGGTTATTTTTCATTTAGATAACACTGTTTAAAATATAACTATCTTGCTGAGATATCATTTGTCTTTCACGTTCTTTGCAGAAGCACACAATTCAGAATTTTGCTTGCCAGCCACAGAGAGACAAGTGTCACGGTTGCAGCCAGCTTCCCGCTGGCCCTGCTCCTCTTCCCATCGTCCTCTCCAGGCTCTGCAGAGTCATCTTCAGTTCACCAGCACTGATGTTTCTCTGACCCATCGGTGATCAGATTCCTCTTACCAAACCAGTAAAAGCCCCACACACACTTTTTGCATCGTTACTGGGGCTGGATGCATTTGGGGCTGGGTTAGCCCTGAGATCAGAGAGGGGCAGCATGTGGGTCAGAGCCAGCACAAGGGAAGCAGTGGAAATGCAAGTCAGGAGGACAGGAGTGGGACCACCCTACTAGATGGCCGTGACCTGTTACTCCAACTTTAGCTTCTTACGTGAAACATCACGAGAGAAGCATCTGCAACGTAACTTAGTCCTAAAAAGGGGTTTTGTGATGGAGTTCTCTGTGTCCACCCCAAGAAGACAGAAGAGTCTTAGAGACGTAGCTGAGCTATATATTCTGCTCCTGCATATCCTTCATGGAAAGAGTAATGTCAGATGGGGGCATAAACTGTAATCTGTGGTCAGCTAAAAAAAAAATTAAATAAAAAATGCTGCAGTGTCACAGAATGGAAAACCAATGAGAAATATTTAGAAAGAGGAGCATGGACATATAATCATTTAATGAAGGTTTGTGTTTTCATGTGACTATCTTAATGTCATAGTTATGCTCCAAAATAATAACTATCAAGAAGGCCTATAATTAGGGGAAACCAAGAACTTCACTGTAAGCTGGAAGAGCCTGTCAGACTGAGATTTCCCTTTCTCAAACTCTTGGAATTGCAATGACAAGAGTTCATTTAATGGATAGAGGACAGTGATACTGCTGCTTTCTTGTGTTACTGATCTTGCTTTTAATGAGAAAACATTTTTCCTTTCCTCTTTTCGTTAGAAATTATGCAATGAGCCTCCAGTCTGCTCAGATGCATTCAGTGTAATTGAAAAGGTGCTCCCAGTTTCTGAAGCCGTATATTCAATTAATGTAATATGTCACAACATTTTCAAAACGCAAGTTTCTTAGAAAGAGAGACATTACCGTGAAAGAAGGAATTTAAAATACATGTAAAACACATTTTCTTGGAAAACTATTTGATTCAATTTGTTTGAAGACAAAAACCCATAAAGGTGTCTCTTATAGCTTCCTTCTTAATCTTCAGCCAAAGTTTCAGGACCATAAACTGGCATCAATGGAAGCTGCATCTCAGGAATGAAAGGAATATATGGCCTTTAATGGAAGAAATTTTTACACTTAAAAGAGAGAGAGGGGGAGCATTTCTATGCTTTGCAGTCATTCAGCATAAAATTACTTACTTATTATTCATGACTTATCTTTAAATGCTTTATTGAAGCATAATGCAAAAAAGTACCTGTCCATACTTAAAAACCAAAATTTCATCTATCTATCCTACATTTGGGTTTGGGCTTCAACATCTATTAAACAACTCCATTATTTTCCCTTTTTTGACATTGCAAGGTCAGTGCACCAATCATTCCTTGGGTGTGACAGGGACAACGGCACACCAAAAAAAAGTCACAGCAAATTTCAATCGTATTGCTTGCAAAGGAAAGTTAAAGATGGGGTGGCTAAGCAATAGCAAAAGAAAGTCTGAGGTGCAGCAGGACTTGCTCTGGGTATTCAGTGTCCTGGGACCCACAGATTGCAGTTTTTTCCTTAAGGCATCCTTAGTAGCTTTCGGTTTCCTTGAACACAAAAGCTTCATGTACCTCCACTAAACTTTCTCATTTCACATTGAAATCCTTTGACTTATTCCTCTCCCCTGTGCTCAGGATATACAGATTCTGCTTTCTCAGATATTTTTGGAAGGAGGGAAATGGAGACCACTGATTTCCTCCAGCAGCCTGTCTCAGATTCTGTACTTCTGCAAATCCTGATGTATCAGCAAGCTTTTAGGCCTACCTGGGGCTACATCGCAGGGGAGCAATCAGCTTGTTTTTCTACACAAAAAAAATGAGCTTTGAGGAGTAGGCAACTATCCTCTTGAATTTGGCTGAAGAATAACAAAACAGAGAAAATATCTGCCAGTGCCTGGATCAAGCCCACCGTGCATTCAGATCAATTCCTTCAAAGTATTAAGCAGACAACTGTTAAGCACTTATTTACAATTTACAAATATTAAATATTTTTTCCAGATTATGAAGAAATGCCTTGGTGAAGAAAAAACAGCAGTTTCATTTAGCAAACTATTTCATCTGTTAATGGTTGCAGATTTCCTGATGTCAGGAACTGTCTTCTGCCTTACTTCCAACTTCAGGTGCATGCAAGTCCTTCTCAGGTAGAAAATGCAAGTGCAGTGACTTCCCCTCCTCTGCAGTCCTCCAGCTTTACTCAACAGTGCTGAAATTTCACCAGACCCCAGGAGCAAGCCCTGCCCATTTGCATTTCACATTCCCTGTTGCCACTGCGCATTCCCAAGGGTCTGCTGCAAGCGCACCAGAATGGGCACACATTCCCCACCATCCCTCTAATTTTTTCTCATCCCTGCCTGCATAGTGCAGTCCAAGCTACATCACCTTACTCGGAGGTTATAGGTGTAAAGCAATGGCTAACGCATTGATACCCTCCTCTTTTTTGCAGCTGCTACAGATCAAGGTACTAGGCAGGTACTAGGCCACACAAAGATTTGATCCGCTACAATTAGAGAGAGACTTGAGCCTTTCTAGTTTGTCCCCAGCCAGACAGAAAGGGCAGGGCATCTTTCTGCCTCCTGAGGAACATGGGAAAGAAAAGCAACCAGCTATTCCTTTCCCGCTTTGACACATACCTTTGCAATCCTAGTGTCTCACAGAAGTCAGTGCTTGGACCAGAGATGGAAATTAAAGTCTTCTAAATCTCAGTGGAGAGCACCTGATCACTGCACTGTCTTTCCTGATGGACAAGCTCCGTCAGATTTAGTGAGATGGTTTAGAGTTAATGCCAGAGTTGCCAGCCCTCTGCTACACAACCAAGTGGCTCCTTAGCCACCACATTTGGCAGCCCAGTGCACTAACCTCAGCCACCACCCATTCCCGTTCACGTTTACCCCCGGCTCCAAAGCCCGGCACCCCCAGGTCCATCCTTACTCCGGAGTCACAGCCTCTGGCAGCAAGAAGCTTGAGTGCTGGAAAATAGTGACCTCATACCCACCCCAGAAGAAGAAAGTCAGCCAAGCTCAGCAGATCGAAAAGGCCTTTTCCCATTCTTTAACATGAAGCCAGGTATACACCTGAATAACTTTATTCTGCAAATGAATGGACTTTTCATTCTGTTAGCATAGTCTCCCTGTTGGTTGGAAGTTTACTCTTTCGGCAGTTATTCTGGTGGAATGTAATCATTTAACTGTGATTTATGGTACAGCTATATGCAGCTGGCTTAGTGCAAGGTGAACGCACAGCAGTACTTTAATAGTTCTTTTCCATTAGCAGGTATGTTTTTCAGTTGGCTTCACTGCGATTGGAAGAGTTGATAAATGTAACATATAAAACACTGTTGGTAAATGTCTTCAGGCTAAGAGTAAGCTTACTGCTTTACTCTCAGAAGGTGAGATAACTATATGCCTCTAGAAAATAACCTTCCAGGTGATAGCTGTGACTAAGAATTTGATGGGGAGGAGGAAAGAGTGTTTACAGTAGTGAGCTTAAAAGGAGTATCTATCCAGAAGCAGATCTAGGGGGAAAAAAACAACCTTCTCTTTTCTTGCATTGCTGGTCTTGCTTATAGGCTACCTTTCTGAACATCGACACTGATGCTAAACGGCATTAATAATTGCTAAGTTATATTAAATTGTGTATCAATCAAATTAATAACGTCTACCATACTTGAGGCATTTAGGTTCTTCAAAATCACTAGCATCTGCTCCTATTAAAAGTGACAGATGATTTGCAAATCCAAACTTTTGGTGAAAAACGTTAGCTAACAAGGTGAAATTAAAATTTACATCTTGTTCCAACATAATGAAGATAATTAAAAAGAGTGATAAAACCCTGATTAACCCTAAAAAGAGTGATAAAACCCTTTGATTAACCCTCATCCCATTTTGCACAGCACTATTATGCAAATTAAACATTGAACATTGTAAACTTAGTACCAGCAAAAGATTCCAATATAAATATATTCTAATTTAAAAATTAAGAAAATATAAAAACATGTCAGCGGATCTCTGACTGCACCCTTTGTCACTGCTGAATTAAAAAGCAGAACTGGGGGCATACACCACAGTGAGATAACTCATGCCTTGAGTTGCTGAAGGATTAGAGTTTGCTCCTGTTTCTTTCTTGTACCAGGCATCATCATATTCCCACAGTGATTTTGGTGTATAGTTTAATTAGCCTCCATACTATAATCAAGCTGAGCTCTGTCATCAGTAGTGTTCAAACCCTGCAAAATATGCATCAGAATAGAGGTGTTCTGGGTCACTGTGTCTTGTTTTGGTGCTTTTAGTTCAGTTTTGTTATTTTTCCAGGGGTAAAGGTCTCACTAAAACATTCATTTTAAGTTCTGCCTGGCAGAATGATGTCTGCCAGCACTGTATGGCTCTGAGCATTTAAAGTCTTTGTTCAAAGTCCTTTCGGTTCCCCAGGAACTCCCCTTTGGTCTCTACAGCTACTCTCTGAAGGCCTCAGCTGAAGACAAAAGCACATCAGCAGTATTAAGTTTTCGGATTTCTTTTCCTTCCGTGTGGATGTTTGTTTTGGAAGGACAATTCATGGGTTCCTGTCTGCAGTTTTTCAGGCAGGTAATCCTGCATTTCTGGCACAGGACTAGGACAGCTAACAAGTATTCAAAAAAGAAACTTCTTTAAATTCACAATATCCATCTTGCAGAGAAAACTATCGCTGTGCAGGGACCCAGATGAGGTGGTACAAGGGCTGTAGTCTATCTCTCAAATCCCAGCTGCTGCTTAGAAATACTGTATACAATGCTCTCTACCAAATCTACAGTAAGTCATTGACCAAACTACTTGTTTGCTTCTCCCCCCCGGCCCAAATTAGAGTAGCTAACTTAATGAAAAATGATTTTTTTCTTTTTGTTGCTTAGGAGGGCCTGAACATAAAGCTCTTATCACCAAGCCACAGCTGTAGGAGGAATCCTTTAATCACAGCCTTCCTCCTTGAAGAAGAATATAGATTTATGACCGGACTTTGGTTACTGAGCGAGAAAGAAATATTGCCAGCAGCCACCATACTACTTCCCATAGGCCGTAAACAGCTTTAATCTGCTTTAGCTGTCATTTTGAAGTCGAGAGATATTAGAGTACAATGTAATTATGTAGTTGTGGGCAGAAGCACAGTTTATTTTCTTTAAACTAAAGTGGCAGAGGTAAATTCGTAGTCTGAGCCTAAACAAACAAATCCTCCTCTCTCGGTCTTACTGCCACCATGGCTGCAATAGTCCCATCCCTTTCGTGCTGCTTCACTCACCGCGCTCTTCTGCTAATACACTTTCATGGGGACCCCGGCTTCCCACCACGGTAAAATGAGCTCACGTCTCTCTCTCTCTCTCAGACACACATAATGTTTTCTTGGATAGTACAAAAAGCTACTGGAAATGCTGTATGCTGTTTTTGTTAGGGGCACGACAGCAACATGTTCACCCCTGAGCTTCCCAGAGCAAGAATCCACTCCCATAAGCACATATGGAGGTGCTGGTTGACAGCCGGCTGAACACGAGCCGGCTGTGTGCCCAGGCGGCCAAGAAGGCCAATGGCATCCTGGCCTGTATCAGAAATAGTGTGGCCAGCAGGAGTAGGGAAGTGATCGTGCCCCTGTACTCGGCACTGGTGAGGCCGCACAGGCTCGAATACTGTGTTCAGTTTTGGGCCCCTCACTACAAGAAGGACGTTGAGGTGCTGGAGCGTGTCCAGAGAAGGGCAACGAGGCTGGTGAGGGGTCTGGAGAACAAGTCTGATGAGGAGCGGCTGAGGGAACTGGGACTGTTTAGCCTGGAGAAAAGGAGGCTGAGGGGAGACCTCATCGCTCTCTACAACTACCTGAAAGGAGGTTGTAGCGAGGTGGGGAGGAAAAATTTCTTTCCTGAAAGAGTGGTTAAACATTGGACCAGGCTGCCCAGGGAAGTGGTGGAGTCCCCATCCCTGGAGGTATTTAAAAGACGAGTAGATGAGGCGCTTAGGGACATGGTTTAGTGGGCGTGGTGGTGTTGGGTTGACGGTTGGACTCGATGATCTTAGAGGTCTTTTCCAACCTTAATAATTCTATGTGCTCATTTCTTTCTTGCTTAAATAGAGCATATGTCTGTCGTTATATAAAGAGTTTTAGAATAACCTGATGAACTATCATTTATCTTTGTTTTCATATCTAATAGGGCTTGTCAGGAAAGAAAACTCCTACTTAATACAATGCACATAACAAAAGGACATTTCACTCCCCCCCCCATCTCTAGAAAAAAGAAAGTAGTTCCTTTAGAACTTTTTGGCAGGAAAGGCCTATAAGTTCCTGTCTGGAACATGCAAGCTCCAGGTACAGCACTTATTTGAACGGTTTCCTGTATTCTAGGTGAATGTTGCAAACATTAAGTTACAGAGTTATTCTTCATCTGACCCAACGTTTTGTTTTGCATACAAAGTGAAATTTCTTCAATAGAAAATAAGAGAAAGACCAATTCTTTACCACGATACCTCAACTGTTGGCCAATATGGTACCCATTTCTCAAGCCTTTGCAACCTTTAATTCTGTCCTGTACTTCAGAAATCTTTACAGTCACTTTCTACCAATACTCTAAAAAGACGCACCTCTTGGATCCACTTCAGTAAAGCAGAGCCTTAAGTGCTTAAGTCTAACTTAATTTAGCATATCATCAAAGCACACGCCTAGTTTTACTGGAATCTATAAATTTATAAAACTGTAATAAGCATACATATATAATTTCTCACCTTATTTATTTCTTTATTAAGTGAACATAATGAAATTACATGGACTACTATCATTAAAGGATATTTGCCTCTTAGTCTGAGATTTCAGGGAAGAAAATACTAAACCAAACTTTCCTCCTTATATGATGTAATACTGCTGTCTTTGCATGACTGAAGACAACAAAGTGCAGATAAATTGCAGTCTTCCTGGATTTATATTGTTCTATGCTGCATATTGCATTTTAAAATTCATAAATTGAGAGATCTATTTGCCAGCAGCTACATGCCATTGCCCTTCCAAAGAACTACTGTAACTATAATGCAGGACACTGCAGCCTCCCTGGATTTTCTTACCAGTAATCTCCTTCTGACTGTCTGAGTTTGTCCCCCTCCCAAATTCTATCAGGAAGTGCTTAAAAGGTCTGAGTCTGTTGCGTGCTGAGTGCCATCAGTTCAACTGGTTTTAGGAGGTGCATAGACAAGATGTCATGAATTAATACCACTGTGACCTAGAGAAAATATATTTGTTCATTCATTAGGAAAAAGAAAAAAAAAAAAGGCAGAACACGGTTTATTGGACAAATTAAAAGGAGAGTGATGTGCTATAGCACTAGGAGCAGTAATTATCAATTCTGTCTGAAAAGGGAATAAACAGTCCTGAAGGGCTTTTTGCAGCATCATTTTGCCTCTGTATTCCAGCCAGGCATCAGTCTCCATGGAATCCAAACAATTATCCAGGCAAATTATTCCTGCTAAGAGCAAGACTTCTCCTAGCAAGCAACTTAAGATCTTGGTGCTGTGGGCCTATCAGTAAGATCTATTGGGCTGAACTTCTAGTTTCAGAAGCTGACGAATGTACATCTGTGCTAAATATAAAGAAGTAAAATACACTTCAAGAGCCCTTACTACTACCCTTTAGCTCCCTCAGTTCTTTATTCAAATGAAAACACAAAAAGGATAGGCAATTTTAGTGTCACTTCTGAGCTTTAAAAAATGAAGTTGCAGAGCGAAAAGGACTGAGGAAAACTCTAGCGCAGTCTCAAAATTAAACCACACAGCTTCAAAGATTGAGCAGGTCTTTTGACTAAAGACAAACATTTTCAATTAATAACTTTTATGATAAATTGTTGTGATAATTAAATGAGAACAGAGATTGGTTTGTATAAAATGTTCAGGAGAATCAGTGACTGCAAATTTCTCCACGCTTTTCTCCATCAGTATTCACCAGACATTAAAATGAACAGTTAAGCATAATCCTGTACAAAACAGCAGCATGGTCATAAAAAACAAACAAACTAAAAAGCAGTCCTATCATTTCTATTGAAATAGACAGGGATGTTCATTTAAAACTGGCATCTTCTAGTGGGAGATACCAAGATAAAGATAACCATCAAGAATATCTTTGTTGGATTAATGTCGTAGGTGGGTCACACTGACACTTTTTTGTAGTAAGCTCTATGATTAATAAAACTGCTGGGAAAGTGGTTCTTTTAATGACAGACAGATATATATTGTATGACCCAAGTTCTTCGTAAATGCCATCTTATTGTCAAAATGCCAAGCGAGAAATTTGATATGATTAATGTTCTTTCTTCCTCCTTTTTCCCCACACTGATCAAACAGAAGGCAACTAATCCGGTTGCCTACACTGCAGCGATTAACAATAAAAGGGGGATTTCTGCAAAATTCAGTCCTCGTCCCTTAAGAAAAACCTTTCATTTTACTCATTTTGCACTACAAATAATTAAGGGGTATGAATCAGAGGGCTGGAAGTGACCTCCAGAGATCAGTTAAATCTGTTTCCCTGCTTGCAGGCAGAAAAATCGTACATGGGGTTTCCCAAAAGATGTGTGTCCACCTGAGGTTGTTAAAGGCCCGCAGACAGGGTCTTTGCAGCCTCCCTAGCCACTCTGCTCCAACATTTCATGACCAAGGAAAAGCTTTTCCTAACATCTGAGCTAAATTTTCTTTTCTATAGTTAGAATTTCTTATCCCATCTGCCATCAGCATGGAGAACACATGCGCAGTTTCACCATTATTTTAAGCTTTCCCAGGATGACATTTTTGTCAAAAGGTGTGATCCCAGCGACCCTGGCTGCACATCCCTATTGTGTCCCTTGTGATGGCTCCAGTGATTCAACATCTGCCAGCTGAGCTGTTGATCCAGCTGAAAATGAATTGAGAAAAACAACTAGGTAGTTTTGAAGCAGATCAATGGCTGCAAGGCAGTAGGAGGTCAGCTTGACGGTTGAAACTCCTGCTGATGCTACTGCTACCAAGAAAAACCAGAGCACCAGCCTAAGATCCTTTCCCACTGAATTTCCACCTAGCCAGCTGTTTTCTATTCTGTGTTTAGGCACTTGATTATTACTGTGTAAGCCCAGTTCTTTCCTCTTGTCTCTGTTGAATAGAGCCATATAACTATATATCTATCTATCTATATATATGCCATATATCTATAACAAGGCCATATATCTAATCGTCAGACTCCTGCCATCCAACATTCAGATTTCTCCTAGTTGGTAACATCTGCAAGTTTAATAAGCCTACACTTTATCACATCCTCCTGATCATGATTTAAAAAAAAATTAAATAGCATCAGTATTAGACACAGGTAAAATGGTGGGTTGGTTAATGTTTCTGTAATTGAGGACACCTGATAAACATTTTAATAAAAAAAGAACAGAATGCTGTTGATGCATCACTCAATTAGAAATTAGGCCTCACTCCTACCTCATCAGCTGAAATATCAGAACAACTGGAAAAGTACAGCAAACACAGTGGTCATGTGTGATAATGAGCCCAGGTTCTCTAGACAATTAACTTTATTATTTCCTTTCTCACACTAGCCATGATGGTTCTTCAGAGAGATGCAAAAAGTACCGTGACTACTCTTATTATTTTATTGTAGCTACAACAGTTAGAAACCAAGACTTGTGAAGAAAAGACAAGCATCACCTTACAGGGGGAATAAAACCAACAAATATTTGATGGAAAAGTCACGCGGTTACTTACGGTCTAAAGAAAATCTGTTTTCAGCCACTTCATGAATATCACTGTTTGCATTCAGTAGTAATCTCCAAGCTGTAACAACCCCCGTAATTCTTTGACACAAGATGTTATTGAGGCCAAGAGCTACAGCAGACCTAAGAAAGTTTTCTTCACGTTAACGCCAGCAAGGCCCTCCACGGTCTCTGTGGGGAAGATGGAAATACCAGAGAAAGCTTTGAAAGTCATTACATAATCTCGTTTCTAGAAAAAAAGGGCTATTAGAAGTGTTAATTGTGACTACCAGAAGATCCCTTGTGAGAAAGAAATTTGTTGAAAATTAAAGGGTTCTCAGATAAGTTTTGTTTGCGTTTTCTCCTCATGAGAAGCTTCCTGATACAGAATCAGGGAGGTAGAAGAGGGAAGGGGGGAGAGAGAGACAGGCACCCTATCCAAGCTGGCCATTGTTATCCAAACAGCAGTGTTAGGAATGTCACTTTCCATCCAAATTCCTTAACTGCCGAGATCGGTAGTTACATTGTTCCTCCCTTCCCCCCACAACCAATATTGACTCTTTTTTCACTTGCTTCATAAACCAGAATTATTGTTTCTTATACAAGCCTCGAGAAACAGGACACTAAATTAGATAGACTACTGACTAATCTGTTAAGGTGATTCTTGTATTCCTCATGGAGACCAGTTCTTGGAAAGTCACACTCATGAAGTTAAAATTCATTCCCTGTGGAGAGAACCAATATAAGGCTTTTGTGCTACTGCTAAGCCCTACAGCTGTTGTGCTGCATAGATATATATTTAACCCATTCATATTAGTGATCAGGAGCTTCAGGATTTTGTTCAGTCATTAAGCAGACTCTAGAGCAGGTTAAAAGAAGAAAGAAAGAAAAATTACATACTTGTTTCACCTACACAGGTTAAAATCCTACAGGGTGTTTTCTACTAATAGGAGTTTTAAAAACAAAATTTAGGCATGTAATTTGCTGTTCACAGGGGTACAGTACTACCTCTCATGCTTCCTCCTGTCCCTTCCTCTACCTCAGAGACTGCAAATCAAACACTCTTTTCTTGAATATAACAAAATTGTTAAAGTACAGCAGTTTCATTTAAGCACCAGAAAAAAAATATTTATGATTAGACCATTATGTGTTAATATAACATTCAACAATTAAAATTACTTGCATCCAAATTTTATTGCCAGTTAATGGCATCTAAAATAATATTGATAACAAATGACGCAGAATATCTTCCCAGAAGTCTAATTCTGATTCATAAAGTTGTTTCATATACTGGTTTGAGTAATGATACAATATATAATGGGAATAATACATCCCATTTGTTGGTGATTTTCCGCAAGTTCTACATTAGGGTTTTCTTTAAACTTACACAGAATGCTCAAGAAAGTAAACTTCCTCATAGAAAATTGGTAAATAGGTTTAAACGGTGTCTGAAACCAGCTCCATTTTTCCTTGTAGTTCTAACAGTACAAAAGAAAAAACCAAAACAGACCCCAAACTCTACAAGCTTTTCACATTTACAAGGATCTTCAATAGATTCCAGTCCAAACATACCCAAAGATGGCCTCATTCCAGCGATCACAGTACTGCAAGGAGTCCTTTTAACCCTTATGAGCAAAAGTAAGGAGCAATCAAAAGAAACTCTGGCTCACTGGTCCGCAACAAGAAAAGGAAGCAGCCAACAAGAACTCGGGTAGTTGCTAATTAGCCAAGTTTTCCCATCGCTCTGAGAGCTTTCAGAAGTAAGCATTCAGCTCATTTACATGTGTTAGAAGGTGAGCACTTATTGATGACTCTTGAGAGCAGTAGGGGCTTGGTGAAACCCAAGGGCTGAACTGCTCTTTTTATTGCTCGTGAAACTTTGCAATCCTAGGAATTCTATGGAATAAAGCAGATACACTCCTCCAACGGGTTATCTTTTTGCTGCTCTTCATTCATTCCTCACTAAACTCTTTAGAAGAAGTAGAGTAGAGGCTATAACTCCTTTACAGAGCTAAGTCATTCAGATCATGCCATGCATGGTAAATTCTCTCCGGTTGCCCTCTCCTACTGCACCGATTCCCACTTGATACTACAGACAGGACCGTGTGCAGTCTCTTTGCCTGCATTTTGCAGAAATTAGGGTCGTCAATAAAAGAAGTCATAGCCACAGTACAGATTCCCTTGATTCACAGCAGGAGGGAATGCTACATCTGAAAGCAAGTGCTGTCATTTCAAGTGTCACCCAGTATGTCACCAAATGTCACCTTCCTAGATTTTTTTCTGTAATGACAGTTTAAAGCTATATGTGATGTTTGCTGAACCCCCTGGTAGATCATCTGTTATGTTCCACTTCAAAATCAGATGCTAGACCTTCCTGACATCTGACAAGTGATTGCCCTGTAGTTACAACAGTACAAAATGAAAAGAAACCCAAAACACCTCCCTAACACACACGCGTGTGCATGCACGCGCACGCACACATGCTCACCAAGCCTTTACCCTTTCAAAACCGATCCCTAAATGTCTTCTAATCCACACATGCACTTAAAGATCACATAAGAACCTTCACCTTTCACTCCCCATCCGCAATCGATTTGTCTGCTGTTTGTGGTCTTTAGGGGTCACTCATTTGGAAAGGTGAGCATTTCTCTAAAAACAGAGATTACTCACTACCTTTTTCAAAATGAAAGTTCCAAATAGACCTGTCGAATATGTAGGGGTTAGGACAGGTGGACATCCAAATTCTCTCTTTTTAGACTAAACAGATGTCTGTAAACACACACACATGGAAATGGGTCCTGAGTATGAACATTTAGAAGAATTAGTACAGAAAAACTTGCCCCACTTTGCCACTATTTTTCCATCAGTTTGCATTCATGGTAAGTTCTGTTATACATTTTTGAAGTGTCAGTGTTATTTCCAGTTTATATTGGCCCATTTTGAGTATCAGCCACACAGCATCAATAACACCTGGAATATATGAAGGAAAAAAAAGGCAGCTCGTACACATTTTCACAGGAACTGTAGCAGAGTTAAACACTAAATAAAACTCTCAGATCCATCAAGTGTCACACCCCAGTATCACCCAACCCTTCTACAATTTTATATCTAACACCTGTGCTCTGACAAGCTTTATTTTTGGCAATTTGTGTCTCCAAAAGTGACCTAATCTCTCATCCCCCCATGCGAATCTTAAACCAATGCAGGGACATTTTCAATTGCCTTCATTTATTTTTTGTTAGCATTGTTTCTAAAATACCTGCAGAAGTGGTGGGTGGTTTTATTGATGACACTCTCCGGGTTTATTTCCTGACTAGCCCACTGTTTATCAATGCTCGCTTGTTTCTTCCCCTCAACTTTCCCACTGCTCTTTATTCTTAAAATTCTTGACACTTGATGCTTCCTCAAAGCTGCCTCTGCTACATTTATTGTCCTGCCAAGTGTAAGGCTTCTCTCTCTCTGCTCTGCTTTTGACACTAAACTCAATGATCAGTTGATCAGCCTAGCCTATCTGTCTGGCTGTTGACATTGAGCCCCTTCAGCTTCTGTTTTCCTGTTCTATTTTTGTATCATTCAGCAACTTGCGTTTTCCTCTGAGGTCACCCTTAAAGGTCCATGTGTCATGTTTTTCATTTCTGCCTTGTCAGGAAAATCTCGCCACTGCATCTATCAAAGTAATCATCAGGCCTTGATGTAAAAGTGTGGTTCCTCTCACATTTTTCATTACCAGATAATTTATTAATATCCTCCTGAGCAAGACTAGATTTATCTTGATAAAACCGCTATCAGTGGCGACACAGTATACAGCACTGGAAGTGTTCAGCTAGTTTGTCAAATGCTCAGAGAAGAGGTGTCCTTTAACCTCTCCCACCCCTTAATTCCTCGGCAAGCTAAAAGAAGGTTTTGGATCCTGAGGCTCTGGAGGCTTTTGGCGTTGTGCCACTTCAGTAAAGCTTACCTGGGTCAGCCTCCTCAGACCAGCCCCTGCAGCACATCTGGCGCTTCCTTCGCGACACCCTCTGTTGCTGGCATGGATTACATACCCAGTAAATGAAATAAAAGTAACATAATGACATACACAGAAGCAAAAAGCTTTAGAGTTAGGAGTGCCATCTGATATCAAGAAACTACAGGCAGTCATTTTACATTTCAGGTCGAACAGCCCCGACACTGCTCTGGGTATTTTCTACCCGGGCTGATATTCTGTTTTCTTCTAGCAATTGAACCCTGCCTATGCACCCCTCCTCATCTCAGCACACTCTTGCTGTAACAGGCATTTCTCTTGTACGTTATCTTTGCTGGAAAAAAAACATCGTAAGGCTACTCAGCCAGCTCCCCGCTCTATTATATACTGAAATTAAAGCACAGGAGGCCCTCCACAAAAGCGGCTGGCTAACGACTCTCCTGGTGGACATTAGGCAAGAGATGCATTTGTGACATGAGTGGCAGCTGTGCAGACACCAGTTTATGTGATTCAGCACAGCTATTTTCATTAATTGTGTTTCACAGTTCATTTCCTCAGATTACACTCTAAATAAATAAATAAATAAGAGCACAAAGCCGCTGTGTTCTTTGAACCATCCACCAAACAAAAAGAAGGGGAAAAAAAGCCCTTATTTTAATTGGCTTCCTACATATTTTTCTGTCTTAGGTGCTTTTTAAACTGTAAACAAAAAATAAAATAAATTGCAGTTATATTCTGCTGTCTAATTATCTCTTCAGTTTTCCACAAAGACTTGGTAACTTACAGAGAACCCCGCTATTAGGAAGCATGCTCTAATGAAAGTGAAAATGCTGTAAGAGGCTTGCCTACAAACATGACGTATCTGTATCTGCTGCTTTACATGTTTATATTTTGTGGCTTGAAGTTAACACAGAAAAACTGTGTGTGCAGTCTCAGGAAATCAACAGCTTAGTTTAAAAACTGACCCCTTATGTCTCTTCATAACTATATGCATAATGGAAAAGTAATTACAAGAAACAATGAAAAATGCAAATGCAGAAATGGAAAAAAATTGCTTTTATTCAAATCAATAACGTGAGTGCTCTAAAAAGACATCCAACTCATGTTTGAGCAGATAGTGACAGGTGACTTGTTCAGCACCACAAAAAACCATCGAAAGCAGCCAACGTGGTCATGAATTATTAAGATTAAATATTGCAGGAGACTGTCCCAAAAAGTTGTTTGATAAAACAGCAGTTTTCACATCAGAAGATGTAATTTTAAAAAAACCTTCTGTAGGGAGGTTTTCCTAACATTGAAATTAGTGTGAAACCCCGACCCAATTCTAGTGGTTGTTGCTGGAACCTTTGTCACTCATAGCCAAAAATCGAGCTGAATCAGATACAGCAACCCGCTAAAGATCAAAATCTCTATAGGTTTTTCAAAAGCCTTTCCTTAGGAAGTTTTTCAGGTTTACAGAGGAAGAGATGCACCCAGGAATAGCCTTCGGCCTTGCTGTAGAGCAATCATGTGGGAATGTAGGTTCAAACCTTCATTTGAAGTTAGTCAGAGCACGTTCTAGCTAAAAGCCTTATAAAGCAGAGAAAAACTCTTCATGAGAAAATGAACAACATCCCCTCGGAAAACAACTACTTTTGACAGGGAAAATATCTAGTGGTGCTTCTTGTTTATTTTTACAAAAGATGCAAACATTGAAGGCTCAGTGTTTGCAAAAAATTGAGAATGAACATATTTAGAAAAATATGGGGGCAGGGAGTCTAGGCAATTGCTGAGTTATAATCATCCATCTACTATAAATATCTGCAGTGTAAAAAAGGCTCGCTCTCCCTCTGTGTTTCGGTGCTGCTGCTAAGCACTAAGCTTTTTTGTGGTTTCATTTTAGTAATCAGCATCTCTCGTACTTCCCGGACAGATGGCCATTCACACTTCAGTGCTCATTTAAACACATACGTCAATGATGACAGAACATTTCAGCTGAGAACAGGCCAACGTAATCTTCCAAATTCAAGGCTATCTGTCATTTTTGTTGGTTATATAAAACCAGAGTCAAAAGAAAGTAGGACTGTTCTTATTTGGAAAGCTAGAAAGAAAATGGAAAATTCCACCTGGCTCGCTCTCAACATGAAACTCAGGCAAGGCTATTTAAAATGATTTGAGAAGGTTCGAATGTCTAGCCTCTGCTGATCCACTGGCAGTTGCTCTGATCCATTGGCAGCTGGGGGTGCACTGGCAGTTGCTCTTGGGGCCTGCTAAGAAATGGGAGAAGCTAATATCAGATTGGAGAATGAATGTAGGGCCTCACAGGCTGCTCAGAGCCCCCACAAGAGCATTAATTCTATATATCCTCTTCAAATCCATCCCTTGTTTATTATGTAACGGTCCTTCGTTTGTCTCTTAAGGTATTAGATAAGTACATGCTAGCACCTTGCGGCTGCACTCTGCAATACACAAAAGGCAGACTGGAAATGGAGGGCAAAGTATCTTCCCGACTCTGATGCTGATCCCCTGCGTTTGCTCTGAGTGGACGCAGTACTTATGTGGATAAATAGACAAAATTATTTTCCACTGCTGTCAAGCCAGGATCTTAGACAAGAAGGAAAGCATTTAAATTTAATAACATTCTCTTCAGCTCCAGAAGGAAGCTATGGACTATGTGTAAGAAATGGAAAAAAAATGGGAAAAAAAAAAATCTATCCATGACATTTCTGGTTCATGCCAGTCACAAGAAGAACTTGTATTCTGCCAGGAACATTACTTAACTGGAGGTTATCAGCAAATGATCTTTTTTTTTTTTTCTAGTTCAAATAAACTTTACAGGCAATCTTTTGGGAACTTTGCCAAACCTAAACCAACCTATGAGCCATTTAAAGTTCAATTAATTAGTAATTAGGAGGACAGAATTAACACAGGGGAGCATTTAAGACAGTGTATATGTAATCAGCCAATAATTATCAACACAGCAATAGAAGTGTGACACGGTATGAGTTTCCAGCATATCCACCTAAGTGTGTAAAGATAATGAACGTAGCAGTGGCTAAATATTTTAGCTTGCCATCCGTGTGAATCTCCAGTAAGTCTACTTCTGCAATTTGCATCTAAGCTACTAACCATAAAGCTAAAGAGGCTCAACTGGGAGTAAAAAATTTCCCTAAACTTACAATGCTGTTTAACAGCTGAGTCTCAAAACTATGTTTTTCAGGAGTACTGCCAATAATTGAGACGTTTATTGTACCGTACTTTTGTCATTTGTGTCTGCAAACAGAGATTTCTCATCAATAAACAAAGCGCAGCAGTGGATCAACAGTCCAGTCAGAGTTGCTAAACAAATGGGGGGGTGTGCATATAAGTGAAAAACAAAGGTCATGAAAATCAGTTTGACTCTGAATGATTCCATCATTCTGAAAGGAAAAGCTGTGAAAACTGCAGAGTTTAGGGAACACATTTTAGAAGTAAGTTAACTGAATTTATGCTGCAGTGACTTACATGGTCAGGGCAACCATTGCCATCCCGCTGTGGAAGTCTAACACTGGTGGTACTGGAAACTACCAGTGCATTTCAAGAATGCAGTCATGATCTTCACATATGGATCATAAAAGATCAAAGAGTTATCAAAGCATTCAGTATTTTTCTGCCATTCCTGGTACAAAAATTTAGAAACAAATGATTAGGCTAAATAAAAATCTTTGAGATAACAGAAGAAGTGTAACTACTTCCAAAGGCGTAAAACACGCCGGTGAGTAGTTGGATTTAACTTTAGTCGTGTGGTTAGTACTGGAAAAGGCCCCTTAAACAAACTTGTCTTGTCAAACACATTGCTAAATAAAAGAAGCTGACCCAGAAGGATCCTTCAAGGCACAACAGAGGAGTGACTTTACAGATCAGCAGCTTTAACAAAGTAGAGGAACTGACCCAGGATAGGATTAGCTGGATAGGCAAGCGGTGTGTTGTGAGCACCTGATTGAGCTGGAACAAGACAGAAGATGAGAATAAAATACCCTTCAGCTTCTCGCAGAACCCATTGCTAAACTTTCTGGGGAACAAGATAAATTTGAAGGAAGAGAATGATTAGCTTTTCTTCTGGAATGTAATTCGTAATTCATTCTGACCGAAGAAAAAGGAATTCTTTTTTTGTGGAGGAGGCTGAAAGTATCTGAAAGAATCTCTCTGCCTCACCTCTTTGCTTTTTCCGATTTAAGCTTTCTCTTGTAGCTGGTGGGAACATTTGAAGTTGACTGAATGCAGATAAGAGGGCAGGACAGTCAAGATGCATGTTCTTTTTACAAATTGTTTTTCTGTATTTTATAATTTTCTATGGTTCAGGCATACGATGAGATCTGCCACATCTGGTTGACACTCCTCTATGGGAGTGTCAGCAAAGCAGAAATTGCTTCTGGGTGAACAATATTCATTTAAAATATCATTTTTTTTATAGAAAGCTTTAATCTAAAATTAATTTCGTCATAACTATATGGAAATGCCATCACTCTTCTTGAAAGTAACAGATGACTCACTGTGCCTCCTACTGTAAATTTCATATATTTTGCTTATGTAATCTCTGGCAAAAATTGGTTAATAGTCACTATCGACTTGGGTGCACTATATATCAAATACTACAGATTTCCTTTGAGTAGATCAAACTGTTTTACCAGTCAATATCTAGTAGTAGATATTAATTAGATAACAAATTACTGAATGCTTAATTTGAATTTCTGAGTTTGGGGTTGGTTTGTTTGTTTTTCACTTACACATGGTTTGGCACTCCCATATGGTTTAGGATGGTTTATGAGCGCTCTGGATTTCATTTTTGCAAGCTGCTAAGTTCTCACCTGTAATCAGATATTTTGAAATCCAGATGGAAGAACAAAATGACATAAATGAGCATTACTGCAGCACTTAGATGTGCAAATGAGTTTCTTTGAATATCCCTCCCCTAAGCAGATTATTAAAGCAGTAAGGGCAGTCCAAAGCCTGTTGGCCTCCTCTGAATTTTTCGAAAGGTACCTTTCAGCCAAAGAGAGAGATCTATCTGTTCGGTAACCTAAGTCTAAAGATTATGGTTCATGATGTTTACCTATATACAATTAGCCAGTTCACTACATGCCATCTCAGCATATTCTATCAGCTGTAGGACTTTTTTTAGTCTCAGGTTTTTTGTGTACTTCTTGACTGCACAATTACTACTAATGCCTACTGCTTAGGCATATATTCAGGCTTCAGTCTCTGTCAGTAACTAAGATCAGTTCCTCAGTAGGACACATTAGCCTTTATGGCTTTTGATATAGCTTCTTTTGGTGATGCCCATCAACTCACAGGAAAGGGGGAAATCCATGTTCTTCAGTATTCACAAATATTCTGTTTGTTAGTCACCTGCCTCTTTCAGTCATTGCATCACCTCAGTCGCACAGGCAAAGTAGGTAGGTGGTTGTGGTTTTTTTCAAGCCTGAATCATCAATATGCCATTTCAAGCTTTCACTTGGGCAGGCCCGCTTTAGCCTAAAGTAGTCAGTAGCAACAGAAAGAATTTGCTTGGACTATCTAATTATTATTTGTGGTGCAGTTCTGTTCAGTAATATTAATGACTGTATAAATAACAAAATAACTTCTTACAGTTTTGCAAGATGTAATTCTCTTTTAATACCTGACCTTCTTATGTTTTAATAAACTCATTGAAATTCCTTTTTTAATTATTAAACACTGTAGCTATAAAAAGAGAGAAAATGCCTTGGATATTGCCTGTGGTTTAAATATGATAAACAAGAATTTTGCCTTTCAAATGTCAGTTATGAAACATTTTGTTGAACACGTCTTTAATTTAAAGATGATGGTAGCTACACTGCCTGAACTGCTTTAAAAATATCAATCTATAGAGATCACCAATACAGCCCATTTTTCTACCTTCACTTATCTCATAATAGCTTGTACAGGATATCCAGCTGAAATCTAACTCGGTATAGAAAAGAAAGGGCAGCCCATTCGTGCAAGACTTACTCTGTAACGATTACTGATTTTATTTGTATCGTGTTAGTGCCCGGGAGACTTGCCCCTTATAAACAATGCTAGCACCAAGAATTGCCCCAAAGTCCTACTACCAAAGGAATTACAACCTGCAATCTTTAGATTGCCTGTTCCTCAAATTTTTCTCATAGCTAAGTTTAGAAGCTAAATGTTTCCAAGAATATTTCTGAGCAAATGAACTTTTCCCCCTGTTTTCTTCAAACACACATCACACCCCAGAAACCTGAATGGCAACTCACGTACACGAACGCGGAGTTAACAGTTGAACACAATAACAGCAGGAGATGTGAAATCACTGGCCGTGACTCACTTAGTGAAGACATACCTATTTCTCTCTAGAGAAAGACGTTTGCATGACGTGTCAACAGAAGATCTGTAACCACTAGGCAGAACCACTAGGAAGGAAGACTTCAAGGGCTATTTTGGAAAAACAAAATGTGTAAGTAACAAGCTTGTCCATGCACAAGCTAAAGCAGCTTTGAAAAATCTTTAAGCCCTGTTTCTTCGGGTAAATCAGAAACGCCTAGCAAACTAATAACCAATGCCAGCATAGTGCAGTTGAACTTTCCTTGTAAATGGAGCAGGAAGAAAGGACTGATTTTAATAAGATAGAGATTGGCTAGGAAAAAATTACCCTAAACTTCCAGAACACTTTTGTCTAAGTTTTATGTAAGTATCTCTGTATTTGTTTGTGAAAGAAGAAAAGAGGAAACTCCAAGTTTTTTCTTGCTCGTGTTTTCTGAAATTGTTATACTTGCCGTTATCGAAGTGCTTGAATAACATCTTTTGCTACCTCAAACCCTAAAAAACAGTTTGGAAAATTGTGAAACCCTATTTCAGATGGAGAGTAGTCTCCTAAAAAGCTATCTTAGCTCTGTAAAACAGATCATTATTTGATTATCAGACACACATGCCAAGTCATAAATTAATACTGAAGTCAGTGATGGGACCTGAACCTTGATCTGGTGGCTTCCCAGGTGAGTGCTCTGCACTTGAGGTAATAGAGTAATTAGACAGCTTTTTCCTCTGAAGGATAATTGCTAATACATGTTAGCTGTTGGAGAGGAAGCCCTCCTGAGGGGCAGATATGGGTTTCCTTTTTCATTAAAAAAGAAACTTAACTTTTTCAGTGGTTAACCTTCAGCATATTAAAATGTTTAGTGCCCAAGTTAGATAGAAGTGTTCCTCTGAGTAACAAACAATTAAACATAGCAGACAAGTGGGAAAGTAGGACTATGGCTCTCAGACAAACCCACAGTGATAATTAAGTAAAAGCTGCGCTGCTAACCATTCTGTGTAGGCATAACCCACAGTACTGCAAGCCAGCATACAACTAGTGCAGGTGTTGCTAAATGTAATAAATCCACATGATCCACAAGAAGCTCATAAACAGTCTACACCTTACCTACAATCACAATTTTTCAGAGATGATACCCGAGATGTGTCACACTACATGTTTACAAATCTCTCTGCTTACGAAGTGCAAGGGTTCAGTTTCCTCATTTTTCCTGAACTCTGCTCCTGCTTTTGGAGAGTCATGAACCTGCTTATATATGTGCATATACATTTATTAAATAGATCAGATTAATAAATGTCATTTGATCTAAATCTATTCTAATCTTAGCAAATTAAGATTACCCTGACCCGTACAAAGACAGAAGTATCACATATACTAAGTCTTAAAAACTATAGATACTCAGAAATTCTGATAGATGAAAGAGAATTGTACAACTCATGAATACAAAATGTAATACCATGTCAGAAGCTCAGTTTGGTCCACTGAAATGTGCAGAAGTTTTCCTATTGACATGAATTAAACCAGGTTTAGAGTCTAAATCGTTTAGGTCCGATCCTGTCTTCCCTTATATCTTCTGTGATCGTTTGCATTTTAAAGACTGAATGTCCGGTGTGAAATGCTGCTAGTCTATTGAGTCTCAGAATATAAATACCAAGATTTTCATTTCCTTTTAGGTATTTTTACTTCCAGAAAATGTTTTTTCTTTCAGAAGCACAACATAAGATACATGTCAATATATTACAGGTGAGCGCATTATATTGCTGGACAGATTCCATGGGCTTCACCTGCCTGGTAACTTTGAATGAGAGTGACAAAAATCCCTTCAACTGGATTTCAGTGCTAACGCGAGATAGATTTGAGCAGCAGAGCATCCTTTCCTTAATTCCAATTTTTTTTTTTTTGCCTTCTCTCAAAAGTTTTCTGTATCATCTCTTTCTTTCTACACCTTTCCGGGCTGAACTGGCATTCCTGGAACTCAGCAATTCCTGTCAATCACTAAGAGTTAAGGCCACTCCCAGAAAATTTGAACTATCAGCATGGCAGCATTAGTGCTGCAGGGACGAGTGGCATGTCAGCAGTAGTAGATGGAGCCATTTACAAATTGCATTAAAAAAAGAGAGAGTATGATTGCCGACCCCTGGAAACAGAGTGAATCCCCATTATAGCATTTTTGGTTATCATCCCAGACTGCACAGTAATTTTCATACTATACAATAATAAAGTGTCCTTTTGTTTTCAGGCTTCGCTTCCTCATTGCACTACTTTACAGTCAGCATCAACAGTACGCTGGTTACTGTCTTCTGGAATAGATGTAAAGTCAAGGTCCTGTCCAGAAGTGCTGACTGAAGGCAGCTCCGTGCTTTTTGTGCATTTGGAAACATTAACTTGCATGTTCTATTTAAACCTCAGTTTGAATAATCATATATGCTAGCCACTCAGCTTAGACTTTTTCAGATAGACAGGTGGTCTTCTTGAATTTCT
Source organism: Aptenodytes forsteri (assembly GCF_000699145.1). Taxonomy (NCBI): domain Eukaryota; kingdom Metazoa; phylum Chordata; class Aves; order Sphenisciformes; family Spheniscidae; genus Aptenodytes; species Aptenodytes forsteri. The sequence continues at coordinate 5,095,157 of NW_008794125.1, read as the reverse complement.
TTTCATAAGTAAATACCTGCACATATATAAACCTGAGATTTCATTCTGATAACAAAAGACATGATTCACTTTTTCTATTTATGTTCTTCCTCCATGGACCTGCTACCACACGTCCTCACAGATAATCCCTTGACATTCGTGTACCTACTTGGAGAGTAAGTACCTCGCAGTACAAGTGTGAGGTAAGGCCATGCCATCGTACTCTGTTACAGATGGGACTTAGAGAGACAAAAACACTAAAGCCCACATCTTCAAAATTATTTATCTACCTGTCTTCATAGATCTTAAATACATTCATGGATTTCAAAACAGTGCATCCATAATGAAACAGAAAACTGAAACAAACTTTCCGGAATTTCCTATTCCTAGATGCAGCAAGTTTGTACATGCCAAATTTGCTAGTACTGTGCAGGACCTCAGAGCCCCACAGCCCCTGGGTTTGCACAGGAAGGCAGCACCTGTGCAAGCACTCAGTCTTCATCGCGGGGAGGGGATTTAGAGTTTTATGGATTAAAAGCTGTGGAGAGGAAGATTTCCATTACAACATAAAGCAAACAAAGGAGAGCAGCAGCGAGAACTCTCACTATGCCACCTTATTGCCAATGTATCTCAGGAAGGACAATTAATGGAGGCCTTGCGTCTGCATATTCATCAGTCCTTTTGCCGAGACTGCCAACATGAATAACTATGAAAGCTACTTGTGGTGCTGGCTGACAACTGTCCTCTGAGAACCTGATCAAGAGCACTGTGCCCTACAAAACTTCATTTTACAGATGCGAGATTTTGGGTCCAGTTTGGGCCTTTGGAACTAAATTGGCTTAAAAAGAAGTTCAGCTTTGGGGTTGGATTGGTTGCAGTTGTTACGACTGCAGCTGGGAAGGCTCTCTGGGATGCGATACGCCCCTGTATAAGACTGTTTTATTAAAAATGCTGTGTGAATGTTTTGGAGTGGGAAACTATTTAACAAATTCTGCATCTTTGTCTGTTGGCAGGTTATAATTGTGTAATTTATTCATCCCTGCTTTATCTGCCAAACTCTTTCCAATTTTTAGTCTATTAATTGGACACCAACAGTGTACATTATGAGTATCTGATATTCATCCTATTGTTTCTGATTCTCCTCTGGGTGAGGAGAGTTCTTGGCAGCTGACTTCCACTGTGACCACTCAGGCTTCCAAGTTCCGCATTAACTTTCTGATGAACATTCTCTAATAATCACTTAAAATTTACTGTTTCGGCAACATTACTGCCATTAAATTTACTTGTCTGAATATTCACAGAAGTCAGCCCAAACAATATAAATCAAATATGTTACTGAATATAAATGAGGTTAAAAACGTGTATTAATCTAATTTTTTTTTGTTATTTGAATATGATGGATAATAGTTCAGTCTGTCATATTGCTGATGTTGAGGTATTGATAATATCTTGGTTAGGCAGGCACTATTTTCAAGGATTTGCAGTCACTACCTTTTATGTTCCAACTGATGTGCACACCATAGTTTTATTACAGTTCATTTATTAATCTGGATCTGAAGAAGCTATTAGTTAACATTAAAACTGACAATAACTATACTGACATATTTCTTCTTAAACCTGAATTTTTTTTATATTGCTAGAATTAAATTTTTCCAGTGTCTAGGATCCAAAAAAAGTAGTTTATATAGCATAATTTGTTTGCGTTTGCCATGATTTGCTTCACCCATCTGCATTTTCTGACTGCATTACTAAGCATCACATTTGGCACAGACATTTTAATCTACCTGGCACAGAAAAAGAGTTTTCTCTGGTTTTATTTCAGAATTGCTGAAAGTTAATAGTTTTTCCAGTGTCAGATTTTCAAGTATAGAGACTTTGACCCACTTACTTTGACCCCCCAGTATTTTAGTCTATTTCTTCATATCTATTTAGATGAACTCGATATTTATTAAAGGAGCAAACTGTGTTATGATGCTGGCCTAAGAGTTTTCTTTTAAATTTATCTCCGTCTTCTAAAATCTGAAAGATGCTGGTACAGAAGATACAATCCATGTGACATAATGACCATTCAGTAGTCAAAGAGGCAATTACCGAGTCGATGTTAGCAAGGAGTTCAGGATGTCAGCATGACAAGATGAAACAGAATAGATTCTGCATGAAGCCAGGGGCTCTGTATCTGCTTTGTGCTCATTCCATTAATTCGAAATCACAGACTCAACAGATCCATGAATAAGGAGACCAGACATCCTTTAGGTTTTGGTGGTGGTGGTATTGAATAGTGAGCTCTTATGTGTGGATATTATTATGTGAGATTATGGGTGGGTTTTTTTCCAAATTCTTATCTGAGTGATTATGCAGTAGAAACGAGCCTTTGGGGTACCTAGTTCCCATCCAGTTTTGTTGGTTTTGAAATGGAAAAAACCCAAACCAGTGTTTTCTACTCTGTCAAGTCACTGTGACTTTCTGAATATTATTATTGCTTTAGGGTTGTTCTGGTTTTACATGATTTTGCATTTCCCTAAATTTTCTTAGCTGCCTTTAAATGTTACTGTAAATCCCGTCACCCATTTCCAGCTCGGCAAATCAGCTTTCTCTTTGTTTAACCCTTTGCGACAAACACATTTTAAAGACACTCTTCTCCCCTCATCTTACTTTCTAAGTTATCAAAGACCCTTGGGATCACTAAGGATACAGGGAAATTTTTCACACAAGGAGCCTAATGCCCTGATCACATTCGGGGTTGAGTAATTGCATTTCATGCATAGTGCATGAACACGTGGAAGAATCTCCTCTTTGCACTGTCAGCTAGACACAGCACTATGGATCAAACTGCTATTTTTCAGATTGCTAGGAATGCTTTATGGAGAGAAATATATATCTGCCAGCAAAGCATTTTCCAAATGAAGACAGAGCATAAAACCACCCTGCAAGTAACACAAACTGGTAATGGTGACATTTTGCAGTATAACTGCATTTGCTAGCACAGTAATAAGAGGTAAAGAGCAAGGTTTTCACGTGCATGCAATGTCAGGGAAAGTTGACAGCATTGGCGCGCTGCTTGTGCTGGAAAAATACAGGAGAGGCCTCAGCAGTGTCAGGAAGGATTTCTTCCTGACAAACAGAATGTCTCCTGGCTTCCTCATCCTGCAGCCCTACCAGCCGGGTCCCACAGTGGCAAGCGAGAGCACGCCCTTTACTTGTCAGTCCCACCAGTATGGCTGCAAGCAAACATCCAGATCACAAACAGAAGTTGTATTTAAAAACCCGTGTTGCTCTTCTCTCCTCTTCTGCAAACATTTGTCTCCTCTTCAAGGAAACAACATTGAGTTCTAACAGAAGCAGCGTATGTGAGCCACTATCAAGTTCTTTTTTCTTTTTCCCCAGGAAAGAGCAAATACCACCATCACTGGTGCAATTGAAAACTGAGTAAAAAGGTGTGGGTTTTTTAAAATAAAATCTGCTGCTAAAAGGGAAAGGGACTAGGGGACCTTGCTATAATGAATGCTTTACTTTATACATCAAATGCTTTAAACCACCTCCCCTTTTTTTTCCCCGCAACTTTAAAGAAAGGTTAGAAATATTTTTAGACGTGATTGTTTGCCAGGGAAGTAAGTGGGTCAAAGTCTCTATACTTGAAAATCTGGATCTTTTCTCATTATTTAACTCTATGCAGTAGCAAACCAGAACTTTTTGGACTCACTCATTCCATAAAAATTAATGTAATAGTCCCCATACAGCAAGAAAAAAAAAAAAACAAATTTTTTTCCTCCCTTATAGTTACCTAGGAGGAACAGAACATGGTATTCACATGCTTGTGATATCAAATTTTAAAATTTTGCAACACTTGGTAACAGAGGCAGAAAAGCTATACCAGTTTAAACCTGTGAGAAATGCAAAAGCATCCGAACATTAGGAAAACAAGAATTTATGTAAATCTAGCTCTCGGAGGATACCAGGTCTATTTTCATAGTCTGCAGACTGGAAATGTTGACTGTCAGAGGGCTAGGTTCACTTCAGAAACTAAAAAGACAACTTTAACTGTTCACACAAAATCAGAAGTCAGCTGGTAGCTGAATAGAGACAAGATTTTCCTATTTCTTGTCTTGTCATCCCACACTGATTTATTCGAGCTTCTTTTTCATTTAAGGGAAAATTTCAAGACATCTGTCTGATTAGAGAAAACATATAAAATCCCTAGATCAAAGCATTAATGAACCCCAATGTAGAAGTTGTTTTTTTCCCCCAAGTAACTTCTCAGAGTTGTATAGCTGTCCCTGTTTATTTAATCTTTCCTCATATGGGTATTTTTCTGTTGTGTTCTCTTTTGATTTCCTAGCAATTCCTAATGTTCTCCTGAGTGTTTTGGCAGCAAATCAGCACTAACCTGATGTCTTAAGAGAACAATTTACAATGACTTTAAGATGTCTTGTGAGTGACAATATTTAATTTGGAGCCCATAATGACATAAGTAAAGTTAGAATTACTTTCCTCTCTATAAACAATACTTTGAATTAATTGTCCAATAACTCAATATTAAGTAATCCTCCTGTAACTTTTCCATGTCTGCTATAGATTAAATTGTCCTGCATAAATTTACATCAAGGAAACTTTGTCAGAGAAACTCTCTCTAAATACACAACACAAAGTTTAGCACAGAGCCCTGTGAGACCTTATTAATAACCCCCTTCCAGCATGAAAATTTAGCATTTATGCCTATCCTTTGTTTCTATTTTTTAACCAGTTATTAATTCACAGAAGAAACTTGGCCCTCTTAAAAACACCTTTGCTGGCAACGTTTTTGGAGATTCAGGTTTGTTACGTTGCTCAGATCAGCCTTATCCACATAGCACGTTTGCTGCTGGCATCTGTGGATCTGCTCCGTCACTATGAGTGTACGTACCAGGTCCAATGTTGCTGTGATGAAAAGGATATCATACAGCCGAAATTCACACAGTCTCCCACACCTCTGCCTGCATGGAATTTAGAGGTGCGGGGGAAAGCGTTGAGCTGTGGAAAACACATACATACGTAGCCATAATCCTTTCATCAGATCAGCTAACCTGTACTCATGAAGCAGCCTAATTGAGGAAATGCAGAAGATACGCTTTTGTACTCTCACCAGAGACTGCTTCAACATAAAGTGGTGATACAGATGTTTTTTAAGAAGTATCAGAGTCTATAACAGGCTTTAACTGTCAATCAGTACAATAGGACTGCAGTCCTGGATGTCTCCTGTTGCTGCTGGAGTCCCAGGGAGCTGCTAACACTGTAGTCCTGGTGACAGGGAGTGCCAAGTGTAATGTTGCTGGAACCGTGACTTGCTTATTCGTTTTTTTGTTTGTGGGCCTTTGAAGGTTTGACATGCTGCTTGGACCCAGCAACATGAACTGGTGTTTCCCCTAGCAAGAGGTAGAGGCCAGCATTTGATCCAGTGACACCATATGTTCTTGAGCTATGGTTCTTTCTCGGACACTAACTGTATTTTTAGCACCTCCCTGACCAGTTCTAACCAAGCTTGACATTTGGGTAGAGGAAAGAGACTTTTTTATATCCTGTCAAAGGAAAAACAGGAGAGTTCATCTTTGTCAGAAGCACCTAGCTTGCCAATTGATACACAGATACCTTTTCACAGTGGTGACTGACCGAAACACTGGAGAGAAGTGTGGAGGGAGTCAGGGTGCTGTCAGGACCAGAGGAGAGGGGGAGACTTGGAGGGAGAACACTGATGACATGAGCAGGTACCGAGGGAAGTGTGGGGTGGAGAGGGCAGTGTTGGAGGGAACTGGAAAAGGAGGTTGCAATACAAGGAGGATGCACACGTGAAAAGTGTTTGAAATAGAGACATGCAAGGGATTTAAGATGCAAAAAAAAAAAAAAGTGTAGGAAACCAGACTTCATTTTCTGCTGTTCATAAAAAAACCCCTAATTTCTCTTCTACTAAGGTCTCCTTGTTAACAGTCGTCTTAGGTACCAGACATTTTCAAAGAACTGATGGTCTCTTCATCTACTGCAGATGATTCTTTTTTATGCAGCTGATTGTTAATTCCTACAACACTGGTGTAATTCCAGATTCTGAATCTTCATTCACTTTCAGGACGTAACTATCATGTTACTCCTTGAAGTCGCTCATTAAATTCACCCCATCTTATTCAAGAAGCATGCTGAAATCTGGATGGACACTTTTGTTACTTCTTGGTTGAAGTACTTTAATGTGCTTGATTTGTTTTGGCTTCCTAAATTCTGTGTGAACTGTTTTGCAGTGATCTAGAATATAGCATGTTCTACTCCTTGAACTCACCACTTCTGTAACTTCTCTGATTCTGTGTCTTATATCAAACTATACATAAAAAGCTAATGTTAGCCTCAGTGCAAAGCCAACGATGTCACTGAAAATATTTCCCACCCCACTTCTCTCATGGTCACCATCCAAACCACTAGTTAAATCTAGCTCCCTACTAAGGGCTGTAAAGCACAGAAAGATCTAGCCAAAGTCAAATCATTCAGTGATGGGTTTTTTTCCCTCATTGATTACCAATAGTGAGTCATGCAAATCCATCTTCATCACACTGTAGATGGCTGATTTTCAGCAGAAAATATAGCTGTAATAACCATAAAACAATGTGCTCCATACTTAAATTTCTTTATAATAATTAATATGTGTATAATTACAAATAATGGTATATATTTAAAAAAAAAGACATAAGCAAAAGAACATACATCGTTTCTCTAAAAGTAAGAGTTCCCCACCTTCTCAGACTTTCTGCATTACTTTATGATACAGAACGGTAGATTCAGGATTTGCTAGACCACAGGAGAAAGCTAACTGCTGATTAATGTAATCAATACTGAAAACACTATCTTAAGATATTTTAAGGAAAAGCCAAGTGCTTGACTGTTGCAGCTGAGGAATCAGGCAGGTAGCTGGACCCATATATTACTGCTGACTTTTAGCAAAATTACTAGGAGTCTAGCCAGATTCAGAGACACGTCTACTTTTAATTTTAGGACCAGGCCTTGTTACTGAACCAGGCACTGCAAACTCCTATAGAATCAGGGGAAGCTGATTTTCCCTACCACCATGTTCCTCCCCCTGCAAAGCAGGCAAAAAGAGGACTCTGCCTCCCCTACACCTCCCAGCCCTCAGTTCCACCTGAGTTCAGTCCCTCTGAAGCCCTCCTGGGCTCCAAAGCTGAGACACAAAGTTGTGATGAAGAGCTGCTGCACTCACGCTTGTCACAGGACGGTTTGCTGTGAGAGCTTCACATGGTGTTGCTAAAAAGCAGAGTTATACTACATGCATGAAGAATCCATTTCAAACTATACTCCTTGTTTTTTGAATCTAAATGTGACATACTCTCAACAGAAGGCAATTTAATAGCCTTGCATTTGTACAGGTGGTTTATAAAACATGTATGTCTCTCCTCCAGCTAGTGACTATGCAAGAGAGCAGGTAAGACACAAACACATGATCAAGCCTACTGCCTGAAAACGTGGAACGATTAAGATATTTTATTGCATGCCCTTCTTTGTTTCATTCCAGTATAGTTACAAAGTTATAATCTGCAGTGCCTTAAAACCTAAGAAAAAATTAGCATGCTGTTCACCTGAATAAAAGTATGTTCTTCTTCACTGAGTCCTTTAAATGGTCTGAAAACTAAACTAACTAAAGGTTTCTTTAACTAATAATAGCCAACTCCAATATTTCAATTTTCACTGCAAGGGTAGTGCAGCAGAGGGTAGTCCTCAGATAATAATAAACATTACCACCTTAGTATACAGGAAGAGACAGGAGAAAGAGGCATGTGTGACTTGATTCTGTTCTCTCTGGTCATTCAAAATACCTTGTATTTCAGCTAACTGAAAGGTACTCACAGGAAAGGCTGAAGTGGTAAGGGTGAGAATGAGAATGGGTCTAGGCAGTTTGATTAGTAACATTCATATTGATTTCAGTTGCTATGTAGGAGAGGAGAAAAGTTATTCCCATTTTAGTTTTAAAACCTAAAGCCAAAATAGTTTCATTTACTTAATGACAAAACTAGTCACAGCAGAAAAGATTAATTTTTTGTTAAAGTACTTTGCAATATAAAAAGATCTTTGCAAGCTTCAAAATAATTGTATGACATTTCTGCTTTTTGCCATTTCTCCCTAATATCATATAGGAATATATGTACAGTAAACAGTTCCTTCATTTTGACACAGACTTCAAAATAGGGATAGAAAAGTGATGGAAAAATCTATACCATAATAAATGACCAAACAACAGTGTTGACTCTCTCAGAACTGCTGTCTAAGTAGATTCCATCGTGGCAAACACTTTGGCATTATATATTTAGTCATGTTTTTTGAAATAATGTTCCCTTAAAGCATCTTGGACCATACAAGGCCAAAGTGGCCTACCCATCCTCAAATCCAAACACAGACTGACCCAGAGTCTAATGCTTGTAAAGAACAAGGACATGTCATCTGACCCATGTAGCACGACAGCTTCAAGATCCATATTTACTTGAATATTTCTTGCTTTTTTTGATTAACAATCCACATGATTTCACTCCTGATAATGAGCAAGTCTATGAAACATAGTTGTCCCACACGCTCCATGTGAAAACAATGGTTCCACAAAACCAACAACCTGTCAAGCTTGTTTGCCATCAGCCTTTGTTGAGCAAGGCTTGAAGAGAAAAGCTAGGGCACACTTGCAACTCAGATGAACCTGAAACTACACAACTCTTTAAACCAATATAATAAAACCTAGAAAAGTAATTTTCAAAGAGAGAGGAATTAGAAAGAACAGGTTAGTAGGTATATTCCAAGGCAGAGGTCCACCAGCATAGTCAATGCCATACTGAAGCCCCCAGAAGAAAGAGACTCCCTAACTGGGAGGGTAAAATCACAAAAAAGATTCTTAAGCATAATGGCCATGATAGCATGCTAAAATATTCTGATTCCTTGGTTGGAAAGATGATGTGTAGATACTGTTGCTGAAAGAATTTTTATGGATCTAAACAGAAACTCCCTACACTTTTAGAGTTGAAATAGCATAGCCTGAACACAGCTGTTGCTCAGAGTCTAGTCAGAAAACGTCTTCTTTTTAGCTTTATAAATCAATCTAGTTGAGGCTTTCCTGCTTTGACACAATGTTCTAACCTCAGAGAGGGAATTTTGTGATTGGGTGAGAGATGGAGGGTAACAGATTTGCTGAACATTTTGCATAGCAAAAGAGGAGACCTGGCTGCTTTCTGGTTGTGCTCCCTGAAGCTGAACAGGTTTCTGTTAAAATAAGTGGCAAACCAAGCAAAGAGAGCTGACAGAAGAACAGACAGACACCACAAGTTGTAAGAGCAGAGCAGAGAACACGACTTTGTTCGTTCTGCAATTACTTTAGCAACCCACAGTAGATCATCTTGAACTTACATTCTCATTTGTAATGACTGCAGATCAGGTGATCCACCAAAACAAGGCTATTCTGCAGTAGCCCAAACCCAATCTTGTAGAGTGCTTTACAATACATTTTTAAAATGGGGTTGGACTAGATGACCTTTAAAGGTCCCTTCCAACCCAAACTATTCCATGAAAATATACATTTGTGTCCTGTGACCTTTCTAATGCATCATCCTAACGCCTCATACTGCCTGAAATGTAAGAGATTAAAGAATGGTGAACAAGATAAAAACAAAAGTTCTATTTAATTTTGTGTCTGCATCAGCAGAAGAATTTTCATTTAACACCCTCCTTATTAATTGATGTGCTAACATCAGTTGGACAGAAATGGTACCTGCTCCAAGTGCCTGCAGCACCTCCTCCCCCTCCTCCCACCTGGGGGCTCGCAGGGCTGTTTCTCACACTGTTTTCCTCACTCTATCAGGCAGGACTTTGCCCTTTCTTAAACCTGTTTTCCCAGAGACATCACCAGCATCGCTGAGGGGCTCAGCTGTGCCCTGTGCTGGGGCCATTAGGGAACCAGCTGTGTCTGGCATGAAGCAGCCCCAGCCTCTCCTCACAGAAGCCCCTGCAGCCAGCTCCGGGGCACAGACACCCTGCACGGTAACACAAAACAGTACAACAGCTACAGGTCCGATGGGCCTGAGCTATGCGTGCTTTCCCAGAAGACAAGGACATAAGATTGTGCTGTATGGCACTATACTGATGCATGAGGCATCAGTGGTGCTGATTGCCAGTGCTCATTAATCAACCGTATGAAACACAAGTCCTAACTCGGCACTGATCGGAATTACAAAGGCCCATACCCGAGTGCCATCGTTTAACTGGCAATACCAAGTAGGGTATACAACTGGCAACATAGTTGATTCCATGTGTCTTGAAAAACAGCATGTGAAGCTAGTCAGGAGACTCGGTAAACATCCACAATTATTCCAAGATAGGTATTCAGCTATAGAATACTTCACTGTAGCTACACCCATGCTTTATCATAATCAACATATACACCAAGTGTGCCTAGTAACATGCAAGAGAATACCAAATCATTTCCAACACATCCAACTGGTTTTGTGAATAGCATAGCTGTGTAATGTGAAATATGTAAAGTTATCTTACAACAATGATAGACAAGCTTTTACCGATCCAGAAAAGAAGTTATAACCTGACTGGCCTTTGTCAAGTTTGTTTGCATATTTACACAAAACAAATTCTCTTTTAAGTTCAAGGAGAAAGTATTGGGGTTAAGAAAGTAACAAGCAGCAAACTGACAGCATGCTCAGTTCAAGAAAATTGGGCAGCAGATTCATAACGTAGTGTTCAGAGCAAGAATAAATGAATGAGCAAGCTACAGTTCATATTTTCATTGTAAGGAATGGATTTGGGATTTCAGAGGGGAAAATCGAGGTTGGGGGATGTTGGCATTAAAGAAAACGTTGCCCTTGTTTATGAGCAGTAAAGGGATTGGTGAAAATGTGTATTTCACTCTCAGTGCGTAATTATGCTAGCTCAGGAGAATGCTTTAAGACCCGAGTTCTGAGGATATTAGCAGTCAGATATATAGAAAACACTGTGGAGGATTTAAAAGTATGAAAGGCATAAGGATTATATAGACTTGAACTGTGAATGAGGTTGAAGTGCATTCAAGAAAGCAATAAAGACTAGTGAACCAGAAACGCCCTGCTCACTTATGATAAAATGTCTAGTTAATACCAAAGAAAAGCTTCAAATAGACTTGTCTGGTTCTTTAGAAAGTCACTATAAAATAATGCCAGTATTCTTTGTATAAATACTTTCACAAATAAAGAGTCTCTTTTAGAAAGAAGATTGAACTTGGTAAGTAAGCAGCTTAAGCAGTAAGGAAAAGCATATTAAAATTATTTCTTAACTTGCAGAAATGTTGAATAAAGGTCCGTGGCCACGTTCTGTAATGACAACAGACCATACACTGTTCCCAGAGTAATGTAGTTTCCCACATTTTACATACGAGACACATACCAAGAGGTTAATTCCATCCAAAATGGCAATACAAAAAAAGGTAATTAACACCAACTACTTACTCTTTCTCTCCTGAAAAGTCTTTCAGTTTTGCTCATTTTCTTGAGAAGTGGGGAATTCATCAACTAACCTACTCTCTTCACCACCATTCCTTTCACTATTTTTAGTGAAAAAAGGTACTACGGACTAAGTGGATTAAATTAATATAATTTGACTAACCACAATAAGTGATGAAATGCTTTCACCTTAATTAGCTCGTATTTCATTTGAACAAAGTCAGACTCGCTGTTCTTCAGAAGAGGGAATCAGTAGACACTGTAGACTCTAAAATGCCTTGTTTTGTTTATGGGGGATCTTACTAGAATTATAAGACTCAAGTGAACTATGCAAGAAATAAAAACACATTCTAGCATAAGAAGCATTATAGACACTAAGGCAAAACTCAGCACTTCTCCATCTGTTACCAATTCAAAATGTGATCCTCATCAATTTTGAATGTGAGACTAATTTTGGTAAATCAGGCGTTCTCTTACTGTTGGGTGAGGATTTTGTTTTCCCTTTTCAGCTGCAGAACTTAGGAACGTAAACTGTAGACTCCTATTCAGCTGCAGAACTTAGGAACGTAAACTGCCCTCTAAGTAGGGCATACAAAGCAGTCCTATTCAAATAAAGAAAACATCTGAGTACAGCCAGGAATCTTTCTTACCTCTCTTAAAGCTCTGGGCGTTAGAGTCACATGGGGAAAAGTGCAGGGGGAGAGACAATAACTAAATCTTACAGGTGCGGAATCCTTGCTCACCAAACCAGCTCTCGATCAGCGCCCTAGCACCACCACCTCATTGTCTGTGCTTCCACATTTGCAAAGCCTCATTAGCAATTCATTAGGAGCACTACAGATGTGACACACAAACTTGCTCTGGGAGAGGGAATTAGGGAATCTGCTTTAGAGAACGAAGTTAGAAACCTGGAAACGCTTTAAATGATCGTTCAGAGAACATCCTGATCATTATGTGAAAAATAATAAATCACCATTTTTAGCAAACACTGACTGAAGAAAAAGATACACCTTTTTAGGGTTTGAAAGGTTAAAACAAAAGGAATTGCTGTCTGGGTCAATTCCCAATTTATACTTGGATTTGGAGTAGTAACAGAAGAAGTTACAGCTTTTACTTAGTGCCTTCAGGAAGGACTGAGTTTATTTAAAGGCAGTCAGTGTCTTCTTACAATAATGAAAAGGGTCTTTCTGCCCTGCTGTTAGTATCAACAGCTCCTCAATAATTCTGACAGCTTCTTCTCTGTTTAAAAAAAAAGCTTTGTTATTCATTTATTATGTTAGAACAAATGCCAGTTATCTGATACTTATTTCACACCTAGTTCAGTCTAAAAAAATCATACATTCGGAACAGATTCAGTCCTGCTCAGAAAAATCCATAGCAAAATTCTGCCTTAATTCTACGGAAGCAGCCGCAGCACAGCATCATTCACAGCCCTTATCTGGGAACAGAGTGCCTTTTAAGGACAGAATACCTGGAAACATACAATTAAAAAGATGAAAATGTTGTGACCTACACTTGTTCAAGGAAACTCCTCGAGTCTGTCAGTAATACTTCTGCCTGAGAACGTGTGATAGGGATACATTTGTTAAGATTGTGATGGAAAGAAGGGTAGAAATAAGGCTACATGTAAATGACTGTCATACCTCTGATGTAACTTTGAGTAGTGGTCCTTGAGCATAGGGAAAAAATTTGAATTCTTAGTGGAAATATCTTAAAAGTTGAGGACTCAGTTACACTCCATTATATATTACACTTTTTTTTCCCCCCTCAACAACATCAGTTTTATACCCAATAAAACTGACTTCAGTGTGGTTTATCATGGCATATTTGGGAAGAGAAGGACTATTTTAAGGCAAAAATTTAGACAAAAAATAAATACAAACAAGTTTACCTCTGGATACATCAAAACAACCAGTCACCAAAGTAATTACAGATGCCATGTTCTCTTCTCTTTCTGCCATTTTCTGCTATTCTTCCTTTCCAAAGTAATTTAAGCAGGATTAAATTAATCAAAAGTTTGTCTTTAAAACATTTAACCTGATAAAGTATACAAACACAAAATAAATATTGAAGGGGGAAGAAACTTCTGAAGGTGTTTGTGGAGTTACTGTTGCTATGGGAACTATATAGCTGCTCTTCACAGGCTATACGTTTGTCTCGCTTCGACTCTGGTTCCTGGAAGGGCAGCAACTGCCCTGCACTGTGAGGTCAGGAAAAAGGAATCTTAGCAAACCTTTTGGAAGTATTCATATACACGAATTCAAAAGGTTGTTGGTTAAAATGGACCTGCGAGAGCATATCAAACTCTCATGCTCAGAGTAGTATCAACATCAAAACTTCCATTGCAACCCCATTCCTACTTCCTTTAAAGCACTGCATATCTGTACCCTTTACCTTTCAGTGATTATATGCTAATTAATATGAAAATTACTATACACTAAGGAAGATGATTTGTGTAAGATAACCTACTTGGCAGTGTTCTGGTTTTTGTCAAAAGCTCCCAGGGAACTAACAGATAAACCAGGCAAATTAATACAGGTAACTGTCTGAACCACCAAAACAGGTAACGTTGCCTCTTCCTTTCTGCCAGTAAATTTTAGAGTAGACACTGCCACCTTTAAAGATACTTAGAAGCATCATTTGTGTTTGAACAAGCCCAGTGTCTACTCAGGCAATAAAGTACTCTTCAATATTCAAAGGGTGATCACATCTTGCATACTGCTCTCATCATGGTACTTATTTTGGGACTACATTCTGCGTTTAAGTTTCACACCAAAAATCTGGCAGGACTTAGCACATGAAAAGTATAGCCACAACATTATGTTTAGACTTCTGTTATCTAAGTGACTTTCTAGGCCAAAAGAGCATTCAGCCACCACTAAAAAGAACAGTTTTGGAGACTCATTCTTTTCCCCCTAGGAAATACCCAGAAACTTAATTACTGGTTTGTATGCTTGTCAAAGGGACTTCATGCATGGTCAGTTCATACACTTGAGTAATTCCTGGAGCAAACCAGTATTAGAGTTATTGCTAATCACAGAAGAATTAAACTACAGGCGTAGTAACTACACACAACTACAAGAGAAAGAAAAATGCTGTTGAGGTTCTATATCTTTTCAGTTTCCCACTGATACTAATAGTATCATCCTGTGCAAGGATTTTATGTCACATATGTAGGTTTCCAGCAACAGAAAATGCTATGTATGTCATCACTGTAGATCAACGATGTATATGTAAGCCCATTTGCAGCAAGTCTGACCCATCCAGATTAGTCACACTTCCTGTACGTGTCCTGGCCATTTAAGTCACCATCTCCACCTGTACTCTGGACAGAAACGTTGGAGTGCCTCAGGGCAGCTTCAACTTAGAGTTTCTTATATTGAGCAAAGCCACGCAGTCAACTAACATATACAGTCATCAATCTGTTCTCAGAAAATTAATATCCGGACCCAAACCCGAAATAAGATAAGTCAATGAGAGCTGAAACAAGGCTCGTTGTTTCAAAAGCTCATCCCTAGCAGCATACGTGACTAGTAGTACTAAATAATCGTTCTCAAATCCCGTGAATTCTAACACTCAGTTGAGTAAAAGGGGAGGTTTAAAAAGAAGCCCTGAACAGTTGGAAAGAACATAATCTTCAAATCCAACCTCTCTCTGAGTAGGAAAAAACAGCTTTTCTGTGTAGGTAAACTATATCCTAATGATCCTATTCAGGGTTTCTTATACTGCCTTCCAAGTACCTCATCTCAGCCTCATCTGATAAAAGGGTACCAGTCTAACTCAACATGGCAATTTTCATCTACCTATGGTAATTCTGAGGAATTCTGTAAAGGCAGATTTAATTTCATATTGGTTGTGAATTAGACTTCCCAGAATAAAACCTTTGATTGCGAAAATTAAAATGCAAAGTTCCTAAGTCTTCCTTGGAAAGAGTTATAGGATTTATAATATATCCTTTTCTTTAGGTTTTTTAAAACCTGTTCTTAACAATAAAAAAAAAAAAAAAATGTGCTTTTTTCTTATGAACATACACACTTTCCTTTGTGTTTATTTCCTTAAATTTAATAAAGCCTTCTAGCTATCAGGGTAATTTAGTCATAATGTTAATGGTATGACTGTTTCTATCTTTTCTTTCTGTACTTTCTTAGCTTTTATTATTTTCATAATCCCACACTAACACACTATTTTTTTCCTCATCTAGACCACACAATTTTTTTCTTGTAATAATGCTGTGTGCATTTCATTTTCCTTTTCCTCCCCTCCCCCCGCTACTTCGACAGGAGGAGATATGCCTGTAGTGAATTTGAGGGGTTATCTGTTTTTAAAATAATGTCAAACAAGAATACCAAAAGCAAAAATTTTACAATAAATTCTTATTTTGTAATCTTTGAGTCCTTTTTGACACCTGTGATTCATCTGACCAAAAATTCCTCTCTGAATATATTCCAAAAGCTCTTTATCTGAAACATTTTTCACCTAGAGCACCATCAGCATTGTGTAAACGTGATTTTGGGGATGTCATACCTACTCTCTTGTCAATGGCATTTACGATATTCACAGTATTTTTCAAGCTAGACTTTAGAAGCCTACATCTTACAGGATGAAATATTTTCACCCCAGTATATAGTTTGCCTCTTTAATAAGATTGCCTGTACACGGAAAACTCTAAATATTGTTACCTTTTTTTATAAAACCCCATCCTTCTTCCTTTAAAATATTGGTTTTTTAAATCTACACTTTCTTTTAGTTTTTTTAGATTTTTTTCGTGTACTATGTCAGTTTTTCTGAGATAGCCATTAAAATACAGGAAAACTCATCATCTTGTTTTCATTTAGGGATTAAAATTCGCAGTTTA
Organism: Aptenodytes forsteri; assembly: GCF_000699145.1. Classification (NCBI taxonomy): domain Eukaryota; kingdom Metazoa; phylum Chordata; class Aves; order Sphenisciformes; family Spheniscidae; genus Aptenodytes; species Aptenodytes forsteri. The sequence goes on along the minus strand of NW_008794125.1, from coordinate 5,078,837 downwards.
ATTCACAATAGACAACCTCACAATCCTCTATCAAGTCACTCCCATTCTGACTTAGATTGGTTTCTCTGTTCCTTGCCTGGACAAGGTACAGTAATTTCTTTCTCCACGGCCACGCTGTATGTTTCTCATCATTTGAATTATCCCAAACAGGTCTCTGACAGAGGGAAGTTCCATCGCACAAGGCCCGTTTCAGATCACTAATATCCATAGCTAGTCCTTTGCCATACAGCTTTTTTACTATCTGCTTTCTTAACAGGAGATTAGGTAACCATAAACAAGTCTTTCCAAAAATCAAGGCCTTCATTCCGTAAATCGAACTTCTTGACTCTGAACTCCTAATCCTTTTTAAGAAAGGATAGAATTTTTTAATTCCTCTAAAACCTATTTCACCTTCCTTTACAAAATACTCTCTCCTACTTAAGAAAAAAATGATGACAAAATATCATCTCTGTTAAATTACTTTTTCAATAGTAGATGATTTATAGTTGATTAGGTAATTAAATCAAATACAAGTGGCTGAAAGTAAATCTATTTTTATCATCCCTGTAAATTAAAAGTTCCGCATCATAAAAAATCATGACCATCTTGAAAATGACTAGTCAAGTGCTTTTTATAGGCAAGCAGGATTTATTGTCAATTAACGTATTGAACTGGATAGTCAGCATAACCCTGTGCTCAAGACTTTTTAAATTATTGGCTTCCGCTATCAAGCTTCTCCATATCACAGTAATGAAATGTATCTAGCTGTTCACATATTGAACAATTCCTTAGGTTGGGTTTATATCTCACTATAACAACATTTCATTTTATTATCATCTCCAATCCCCTGTAATGAATACAAATACATTCCTTTTTTTCCATCATGGGTTTATCAATTTTCATTGATTTGCCTGTAATGAATGCAGACAGGATGGGGGAGAAAAAAAATTTAAAGAGATCATATCCATTAAAATATCTGTAAATTCACAAGTTTTCCCACTTGCAAGTCACATCAATTAAAAGAAATCATTCAGAAAAACAGTTAAAAGGAAATATTAGTTTAAGTCTTAATACTTAAGTAACTGTAAAAAGGAATTTGGGGGCCTCTATTTTTTACAGAATATTTGCTTTTGCAATTTTCTTTTCATAGACTTTAAAAGAAAAAAAGAGAAATTCTCATTATAGTTTTGCATTTCATATATATTAATTTGTTGTAACACACCACATTTTTCTTTTTCAATAAAGGTCAACTTGACTAATGGAAATGCAGCTTATGGTGCAACGTGTGATTTGCTATACACAAAATATGTTTGAAAGTTACTCATGCCAGCATCTCCCCTTCCCATCGGGAAGTCCCCCAGCCCAAAAATCCATCCTCACTGATGAAAGCACTCACACTGTTGAAGTGCTTGCTGCACAGAGGAGACCTCAGCACAACCTAGGTATTTTCTACAGTTTGAGTACTGATACTTTCAATTTTTTTCTTAATTCTGAAACCTAAATAAAACCACATCGGTTGAAGACAAATATAGACATCTTGAAACTCACATTCCAACTGTGTTACAAACTTTCATATTGAAAACCAAACTTTTAAATGAAAATACAAACAGTGTTCTCAGTTGTGATATTTTATTGCACTATAACAATTGCATCTGCTTGTGTTTGGCAATTACATCATTATGTGACAATGTAATTTGATATGAAATGAAGTGATACAATAACATCCTGGCTTTCATTTAGGCACAGAAAAAAAAAAAAAACAAAACAAAAAAACCACCACAACAAACCAACAACCCATGGAACATATAACATCCAGTCTACCCAGGAAAACAATACTGTCAGCAGAATCTGACCTATTATATTTATGTTGTGTGGCACAAGAGGACAAGTTTGGCTTCATAAAGAAAAAGAAAGAACCATTTGGCAGAAAACAGCTATCCTACTTTTTACACACACACGCACGGTCTCTCATTTTAATAGGTAGAAGACTTGTTTGAAACAGATGCACAGATAAGTTTAATGGGTTTTTTTTTAATCGAGGAACTGCACTTCTAACTGTCTAGAAGAATCCCATAGGTTTTAATGCCTCAAGAGATCATAATCGAACACTAATCAGATTTTCAAAGGAGATGGATAGTATGACCGATAGTAACAGCATGCTTCAAGAAGTGAAAAAAAGCCCAACTGTCGGACATCAAAACATGTTACTTATTATTCCTTCTACTGATTTCTTGCCTAAAGCAGCCAGCAATGTTCAGTATTCTTTGTGATGAACACAACATAATCCTTTTCTTTACAGAGAAAATGCATCACTGGTCTTCTGCAGCCCCGTCTGAAACCTCAGGTAACTTAGTGTTCATGGGAGAAGAGCAGAGACAGAAAACTACATCTGGACAAGGAGTCCTAAGAAAAGCAGAGAAGAGAATATCATCTGTTTCCGGATGACTTTTCTCTGTCCCTCATACATATATCTGTTGTGCAGAACAAAAATATCCTCCACCACCCTCTTCTGTTTATCCCCCAATTTCTCTAAATACATCATGTAGCATCTTTGATAGCTGTGACACTTCAAGCACTTAGTGCAAGTGATACAAATAGCCAAAGTAACCTGGTCCCTAACTGATGTTGTGGGTCACCTCCTCTAGAATAAAAGATAGAAAAGATGCAGGAGAAATAAAATAGGCAGTTAGTGTACTTCTGCCAGTTACCAGAAGAGGTGCAGAAAACTAGCAGCCAGTGCCATAATGGTAATTTCCAAACTGCAGGTACCCTAATCCTGCTAAATATACAGGTTCCTTCTCAGAGACAAGAAAGATCTGGCTGATACCAGTTAATATAGTTAGAAAATGGTGATACTCAGCATTACATGTTATGCTGAGAAATCTCATTATCATACGTGTTAAAATTCTTAACACTTGAAATTATTTTTCAAGTTAAAAAAGTGAAAAGACATGTAAGAGTAACTCAGGACCTCTTTTTAGTGTTGCTAAATTGGGAAAGAAGATTAAGATTCACAAAAAAGAACATGTACTAATAAGTTTCTTCCCTGTTAAAAGGAATTTCAGAAACTGCCAGACTGATTCCCTCTAGACCTACTGAATCTCCTTTTTCCAAGGATATTCTTAAATTCAGTTCTCTAGATCACCCTACTGAAACTCAATGAGAGCCTGGTATCTAACTTTCCTGTGCTGCTTTGAAAATTCCAGCCTACAGCATTACAAACATGCTTTGAATAAGTTACTTCAAAGTAAAAATGTCCTTATCTTCTATCATTTTAACAGCTTCAGAAGGCGTTCAGTGTTACTCTGGTCAGTAAATAAACTAGATATTTAATTTTCATAGCTCTTTTTTTTTTTTGTCACGTGTAATATCACAAGTGTTGCATTTAATACTGAAATAATCAGCATGGTCTAAAGCTTGATAACATTATATATAAGGAGGTAAATGCTGCATGTTGAACTCAGTGGTGCTATTTGCAAGGTGTGCCAGATGGAAGAGACTTTCTTTGCAGTCCTGAGTGACAAAAAATTTGCAGAATCAAAGAACCTTAGAAGACAATAGCTATTGTAAAACACGCAGATCATTAATTTAGCTTATACTCTCTTTAGCAGCAATTAATTCTACTTTGATCCAAAATATTTGACTGGGAAAAGTAAGTAAAATTATTGAAAACATTATAGAGACTGTAAGCATGTAAAAAAAAAAAAGGCAGTAATTACAAGAGGGCTCTGCTGTAGATTCATCATTTCTTAGAAAACTTTAAAACACATTATTTTAAAGCTAAAATATGGATTCACCATTGAATAAAAATAAAAGTAAAAATAAAAATAAAGTTGTCATCTCTTGGAAGTTTTTTGTATCAGTGGTAAAGCAATCAGTATCATCTTCTAATGCGTCAGTTGAACCTGAAATGTGCTGAGTTTTGTGTGTCCCCCATCGCAGAGAACAGTCAGTTTTCTAACAAAAAAGACTTCTCTAAACTCCTCTTTAAGCATACAGTCTCATTTTTGTGCATCCTTGATACCTTTAAAATAAATAAAAATAATCCTACACCATAACATTTGCTCTCAAGTCCAAGCTTCCCTAGTAGCCTCAATGTTTGGGAGTTTTGTTCAGGTACTCTGACGGAAACCACTCATTCATCTGCCAGAGCCAACCACTGGTGAAAGAGGGGCTAGCTTGTTACAAAAACTACTCTTCTGAAGGAGAATGTACTTTGTATATCAGGTTTGGAAATATTAATGTTCTTCCTTAGAAAATACAAATGAAATTGAATAATGCAAAATCCAGCCTAAATGTTTGCCCACCAGTCAAATTACAATCTTTTGGAAAAAGTTTCACACCACTGCAATCTGTTTCATGCCCTTTCAGCATGCCCTAGCCTCACCACAAAATATTTCACAACTTTCCCAGTCTCTACCAATACTATTAGAAAATCTACTGACAACATACAATCTCCAATGGGGATTAAATCCCAAGCAACTTGACAGAAATGAGCTGGTCAGAGGGATGCTGGGCATTTATGGTTTACTGAACTGCCAGATCTGACTACTTAAGAAGGCCAGAGGCTTAACATCTTCATTAGAATAGCAACTTTTTGTTAATGAAGAAAAGATGTAAAACTAAGGTAAGAGACAGGGGAAGCAACCTGGTTACTTGTGACCCAGAGGATCCCAATTCAAACCCAAAGCCTAAGAAAAAGAAGTAAACGGAGAAAAAGAACAGCTTGCTAAATGAATGGACTATGATTCTAGCAAACTTTTTTTCAACTTGGAGACATCTTTGCCTGCTTTGCTTTAAACAAGTTTATTTGGTGATAAACTCTCTTTACTAGCAAAGGCATTTTCCTCTCACTGTACTCCCAACGGTTATTTTTGTGATCCTCTTCCTCCTCCCACTTTGTTCCTGGACATTTCTGAGCAAGTTGAGGAGGCGAGATCCCTGTTTGCCCAGTGTCTCATTAAGACCCCAGACAGACAGAGGCTATGCGAAGTCATCCTGACACAAAGCACATGCTGACCACAGTGGCTTTGTGCAGCACTCTAACAACATAAATCATTTGTTGGGTTTGCTGCAAAGGTCATAGCTCCTGTTACACACTCACAAGCCTAAAAGCCCACCACTGTCTTTGAAACCCTGACGATAACAGTCTCCTCAAGTGTTACGACATTGCTTGAGATGGACAACCAAACAAAAATGTGCCAGAAGGTGCTTAGAAGCAGCATGTGGATTAAATAAAACCTATTGCATGATGGGTCAAGTGAGCCCACCCTGCAGACACAACATCATCTTCCATGCCTAGCACAGCCTCTCCACCTTCAAACACTTTACAAGACACCTCAATAAAAGAACTTCTTCAATCTCTTCATTTAAAAATCGATAACCTTCAAGCTTCCACTGCTTCCTTTGAGACTAAGGTAAATAAAATCGAGGGGAGGCTGGAGGGATTTGAAAAGCAATGGAGTCAATTGAAACTCAAACAACAAAGAGAGGAATTCTGCAATAAAAATCACAAAGGAGAGAAAACTGTGTTTAAGCACTACGGAGCTCCTGAAAGAAGAGCAGAGTCTTTGGAAAAATCAACAGCATTGTCATAGTACTTAATGTTCTGAGCATCTTCTCTGAAAGATCCAAGATGGCTGGAAATTTATGGAAAAATCCGAAGCAGACAAGAAAAACCCATTATCTGGAGTAACAAAGCAATACCTCTGCATGAATGTTCAAGGCTCAAAGTGCTGCATAGGAAGAACATAATAATCATAGAGAGCATGTGACTGAAGGCAGGTGTTGTGGTTTAACCCAGCCAGCAAACTAAGCCCCACCCAGCCGCTCGCTCACTCTCCCCCCCGGTGGGATGGGGGAGAGAATCGGAAGAGTAAAAGCGAGAAAACTCATGGGTTGAGGTAAAGACAGTTTAATAGGTAAAGCAAAAGCCGCGCAGGCAAGCAAAGCAAACCAAGGCATTCAATTCACTCCTTCCCATCAGCAGGCAGGTGTTCAGCCATCTCCAGAAAAGCAGGGCTCCATCACACGTAATGGTTACTTGAGAAGACAAACGCCATCACTCCTAACATCCCCCCCTTTCCCTCTTCTTCCCCCAGCTTTATATGCTGCACATGACCC